>NC_135724.1:37944190-38258981 GCF_964656455.1 Halichoerus grypus
ATTTACAATGTATTTTTTTTTATTTTTGTTTTTTATGTATGGGAGCAGAAATGTATTAGAAATTTTCTGAAGCCATTTTTTTTTTTTCCTTTCTTGGCTCCATCGAAGCCAAGACTGCTGGTTCGTGATCAGTGCCTGTCATGTATTAGTTGTAATGGAGTAGTGTTGGTGAAGCTAGGAGAGGTTTCAGAGATGTCATATAGGAGAAATAGGTTCTTAGATTTAAATGAAATGACAAAAGCAATAAATCCACTATCTACTATCAATGCTTCTTCACTGGCTTCTAAAAATACCTTCAATATTTTTTTCTTTTTGAGAGAGAGAGAGCATGTGCTGGGGGGAGGGGCGGAGGGAGAAGGAGAGAGAGAATCTTAAGTAGGCTCCACACCCAGTGCGGAGCCCAACACGGGGCTCAATCTGATGACCCTGAGATCATGACCTGAGCCTAAATCAGGAGTCTGATGCTTAGGTCTTTGAGCCACTCAGGTGCCCCCCCTTTGATATTCTTTAAAACAGTATGACTTCATAGAGAGGCAGTCTGCCTAGATAGTACCAAGCACAAGGCTCAGTCCCCAGAGAGCCTGGTTTGGGGTTCTGGATCTACCACGTCCTAACTGTATGACTGGCACCTTACTTCAGCGACCTGGACTCAGATGCCTCTTCTAGAGGTGTTAACTCCTAATTCATAAAGTTGTGAGAATTATATAAGTTGTCACTTGTAAAGCGCTGCAAACCATTTCTGACACATAGTAACCACTCAGTATATCTTAACTGTGACAATATTTTCAAATATTATTCAATCTATCATCTGATAAAAGCTTCCCAAACTGTTTGTATTAAACAATCACAGAATACTCCATTTAAGTACTTGTTTACTTCTCAGAATAATAACTATATTGAAGTCAGAGTTGGTAGTGCATAAGTCATTTTAAAATCAAAATGGCATTTTTGTGCCTGATCAAACTAAATTATGATAGTAGAGGTATAAGAGAGGAGAGTTTGCTTGAAGAAAATAAAGCTATTTCTCCCATTACTGAATTATTTAAAAATTATTATTACCTACTCAATAGAAGAGAGATGACAGAGAGAAAGGATATCTAAACAGGTATAAAAGCCCAGAGTCCTAGCATTGGCATTTGGCTCAGAACACTCAGCAGCTGATGTAAAATTGCGATAGAACCTAAATATGTCTCATTCAGAATACAATGTACAATATTTACTTTTCTTTCTCAGTAACAATAAAGATGATATCCTATACCAAGGTTTTTATTTTACCAGCATCTGGCATTTCTATTTTTGGAGATATTTATTTGGAGATTTTTTGGTAAAATTTCTTATTTTCCATTAATTATTCTTTATGAGAAAAATTATCGTCATGTAAAATTCTTAATTTCTCTAAGGCATATTTGAAACTTTCACAGGTTTTTCTATTGCTTGTATTTATTTACTTCAATATGGGCATCTATTTGTTGTATACCCTGTGCTATGCATAGAGAAGAACAAAAATTGACTAATTCAAAGTCAAGGAGTTTTACAAACTAATCACAAAGAAATATACTGTAAAGAAATGCTATTTTAATTAACTTTTATTTTTTATTTATTCATTTGTTCATTTATTCAATAATGTACATACCATTATACAAAGTAATAAGCAGAAATATTAGAGATTTCTAACCAGTTATTTAGGAAATATAACATGTTCCCTGATATTATGATTCATTGAGGTGACAAGTTGTGGGAAGTGAAATACCTAAGTAATAATATAAGGCCTAATATAATTAAATGTTAAGTGAACAACATGAATGAAAATTTTTATCATAGGTTAGGGCTTTTTTTATACACAGGAATATTCTAAAATAACAAATCTACCATTCAGTTGACACTTGGAATCTTGATTTTTTTTTTTTAATGTATTACTTCACTGTCATGGGGCATGGGGAAGATTCTGTGTCATTTTGAATACTTATCCTTATCTAGAACAGTTAGGAAAATGTATGACTAGGGCAGATAGTAATTGCAACTAAATATTGTATATGAATATTTTTCCCTCGCTTTTAAAAATTTGATATAAAGTAATATCCATAGTTTTTTTAAATTGAAACAGCATTAAATAAAAAACCTTTCTTCTATTGTGTTTTATGTAGGTACACATGGAAAAAAAGTCATTTTCAGCATGTAGTTGTTTTTACATACAAATTATTCTGCAATACTTAACAGGTCAACAAGTCGAAATAAGAATTTTTTAATATATTTGTAAAATGAAATTGTTAAGTGTAGGATTATTTGGGGTTTTTAAATTTTTATTTATTTATTTGACAGCATAAGCAGGGGGAAGAGGGAGGCAGAAGGAGAAGCAGGCTTTCCATTGAGCAAAGAGCCGGATGTAGGGCTCCATCCCAGGACCCTGAGATCATGACCTGAGCCAAAGGCAGATGCTTAACTGACTGAGCCACCCAGGTGCCCCATTATCGGTTAGGATAAGTGTAGAATTATTTGGTAGGAGATTCCATCTTATAAAATGAAAGTGGCTTTCAACAAGCTTATCTCTTCCAGTTATTTGGGGTGTCTAAACCAGAAGACTCTTTAAGTAGAGTAAAACACAAAATACTGAATTATGTTTTGTGTTGACTTTAAGAAATTCAAAGAGGTAATCCCATAGAAGTGGGTCATCACAACATATATTAGTTGAGAATGTTGGCATTCACTTTTATTCATTTCCCACTGTCATTAATACAAAATATAGGCATGGTTAATAATAATTATCCCTTAAGAATTTACATGTCAACATAAATACTTTTAATTGACTTCACTGAATGTATACAAATATTAGAGTAGATGTTTAAGCATTTTTTTATTTCACTAGAATTATCAAGACCCCACAGATCTTGATTGCTTAAGTAGCCAAAATTTCATGCCATCACTCCAAATAGTCTCTGTAATGGGCTAAGTACAATAACTGTATTACTATATTTATATAACTATAACTATATTATTCTATATTCTATATTCTTTTCGTACACTTTCACCAACTCACTGCTACCAATCCTTTCAAATCATAAAATCCTCAGTGTTGAATATCAAAGGGCATGTTTTATGAAAAATCTCATAAGTTTGATCCAGAGTACTGTTTTAATTTTCATTAGATTTTTAGAACCCAGTGAATGAGTTAAGCAGCCATTAAATTAATCCTTTAACAAATACATCCAATTGTTACTGATTCACTTGTGCAGCTTTGACTCTCAAATTACTTAACTAGTTTTCTAAAGAATATCTGTTGATTGTTCTAGAAAAAAAAAGTGTTTCTTCAAGATGTTCTGATCTTAAAGAGCATGTAGAACAGATAAGATCATAAAAGCAAAACTTTATGAACAAGGTGGGATTGGTCCATGCCTAAGTATAGTCTGTGTTATGTGATGTGATTTCTCTTTTTGTGTTCTGAGCTTATATTGTTAGAGACTGTTTCACCATGCTGCACATGTTTACATGTATTTTTTATAAAACTCAATATTTCGGGGAGCCATTGTAAGACACTTGCAGCCCATAATTCCTACTGTATCTCAAATTGTGCCACTCTACCAAGATAGATCAGGTAGCCTAGATATTTGAATTCAATAAATTCAGCGTCTTGAAAATTACTTGTTTACTTACTTTTTAAATATCATGTGATTAACTATGTTTGAAGAAATAGGTCTATGACATTTTTATAATCTTTTGCTAAGGATGTTGTCCATGAGGCTACTAAATGTCCATAGTATATTACCTTATTTCAGAAACTTCTTTTAGAATGTCATACAAGAAAAAAAGTGCTTCTCCTATGGAAATAGAATGTTTTTTGTTTTCTCTTTACTAGAACAATGCAACTAAATTTGTTTACTTTTGTGCCCACTGCCAGCAAGTTCAGAGCGAAAGTTTATCTGAAGTCCTAGTTATATTTTTTTAATTGATCATAGTGTATATTTCTTTGGTGGCTCTGATATCTATTTTAGGGGAAAATGAGATATAAATTTTAAAAAATTAAATCTAATTATGGAAACACCATTATTTTAATACCATAATCGAAGTTCTTTATTATAGTATTTCTTTTTAAATACATCCTATAGTGCCCTCCTCAGCTATTTTGATACTGGTCTTCTGAGCTTATGACTCTTTCATCAGAAAAGAAATAATGTTTAGGAAATAGTACATTTTTTTAGGGAATTTCACTAATTAAATCATTTGCCTCGAGTTGTCTAATGCAGATGAAAGTAGAGAGATCGGAATTGTTTTTCAATTTAAAACTTCTCTGATAATGAGCATTGCAAAAGCTACAGTGACACTTGCTATTCATTCTTTAGCAAATGGAGATATTATAAAAAATGAATTAAAGTGCTTCTTTAAAACTTTGATTAGAGATATAACCATCCCTTCATACAAGGTCATGATTAAAAACTATAATAACCTGTGCAGCCATTATTCACATTATTATTCACACAACTGTGTAGGTTTCTGTCTTTTGTGACCAATTAACTTAATTGATGCTAATTAGCAAACACATTTTGTTTGAATTCCCCACCTGTTACTTGTGCCAACTTTTGGTCTGTTTTTTTATAAATGTCATCTACCATCCCCCAGGATACTTTACATGCCATCTTCTGAGTTCTTTATTCATAGTATTTCTTTTTAATTACATCCTCTAATATTCTCCTTAATAATTTTGCTATCTGACCTTTTGAATTCACAATTCTTTTACTTTCTCAGTTTCAAGATCTGCATCTCTATTTCACTTTGGCCATTGTTAACATGGATGTACCTTAGTCTTAGTTATCAAAGAGTCTGCACAAGCAATATTAAAAACTTTGACAATCATCTAAAATTTTTCAAATATCTGCCACTGTCTTTGCAGAGGAAATGTCCTCATTGTATTTGCCCCTGAATGAGCCCGAAGCCTCTGTTCCCCCATCATTTAGCCTCCTTCAGGATGTTGCTTCATCAACCATCCCAGTGCTCATATTCCCTTTTCATTGAGAGGGAAACTTCTCTTCTGACTTTAAAAAAAAAAAAAAAAAAAGGTCCCCAGACTCCAAGAAAATATTTCTTCTGATGTCTCTTCTTCTTCAATTGAGACCATCCTTCTTTTCCAGATTCCTGAAAGATTATTTTATACTCACAGATCACCACCAACTCCCCCAGTGGTCCCTCACATCCAGACTCTGGTTCTCACGACCCCTTTGAATTGGTTCTTTAAAAGATCACATGACTGCCTTTGTACCAGACCCAAACATTGCATCCTCAATGAAATCACCCCCATTTTCTTGAGGCTCTTGTTACTCTCCCTCCTTATTTACTTTTTCTTGCTTTTGAGCCACTTGCTAAGATATCCTGGGCTTGGCCATGTACAGCGTCATCCCCTATCTGCAACTGAAGAGGTCTGTTCTCTGTAAGCAACTCTCAACGTTGAATCCCAGTCATCTGCAGAGCTTTTGTGTTTCATTCCAAATGTCAGCCAGATGCTGGCAGATGTATTCTATCCACAAGGAACTCATTGTATTCTTCATCATTCATCCTCTCCACTGGCCTTTCACCTCATCTACCAAATCACCAGTAAATTCCTCTTGACTTGCCTCTTTCTGGTAATAGTGCCACTAATTGTCATTTTTACAGCAGTGCTCATAAACCTGGAATGAGATTGGACTCTTTCTTACACTTATGGCTTGCATCTTACCACTCACTGAATTCCTTTCTTTGCTATGATTCCTGAATCAGTCGAATAATTTCGACTTTTATCGGCTACCATTTTAGTTCTAGCCTTTCATACCTCATACCTATACTCTTACAGAATCATAACTCACCTCTCTATTTTCATCTTATTCTCCCTCCCTACCCTCTATTCCTAGGCAGGGACAGAACTAGGATTTGTGCCTGAAAGTTATAAAAGTTGTGCCTTTCATTAAAAGAAAAGTAATACAAAATGTTGAGCAAAAAATTAAGTAGAGGATGAATATTTATTTCTACTTAGAAAAGATACCATACACAAAAAAAGTTCAAAAACAGAAGTCATGAAAATTCAAACCCTTTTCCTCTGACATCTCTTGAGACAATTTTCGGACACACTTATATATAAATACTTCCTGATTTTCACTTGGCTTTCCCTCCCTACCCAGAATGCTTACAATATCCAGAAACTCTGGTGAGGGACTCTGGTGTCTAAACTTCATTGGCTTTATGAGAAATCTTCCTTTGCTCCTGGAGTAGTCTTCCTCGATTCTGGCTTTGATGATGTCAAACTTTTGCCATCTCAGAACAAATTCTAAGTTTCTTACAATAATAGAGTATGGCCTTTTGAAACTGAGAGACCTAGATTCAATTCCTGGCTTAGTTCAATCCCTGTACAACTTTGTGTGATGTTTCTGAATCTCCACTTTTCTAAAGGAGTGGGCTATTGGGGTATTGTATGTGATAATGCATATGAAATATTTAGCATATGATCTGGCCTCTTTCTACCCTTTCTTCTAATACGCTCAGTTATTTCATTTACCACCTAAAGCCATCACATGGGACTTCTGGTACTGTTCTCAGTGTGTGCTCTTGTGGTCCACGGATTGCTCCTGACTCAGGGATCATGGGTCTTGCTTATTAAATATATTAAGGTTGAAGGGTAACTAGAGTATAAAGAATATAGCCAACATAGTTGTCAGAGTTACTTATCACTGGATCTTTTAGTTTTAGCAAAACGTTGACTTAAGCCTCATGGAGTACCCCTCCCACCCACCCACTTTCCCTCTACAAATACATAAATGCTGAGTAGAATATAACAACTTTTTAAATACCTAGCCAAGAGCAAAAGAAAGAAAAGGAAATTTTCAGGCTATGAACTTGATAGGAAACTCATAGCCAGAGTTATAAGCCCTTAATTTGATAGGGTAACAGACTAGCAAGGTAGAAAAACTGAATGTAGGCCAAAACAGGTCAGGGTTGCCATCTAAATGCACACTTAAATTCAAGAGATGTGGATTTTGTAACTGGAGAGGAACACGAACTGCAAACTGTATAAATAGCTGGGCCTCGGGAAGAGTTACTGCCCTGTGAAAGGAGAATTAGAAACATCCAGTTACAACTTTGAGAAATAAAACGGCAGGCATTATAAGCATTAAAATTAAAACCTTCCTGGATGGGTTAAATAGCAGATAAGATTCAGCCAAAGAGAAAAATCAATAATCTGGAACATTGAACTACGGAAATTACTTCTAGAAAGAAAAAGAGAAATAGGAAAAAAGAAGTGAAGATGGAAAATAGAATGATAAAGATAGATCTAAAAGGCATTCCAGAAGAGAAATTAGAGCAAGGACAACATTCAAACAGATGCGAAGGGAGAGTTTTTTAGAATTGAGTAGACCATTGGGTCCTAAGAACGAAGAAATAGACCAGTGCTGAGCAGTGTAAATAAAAACAAATCCGTATCTGTGTACATCGTAGCGAAACCACAGCAGACCCAAGAAATTCTTAAATGTCGCTATGAAGAAACGAGGCTATCTTAAAACAGAAAACTGAATGAACACACCTCTTTCCTCAAGATAGATACCAGAAGACTGTCTACAAAGGACTAAAGGAGAAATAGTCTTTTTTTTTTTTTTTTTTTTTTTTTAGAGAAACTACTTTTAATTAACAAATCAACGCCCAGCTAACCTCTGCTTCCAGAGTAAGACAGTGACCAATGTTACCACTCACAGGCTGGCTGCGGAAGAGCTGAAACATCCTCCAAGCAGAGGGAAGCTGAGCCCTGAGGGAAACAATGGGAAATTAGCAGCATTGCTGAGAAAATCGGAAGAAAAACGCCCTGATTTCACAGTCCGTGGATCTTGGTTCTTAGACCTGCTTTACCAGTCGTTACTCGTAGACCCTGTATCCCTGAGCTTCAGTTTCCTCCTGGGAAAAATGGAAACAAATAGCATTTGTTTCGTACATGTCACTTGAAATAACAAATGTAAAAAGTTCTACCTAGCCTAGTACCCAGTATCTGAGGAACATGATAAAATGCAATCTAATTTGGAATTGCATTCCATGGCTCCCTTTATTGGAAAACCCTCACTGTCTCAATCTCTGGAACTAGTTGGAGGACTAAATCAAATATGTCTTTATCTATTTAGTCCTCACTTCTCGCTAAAAGCAGCCTTAAATCTCTCTCTCTTCTGTGTGCAAATTGTACTTTGTGGTACTCTTATGTAGTTTTATCCTGTCTTCTATTGCTGTTATTTATATATGGGCCTTAGCTCCCTTACAGGAAGTTCTGTTCCTCAAGTACTATGCTGCTTACCTTGTTCATGTCCCTATCACCTACAGTGTTTTACATAGAGTGCAATTAATTGCTCATGAAAGCAGCTCAATATATGTTCAATTCAACTGAATTGACGTTGTCGAATGAAAGATGAATGAATGAATGGACATTTACTAATGTGTTACTTTGTGGTAGAAATTAGCTGGGAGATAAGCTAATTTTTATTGTGTGCTATGTGTTTCACAGTATTCAGCATTTGGCGTTTCAATTTTAAAAGTGACTGCTAACTGAAAATCTAATAGGGAAAAAAAAAATCTCCCTAAAGAGAAAAGTTACATTGCATTTAATTTTAACTCTTGTTAACTCTTTAAATACTGTTTTTAAAATATTTTCATCTATTTGGCAGTTTGTGTGAATAGGTAGTGATATTAACTGAATGGGTAGAATTTGTGTACCGTATTGGTTTTCACAAATAAGCTATTGGGGCAAAGAGACCATGACTGACAATAATCATAAGCATATCTAGTCACTTATTTTCAAGATTAAAAGATGTTTCCTAGTGGAGATTTAAATAAGTAGTCACTTTGTTAAAAATGATAATATGTCATTTCAGTTGATAATTTAGTTTTACTTGTCTTGATCAAAGATATTTTCAGATGGGATTAGCCAAACTGGGCTTCTGAGTATTAAATACAAGACATTAAGTCCTCATGTATTTGTGAGAGATCATTATTAAAGGCCAATAATGCTCTAAAATTAAGGCCAAAGTGCATACCATTAACTCATAATTATTATCAAAGCTTGGATGAAGGTTAATTAGCATTTTTGTTGAAAACACTTTTTCAGTCTCCTTTCAAATAGGTCCAGAGAATTTTCTCAAGAAACTGGGAAGTTCAAGGATTCACACATAGCTGGATCCATGGGGTCAGATGTCAGGGCTTCTCTGCTCTCCTATTTCTTAACTATGCTTCTCTTGTGTGTTAGTTAGCTTACTTCTCAGACAGGTCCTTGCTACCTGTTATAAAATGCTGCCATCAGCAGCTCTCAGCCTCTCTTCTTAAAACATAGAGTCCAAGAACTATCTTCCAGCTCCAGATCCCCCTTCCCATGAAAGGACTTTGCTTCTATTTGGATCATATATCCATCCTTAGATCAGCCACTGAGAACAAAGGGATGAGCTCTCATGACTGTCCACACCCACACCTAGGTCATGGCGAGGGTCAGGTCACTGAGAATCTTTGTCATTTTTTCTACCAAAACCATATAGGATGAGGGAAGAACAACTAAACTATGATTTTAGTCCATATCCACAAACCTTATCTGAAACCTTGGATCATATGTGGTCCAGAATTCAGAACTTTTCAAATTTGGGGCATGTGACAGAGTATATATTCTACTTATTGCATAGCACTCACAACAGGGTCTGGGAAAGCCTCTCACAGACAAATATATAAGTATTTCTGCCATAAAAGATATGGATATTCGCAGAAAGTAGGAAAAAGAAAGATTATAGGTATTCTCATGTCAGTTTTTTCTGCCAAATTTCCCCAAATTTATCAAAAAAAACTTTCAGTTTAACAACATGAACATTACAGAATTGTGATAAAAGATTGTGAGTCTATAATTAACATACTTTATTGCATGTATATTACACCCTACGTGCTAGGCATGTATTAGCTTTTAAACTATGATAGCATAGAGAGTATTGATACTGTTTATATATTTGAACTTGACACAGTTCCCGACATATAGAACATGCTCATTAAATACATTTGTTGAATAGATAAGTGAAGATATCAGTGACTTTATGTACATTACCTCATCATGGAATTGTAACAATTATCCCATGAGATGGAGACTATATTGCCTCTTCAGAACTTACTGAATGAACCTTAGTTTTGCCATTTGTAAAAATAGAAATAATGATATCTGGCAGGATGAGTGAGGCTCGGGGAGAGTGTATAGCAAAAGTGGACAGACTGATTACAAGTAGCTGATCTCATAATAATATCCTAATAGTCTAACAGTTCATTGCTAGACTATTACTTTATTCCACTGATGTATACAAATGAAGCTACTTGGTTAGTAGAAGGGATCCCATAAGGGCTACAATTTACTACACAGCCTATAACAATTATCCCTTTAGGTATAGATATACCATTTGGGGGAGATAGAATATGCATTTCATCTAAGCTGCAGAATTTTAAAATTATGTATTTTATGAAGTAACAAGATTAGGAAAAATAACCCTAGTGTAGGGCTCTATCTAAACTGACTACTGAATCATTTGCTTTGATTATTTTGAAAGAGCTCATTCTATATAGAATCTTGGGTGGATGTGCAGTTGCTCCCAATCTGACCTCATTTAATACTTGATCTGGTAATGCTCACACCCTCGATTCTAGCAAGCCTTGCCACTAATAAGTACTATTAACCCATGAATAGAGTCTTACAGTCATGATTTCTTGTTACTTTTTTATAATTGTAAAAAAGCAAAACAAAACAAAACTGGAGCATCCTAAATGTATGGCAGAAGTTCAGAGGACTCTAACATTGTTTAGTTTATATTTTATGACCAAAAAAATGGAATAGTTTGTTGATGTGGTGGTTTTACATGTATATATAAGGAAAAGCACCTTTATGTTGTGCCAACAGCAATCACATCTTAAGTCCCCAATTAAAATGTGACTTTTTCAACTCCAAAAGTTCCATGCGACAGTTTAGCCATCTGTTTAATGAAATGACCACCACTGATTTGGTCATAGATAATTATTACAATAAGAACAGTGCTAGGGAAAGATCAACTCATCCCAGTTGAGGCTGACAGTTAATTACGAAGAGGTAATTAGTGAAGGTGATTCTCACTGTCTCATCTCCAGGGTAAGAAATAAGTAACAAATCTCACTCTAGGTATAGATCATGTAGTGTGTATGATTATATACATCTTTGAATCATTATTTTTAAATCTTATAAGATATATACCAAATAGTGTATTTACTGAGCTAAATTCAACCAGAAGTGTTGTTTTTCATAAATTATCTATTGAATTCTATGTATTTGAGGTTTTTTTGGTCAAAATATTCTTAGATTATTACATGGAGGCTTTTGTGTTCTCTGGCCACTCTTATAAGAGGGAATTTTCAGCATTTGTCCCTCGTGGAATCCATGATGAGAGCCCTTAATACACTTTGCTAATTACCTGCTGGGAAGACCCTAGTGCGGCAATATTAGAATAAGCTCTGTGCTATCAAATGTGGTGAAGGAAAGGAGAGTTCTGATGAAGATGGTTCTCAAAACTCACACTAAATAGTTTTAAATTCCTCTATGATAATATTGCTTTGATAAGGAGCAAAATTGATTAATTTCCTTCTATCTTGGCTTAAGTACTCCTGAGCTGTGAAATAGATAAAAGCCAAATTATGGAGGAACAATAAGCAAAAGACTTTCATTTTTAGTATCTTAGAGCCAGGCACAGTATAACGGACCTCTGTGTGTAGTGAAGAGCTTTGGCATTCATTATTGGCTCCTCAGTATTAGAACCAAGGGGATTTTTAACAGATTGCCTCACAGGAAAGCAAGAACTCTGCCTGGCTCCTCATTCTCATTTTGGGCACGAGACTAAGCTTTTCTTATGTTTCATATACAGTCATTTCTTGGCACTCCTGGTTTCTCCAACATGAAATTCTTCTGAATTTATATTGCATCCATTTAGAACATATGAAGAACTGAGCTAAGTTACATTTATTTTTGTGCTATTAAGAAAGGTTTTAAAGAATCAATAGCAAAATATATTAGGAGATTCTCAGTCCCTTTAAGAGGAGGATTTTGGTGAGATCCTAATATATTCTTTGCTTAAATGCAAAATAAGGTTAGCTGTAAATGGATTCCTCTGTAGGAGTGTGTAGTATTTAAGGTCTCTAGCTTTGTTTAAGCTTACTGAGACTTTAGTTGTGAACTGAGAATAATTCTTTACTAGGAATTATTCCCAATTTATCATCAGTCTTAGATATAAATCCAGGTGTCCACGTACATAGCTGTGTGATCTTGGGCAAGTTATATAATCTCTCAGAACTTCAATTTATTTTTCATCTAAAATATGAATATTAGAAGTACTTTTCTCAAGGGTTATTTGGAAAACGAAATTAGATAATGAATCTAAGCTGCTTGTTTTAATGCCTGGCCATCTTAACACTCAGAATGAGTTAGGTATTATTAATATTTATCTAAAAATTAAATTAGGATGGTACCCATTTTCTACTTAGAAGTACATATTTCATTATATACTTAAGATATAGTAAGTTCTTTGAAAAATACCTATTTCTTAAACTGTAACATAGACTTATTCATTCTGCCTTTCTTTCCAATCAGCATGTCTGAATTGTAATACATACTTGTAAAGGGTTAGCTTTGGTCTGCTTATTGTTTAGTTGAGCGTAACAGGGTGTGTGTGTAAGGATTTTTTCTATAATATTTTATATTAATGATAAATTAGGTAAAAGTACTAAGTATAGAACAGAATTTAGAGAATAGAAGGGTTGAGAATTGGGAGACATGAAATCTGGGTTCTATATCTAGTCAAATCACTTAACTTCTCTGGGTTTCAGTTTCCTCAAACTTTAGTGAAGAAACTTGCACTGAATGATTTCTTGGCTGTTTACAGTTTTCAAGTTATAATTCTAGCATAAACTCAGAACAACTCTATTTTCAAAATTATACTATTTAACTACTGGCAATGTCTATCACATATCTTTGCTTCTACTTATTTTTTTCCCACTTAATAGAAAAGAGTACGTGATTGCTTTATCTTAAGTTGATTTTTTTTCCCCAAAATATTGAAACATTAGGCTATCCAGTGACCTTAAAAGTGATCTAGCCCTCCTCAGCCAGGGCATTATTCTAGTTTCTGAGAAGACCAATTTCCTATATCTGGAAAAGACTCAACTCTCCCTATCATTTTCTTTGAAAAAGAAATCATATAAATTATCATGCCTAACAACTTTTACTGTTCTAGTGAAAGTTATTTCCCATTTTGTTTTTAAAAATTTTTTTTTAATTGAAATAAAATGCTAATTTTAATTACAGGGATATTTTACCTTTTATTCTCCTGTTCAACAGACTTTTATGCATTTAAGAAGGTGTGTGTTTATTACTTTAATTGAATCAGCTTAATAAAGTTCTATAGCTTTATATATTCCTAATTTTGAATGGAAATACCTGATGGAGAAAAATAAAGATAATGAAGAGCAGGAATACATCTCTCTGAATTTCATGTGACTAGCAATAATTGGATCAAGAAAAGAGAGGCTGCTGATGTTTTATTTAGATTGTGTTAATTCAGTCCCCAGAACCAGATGAAAGGTCTAATAATATAGTTTATAATGATGTGAACTGTCACTTCTATTTGAATAATGTTAGCTACAATCAAATAATTTTTTCTTTTTTCATGATGGAATGTTCTTATTCTCATTTTTTCTATAACACCTTTGCCTCCAAACATAATTCAATTGGGAAAAACAGCACTGTGTACCTAATTCCCATGTGGTTTAGATTATAATTTTGAGCTGAGCTGTGGCCAAAGCTTTGCCCTTTTACGAGACACTGATTTTGTGGCTTAATATATTTTTGCTTCTGAGCTAGATTATCTTATCCATACTCAGGGAAGTACAGAATGAAATGAAGAAACCATATGAATTTTGAGATTATATTTACATCTTTATGGCCATTTACTTTTTTTAAATTTTCAATTATTTATCTGATTTCATCCTCCTCTCTGTTCCCAGCACACACTCCTGGCTTTCTAATTTCCTTCTCAAAATGATGCCACTGCATTTACCTGCCACTTCAGGGGCCTCTCTCTTTTCTTTCTTTTGCAAAAATAGCATTTCCAGTATCTTAATGCTTTATTGTCAAGGTTGTCTAGGCATCCTTCCAGGCATCTCATGGGGTTAGCAGTGGAGACCGTACCCTGTACCTTTCCTACCTTTTGTCTACTGAGGTTACTTTGGAGGTGGAAGCATGAGGAGATTGGCTGAGGCAGCTACAGAAATTGTTTCCTAGTTCAAGCAAGGTCAGAGCCTGGTCTTGTTATACAATATACAAATTCCACTGAGGAGTACCTGTGAAAGCACTCATGGGCTGAGTTTAGCTGTTCTTCAGTACTGAGATATAAACCCTATGGTTCAATTTACTAAAGCACATTTTACATGCTAGAGTTAGCAAAAGTGAATCAAGTACCGTAAAGGCATGCTCCTATTCACTTAAAAAAAATTAGAAGGTCTCTATTACGTTAGAGGCTTCTAATAAATGGCATCCATACATATTTGAGATTCAGGCTTTGAAAACTCTAAGGTGGCATGTTACTATATAGGCTAGCTTCCCAAAGGACATTTTTTATTTTGTAATTTCATATTTTGCTATCTTATCTGGCTTAATTGTCATGTTATTTCTTATCTATCATTTGCTTATCTTCATTAAAAAACTGTTCAATATCATTAAGCACTTCATCTTTCAGTTAGATGATTTTGCATGTAATTATGGGAAAAGAAAATGGAAAACTTTTCTGATTATCACAAATGATACGGAGAATTGCAAACAATTTGAAGTTAATTATGAGCTTAGTTGGGTGGGTTAATTAATTTCAACATGGGCTACATAGAAGACGGATTTCCAACATGTATCCATTAAGTTAATAATATTAACTCCTACTTTATAAATAAAACATGTAGGTACACATACAGCTCATATCAAAACATCACACTTTTATTATATTGAAATCGTTCCAGGACTGATGTTTTAGTTTGTATTTAAACAAAGTATTTTTAGTGTTCGCTTCGGCAGCACATATACTAAAAAAAGTATTTTTAGAGGATTTGAATCATACCAATTGTGTCCCCACTTCAACTGCAAATATTCATATTTCATATTAAAATTGTTCAACATGGTCTGAGTGTCTGTCAGTTTTTCCAACTGTGTTTCAGCCTCGTCACTTGATTTTGTTTTGTTGTGCATTGTCATATGTTACGAGAGAATTAAAGCACTTCTTTTATTTACAAAACCCAGTCAGCATTTTGTCACTGCCTATTCAAACTCCAGCTTAATGGCCCAGACTGACTATCGGTGACAATGGAGCTATGGGAATGAGTGATGGATCTGTGCAGCAGCGATAGCTTTAACCTCTAACTAGCTTTCATTTCTCATCTTTGCAATTTCCATTTCCTCTTTTTATTGAAATAAGTTCAGTTGAAATAAATGGATATTCCTGCACAGCCTGTGAGCTCTTCTGAGAATAACATTGGTCTGTTAATAATCTTTCATGTTTCTCTCTCTCTCTCTCTTTTTTTTTTTTTTAGTCTCGACCTATTCCTTCCCACCTTACTTCAGCAGTTGCAGAGAGTATCTTGGCCTCAGCCTGTGAGAGTGAAAGCAGGAATGCCGCCAAGAGGATGCGTCTGGATAGACAACAGGTACTGAGGAGGCTTGGGGGCTGGTGTGCACCCGCGATGGCACACAGATACGGTTCATTTAGTCCAATTTATGCAGAAGGCGAAAGACTCTTGAATGGATTTTGAAGTACACTAAGATACAGTTTTTGTGTCTTTCTGATATGAATTTGAACTTGAAAATGCATGTTCAGGAGATCAGTAGGCATCCGTCAAATTTTCCGTGGTGAAAAATGGCCAACTGTAAAGTTAATGAGCCAGAATTCTATTCAGTATCCAGTTCGCGGGCTAATGGCTTATTTAAATAAGTGGTTCTAACTGATCATTGACAATAGTCTTGTAAATTTACCTGATTGTTTATGATAGTGACATGATTGTGTTCATTCTGAATGAAAGCAAACCTCTCTTTAATGGCCTCTGGTCTGCTGCTAAATGTCTGTGGATTATTCTGGAAATGGTGAAAAAGCACAGATTTTGCAAGCCTAGAAAGCTGTAAAATGGGGATATAAAACAATGAAAATGTACGTCCTGGGCTTGCTTCCTCATTAATGAACCATTTACTATATACCCATTAAGAATCATCTTTCTCTGTCTCTTTTTTAAGGATGTGCCCCCATGTGGTGCGGACGTGTGCATTTTTTGTGCATTGTGTGCTTATGTTTCATTCAGTTTTCCCTTGGTTTGTCTGCATCCATCTGTTGCCCCTTCTCAGGTCTGGAATGCTTTCTCTGTCTTCTTTTTCTCTCTGGCCTTCTTAATTATCCATAATAAATTACTAAATTGTAATATATAACATTAAATGCTACACATAAAAGTATGCTGTATTCTGACTTTTAAGTTACTTTTACAACAAGTGATCTGGTGCTTCATATCTTTAAGTTTGGAACGAGAGGACTAAATTGTTAGTCTAATTTTGTTTTTCCTGTCAGCCAATGAGCTTCTAAGAAAAATAGAAAAAAAGTTTTTCTCTTCCAGGACTAAAATATGTAAAAATGTTTCAGAATGGCATTATTTAAAATTTTATGTGTTTATTATCAATATGGCGTGTGCTAATAATTCTAAACAGTGCAAAAGATGAAGGCTTCAATTTTTTTAAATGTAGTATTCACCTCAGATAAAATATATATTTTGAGTTTGTTAATCATTCTTGGCCAACAGTATTTATTCACATATGCATGCCCTCAGTGAGACTTTTATCATTATCATAAGTCTAGAATTTATCTTCCTTGAGATAAGTCATAGCTCTATATACAATACCACGTAGCAGAGTGATCAAGATGTCACATTCTGGAGTTAAAGACATGTGGTTTTGATTCTCAGCCCTACCTTTACTAGTTGTGTGCCATTCAGAAAGCTGTTCCATTCTCTGTGCCTTAGTTTCTTTATGGGCAAGCTAACAGTAACAGTTCTCATCCTATAGGGTTGTTGTGAGAATGACAGATTTATGTTAAGTACTTAGCCTGGCATGTAGTAAGCATCAGTAAGTTCAGCCTAGAAAAGAAGATTTTAACTGATATTCTCTCAGTGCCTTGGCATCAGTAAAACTAGAAAGAAGCACTAATAGGACTATCTTAGATACAGGAGTTTTGAAGTCAGACTAAGTCTATTTGAGAAAAGATCATAATTCTAGAAACAGGAATGGTAGAATTCTGGGATTGAATGGGCTCTTCTGGGTGTTGTCTTGCCATATATCCCACCTAGTCTACACTCTAGAATGGTATCAGTCATATATACAGTTATTATGAAAATTGAAGGACTGATTCACATTATGGACTACCTATGATATCACTCTACAGTATCCCCAAAAGCTGGGCATCCACCAGTATTTGGTCCAACTTCTTAAGCCACTGTTGGCCTAATCTATAACATGGAGGGTACAAATATTAAGTTCATAGATTTATTTTGAGGATTTCACAAGGCAAGGCATATGAAAGCATAGTTCATTTGATTAGTTTGTGTATTGTCGGAGCTCTACTGTGGTCACCATTTGCTTGAATACCTAAAGTGGTAGGAAAATCCCACCTCTAGGGCTGAAGATCTACTATTTACTAACACATGTGTCCTGTTATCAGAGAGCTATAATCATTTTGACAGTCCTTAAATTGAGATCAAATTTGTTTTCTAGAGCTTCCACCCACTGAAGAAAAGCTGCTAGCAATCATGAGGAGAGTGACTTCTTACTATTCCCTACTTCCCAGGGAGTAGGGACTGGAATGAGTGAGGACCAACTAGCTGTTTCCTTTTTCTGTCCTCCTATGTAGTGGTCATTAATGACAAGGCTTCATCACCTGAGAATAGGGGA
The DNA here is from genome assembly GCF_964656455.1 of Halichoerus grypus. Lineage (NCBI taxonomy): Eukaryota > Metazoa > Chordata > Mammalia > Carnivora > Phocidae > Halichoerus > Halichoerus grypus. The sequence continues at coordinate 37,962,183 of NC_135724.1, forward strand.
TGTCCAATATCTCTCCCACCTAGGAGTGTTCTTTCCAGGCTTTAAAAGTGTTCAGTGAGTTTGGGATGTATGGGGGATATGGAAGAAATGATTTAAAAAATACATTCAGTAATTTATTGGAAACCTAATAGGCACTTTTTAGATTTTTTTTTTTTTTTGCCATTTAGTAATTTCAACAACCCCATGAGAAGCAGGTATTATTATTCTCGTGTCCCTATAAGGAACCCGAGGTTCAGAGAAAAGGGATTATTTGTACAGGGTCAGCTACGTCAGACTCAAATCAGCTCAGATCAGACTTTGAGTTTACATTATATGAGCTGACACTTGAGATCTCTCTACAATCCTGTACCGCTCACTGATAAATTCACTGAGGGAAAACCGGTGTCCTGGAAGAAACTCTTAGGACACATATCATTTGTGCCTCTGCTCATGTTGTTGTTGTTGTTGTTGTTTAAGATTTTAAGATCAGTAGGCATCCGTCAAATTTTCCGTGGTGAAAAATAGCCACAGCAAGAAAGGGAACACAAGCAGGGGGAGCGGCAGAGGGAGAGGGAGAAGCAGACTCCCCGCTGAGCTGGGAGCCTGATGCAGGGCTCGATCCCAGGGTCCTGGGATCACGATCTGAGCGGAAGGCAGACGCTTAACGACGGAGCCACCCAGACGCCCCGACTCATAATGTTTTTGATAGTGCACTTTTCTGTTGGAAAACTATCTATTTTAATCACAAAGATATTTGCACTCTTTTGTAACTAGCAAACCAGCCTTCCCCAGTAAGCAAGTTATTCCAAGCAGGACATTTTTGTCTCAATATCAGCTTGAAAAAGTGCCTCACTTCATCTGGGAAATGAGTTATGCATTGCAAATGCTGGTTTAGTGTTTATTTAGTATTTTAAAATAAATAATACATATTACACATAGATATTTAAAAAATCTAAGTTATTTCTGTTTAACATGAATTCTGTAGATTTCATTTGGCACGCCACACAAAGACTTCTACCAAGTGACTTTGCACTTCCAACCCAAGCATGCAGATGGGAGAGCCCTCTCCGAATTAGATCTAAACCCTCTTTACCCAAGCAGAGATAGCAAGGATTCTTTTGGGTGTTGGCAATGAGATCATTCTTTTCTGTGCCCATTCTTAACCCAACTCAGAATTCATAGAGTTTGCTGGTGACTCAGAGATTCTTTGTCATGCCCCTGCATGTCTGTAGGTGTAGGTGCATGAAAGTTCAAGAACTGGACAGTTAAATCTGCATGCTGTTAAGCCCCATGTCTGAGTGCTCGCTGCCAGGGGTTGACCACATACATGTAGAGCGATAATTATGTATGTCCTTCAGACTTTATGAAGCTTGATGAATTAATTGGATTTTATAAAGCTGTCTGAGCTAGGGACATGAAAGTTATTATGGATGTGTTAAATACTTTATTTCATATGCCCACCTTGAAGCACAGTCCAGAGGGGCCTTGTTATTATGCAGCCTGAGCCCTGGAGCAAGCCAGTGGCAAGGACAGGAGCCTCCTGTTTTATCAGGAATCAGATTTCACAGAACTGAGGTCCACCCTTAGTGCATTATCAAATACAGTCAACATTTCTTTTCTTTTAACATGAAAATCTGGAATTTTTATGGTGTTTGGGAAATTCCTCCTCGCTCTGACAATTCAAAAAAAAAAATGGACAAAGTTAGACTTCACTTTTCTATGACAGAGCTTGAATTAAAAGATTATCTTTTTCTCTATCTTTATTTCATTCCTCTTTCCTTAAAAAGATTTTTCAGTGCTCTTGGTTACAATTCATCTAAATGGAGAGACCAAAGCAGAAAGTGAGAGATGAGAACCAGTTATTTGCTGGTGATTTGTTTCCCATTGGTGTGTATTTTTTGCTGTTTTTCAGGGATGACATATCTTTTATTCCTGGCTTGCTGACTGATAAACTTAGGGAGTTTCTGAATGATGTGAGTTTCTTGGGTTTCTTTTCTCTATCCCCAGTTCTTTGAGTTAAGTTAGTTTGTAGTGCTGTACTGGGGATCACATAGAGCCAAGGGTCAAGGGCTTCCCCGGCATCCGTGCGACAGATACAGCCCTCATGAAGGACAGCACAGTACCAGTGCAAGATGACACTTTTTGCGGTGACTGGGACAGATGGGAAATCAATGGTAGGCTGCGATGCGACCTCTTTATCGAAAAGAACAGAGAAGGGAGAAGGAGAAATGGCTTGTTAGTTCCTTGTGACATAATAACAGGCGAGAAATTAAGGAAAAAAAATACTGAAAACTGGTGTTTTGCAAAGTTAAAAAAGAAAGTCACTGCTAGTAAACTAGCATGAAACCACCAGGCAGGACCTAAAAATATTCAGTAAGCCCAGAGTTCCCGGTACTCTGTTTTCTTTAGCAGTGGTGAATGCCCTGCAGACTGCATCTCTTCATGATTCTTCCGATGTCCTGTTAGGGTACTAATGAGTGGGCATATTATTAAATGTAAATGTAGATACAAAAGTTGAAAATAGAGCCGTGTAAGCATGGTGGCAATTTTCATACAGACTTTGTATTTTGTCAAGGATGTTTTTGAAAACTAGCGAAAATTTTCAAGACAGGCGGCTTTTCTATCATATTTAATTCTGTACAGTCATATGTCCTTTTGATTACCACTTATAAGCTTTAACAAGTGCACAACTGAAAACAACATTTTTCAATAGGATTTTATGCTTAAATTGAAACAGTGTGCTACTAACTGAGATGTGGCTTGAAACCTCTTTCTGTGCCCTTCCGGCCCACACCCCCGGGCTCCCATTCTCAATCATCCTCAACTTCTGTTCTACTCCCATAATTTTTCTTTCTTTTATGCAATATTTTATGGAAAACCTGACATCTTTGAATCTTTCAACCTATGTTTCAGCACGGCCCTTGCATCCAAAGGAGAAAATATACTATATAAGAAGCACAAAGTACCATAGAGGGTAGTTCTTGGATGACATCGTATTTCTGTTGTAACATGTGCAATTTAAAGCTACTTAGGCAGGGGGTGCCTGGGTGGCTCAGTCGTTAAGCGTCTGGCTTCGGCTCAGGTCATGATCCCAGGGTCCTGGAATCGAGCCCCGCATCGGGCGCCCTGCTCCGCGGGAAGCCTGCTTCTCCGTCTCCCTCTGCCCCTGCTTGTGTTCGTGCTCTCGCTGTGTTTCTCTCTGTCAAATAAATAAATAAAATCTTAAAAAAAAAAAAGCTATTTAGCCAGAATAAACTCCCCAGGTCATCTCACTATATGGCACCTTATTTTCCTCATTGATAATAATATTAATATTAACAACAGCATCAGAAGTATTTATGGATGCAGTATTGTGTGAGGTGTTTTACAAGCTCATTATATGTCATTAGCATGGCTTTTAATGAGGTGGGGAAACCGAGCTTTGGCGAGGTACCTTCTCCCAAGGGTGCAGAGTTGTTCCAATTCTCGTGCTTTTTAAAATCACATGTTCCATGTGAAATCACTAAAGCAACCAGAGCAGCTACAGCTCATCTGATCTATGTGTGTGGTGGCAGCTCACCGTGTTTGGTGACAGGTACTTTCCAAGTGGTGAAAAACTATCGGTAAAGTTCCAAACGATATATAGTACAGTATTGCCTTGATTTACACAGTAGCACTACACCTGAAATAATTCAATTTATATTTAAAAGCATGCATAAACGCTTTGTGTTTATACCTAAAGGAAACTTTTAGGCTCAGATAACTATATATAGGCTTTCGCCTAAAAAATATCCAGCAGGACTTTTTAAAATTGACATGGGAACAAAGACAGTGCTTAGTCATTTGAGATTGCCTGGAGCATGTCAGAGCTTCCAGTAAACTGGTCCCCCACCGACTTCACGCCTGTGTCACCTGCTATATGGTTTCCAAATGTCCCCTGAGAGTGGTTGGTAGCACTCTCGTTAAGAAGCACTGCTATGGACAGACTAGGATTTGAATAGGAATGGGAATCATAAATTCTCAGATCCATTCCTTGATAGTGAACTCATAACTCTGTTACTCCCACTTGCAGAGACTGACCTTGAGTTTCAAAAACCACACATTTTCCATAGGCTCTGCATTTATCATATTAAATGAATTTTCCATCCATCCTTTTCTCCTTCCTTTTACTTTTTGTTTTTATATTCACTAGAACCTAGAAATAAAAATTGCATGGTATCAGATAAAAATAACTTAACCGGGTCCTTTGATTTAATTTTATGTCTTTGCAAGGATGAGGCAATTAAATATCAATGGCCATATCAATTACGCCCTTGGTCAAGAAACTAAGCCACATGTGAATTCTAATTCCAGTTTTATTCTTGAAGTACAGTTCCATTTTATATTCATCATTCAACTATTTTAAAATCTCTCCCAGAATTGCATTTCTATTCTTTCTAATTTTGAAGTCCCCATTATGTTAGATATTTATAATAGGGATGCCACAAGATCCAACACTTTGCTACAAATAAAATACCCCAAAAGGATAAGGCTCTGTGGTCTTCAGAAATGCATGTTTCATCAGTTTTGCTCATCCATAAATACGCTGTTTGCATGCTCACCATTGGAGGGCATGACTTGGCAGCTCTTCTCTTTCTCTGATGGGTATACACTGAACTATCTGCCTACTCACATCATCTCTAAAATGCCAGGCAATGTGTAGTAAGTTATCATATTGTAAAGGAATAGAGTTTTTCCTATATGGGAAATAGCTAACACAGTGGATATCAACCATGACCTTAAATTCATGAGCACCAAAGAATAGACCAATTAGTAAACCAATCCAGAGAAACTTGATTACAATTAGTAATAATCACGCCTCGGATAAACCTCATCAACTACCATACTGCCCCTGCGCAAAGCTGAGAAACTTGATTACAAACATTCTTACTACTGCAAAGCTACCGTCATACTTCTATTAGACCAGAACAGACTCTGGGAATATGTATAATCACATTTTAAAATAATAAAAATATGGAAATATTTTATGTTCCATTGTATTTCTGTAAAAATATAGAAGTTTTATATGTATAAAAACTAAGAAAAGTAAAGGTATATACCAAAATAAAGTGTTTTACAGTTACATAAAATATCCCTTATGGATAATTAAAATGCATTTTTACCATTCCATTTCAAAAGTTTGAGATTATTGTACACATTATATAATATTTGAGAAGCAGGGTTAAAATAGTTCTCCCGGAATTTTTATTTGCTCTGTGGGGAAGAATACTTGACCTGAATTCTGTTGATATTTTGTGAGCAAAATAATTGCTTTATGAGTTTGCATTCTTTCAGCATTAGTTAATGTGGCTGGGCTTTGAATATGAATTAATTCCAACTTGAGTTTTTGCAAGATATCTTTTTTAATGGATATTAAAAGTTTAAAACTTTTTCCATGATTTTTTTTTTTAACTTCTCTGGTTAGTTCCTTAAATATTTAATTTATCTCTGTCAGCAAAGAACATGATTAATAGTAGAAAATTACTTGTAAATGAGCCCTAAAGTGGTTTGCTTATTTAGCAACTATTCATCATATGGAAGATATTTTGCTACATACAGAGGCCATGAAACAAGTAAGGAGAGGGGAACCTCTCTTTACTAAGTGCTGGATTTACTTGGTTTTTTGCATATATGACTTTCTTTGTGGCAATATCACTGCTGAGCTAGTATCATTATTCTCACTTTACAGATGGATAAAACATAATATTTTTCCTCAAGAAACTCACATGCCATTAAAGATAAGTGAAATTAGCATGGTAAATGCTAATTTTAGCATGGAAATTATAAGGGTGTAATCAGATCTTTGTGAGAGCCAGGGGACAGTGCTCTTAATTCTGCCTAGGGAACCCAAGAGGGCTTCCCAGAGGAGGCACCATTAGATTTGGACCTTGGGAAATAAAGGAGATTTTGACAAACAAAAAAGCTAGAGGATGATATTCCAGACACATGGAGCATTCCCACACATGAAAGCTTCTTGAGTATTAAAAACTGCAGTCTCCGGTGAGGGGCCCAAGATTGTGGGGAAGACCTAAAAAGAGAAAGGATTGGACACGAAGGTTTAAACTAGATTGTGTAGGGGCTTTCTATGGTGTTATTTGGACTTTAAACACATGCCAGAGAGGAGTGAGAAGGAGAGTGAAATGTCTTATTTTTAGGAGGCTTCAGAAGCCTACGGACAAGGAAGTGTTGAGACACTGGGGCAAATGTGAGGTCCTGATTCAGCAAGGAATTACTCTCCTTACTACCTGTCATTTCAAACTTGCTATTTATTTTTGTTTGTTTAAAGATTTTATTTATTTATTTGACAGAGAGAGACACAGCGAGAGAGGGAACACAAGCAGGGGGAGTGGGAGAGGGAGAAGCAGGCTTCCCGCTGAGCAGGGAGTCAGATGCGGGGCTCGATCCCAGGACCCTGGGACCATGACCTGAGCTGAAGGCAGACGCTTAATGACTGAGCCACCCAGGCGCCCCTCAAACTTTCTATTTAAATGAGGTGAGATGTAAAGCTGAGCCTATGCCAAAAAGTGATTATGAAGATGAATCTGCTACAAAAGAATCGTATGGTTACAGGGCATTTCTGAGTTAAACACGACAGTCTCGGGAATGCCGACTCCTCCGTGCCACAACATTAGCTCAGCTAATTAGGAATCGAAGCTTAATGTTTTTCTATAGTTTTAGCTTATGGAATTATATACAAAGATTATTATTCTGTCTTAAAAGTCTTTTAATCTTTTTCTATCTTTTTATGATGTCTCAAAAAACTGACATTACAGTTTTCATCCATGATTTTATTTTTTTTGAACTTAAATTGAGAATATGGTTACTTCTGTATAAAATTTTTCCTTGGTGTATATGTTTTCCTTATATAATGGTGTATCAATTTATATCTGTGTAGTGATGCATAGAACATCATTTTGCTGGCCTCTCATAATACTCTGAAGCATGTAGATCAAATGGTTTCCTTCTTCTATGCCTGGGGAATATCAAGCTGAAAAATTTATTCTTTTTGGGTGCTATCTATGGGGTTGTCTTTTTTTTTTTTTTCCTAATTCATTCCACTTTACTATTTGATTTTCTGGCTTCATTGAGCATTCTCCCACATTCTTATAGAAATGATTTCTTTTTAAGTTTTTAGGTACATCTTTGGCTTAGGATGTTATTAGTTTCTGGATAAATGTCAGGATATGAGTAGGTGGTTTGAATTCAGACAGAGAAATTCACATAATATGTTTATACACTTTTTGGTGCCAAAGTCAGAGGAACATATGGTTTACTGAGCTCTCCAAGAATACAGCATTTATGTTAATATTTATTTTAAAATGGATTATTTTTAGGCTTAGTAGATAAATGAAAAGTCTGACATTCGGCTTATGCCAAATGTATTCATTTTTATAATTTATTTCTCATAATCTATTCATTCTTTGTCTTGTCTTTTCTCTTTAACCACTTTAAAACCCACTAGTTACCCTGAAACAACCATATTGTGTGTATTGGTGAAATTTAGCCATAGTTACAAATTTATTAGAAATTAGATAACGTAATAACTTGACAAACTGGACTACGCTTCCTAAAGAGATTTATGATGTTTGACATGACTCATGTGGTAAATACAGTGAGACCAGTGGCCTCAAGAACCACATTTTTCTCTCAGTAACTCAGCACTTTGGGAAAGTGGGGTTTCTGCAGAGCTGAGTATTTTGGGTGGCTAAATATTAAATCATTAAAAATGATTCTACTTTTGTTTCTCATGTCATTTATTTCTCTTTCATTTCATTTCATTCTAAACTTTCAGTGCATCTTCATTTCATGACAAAAGTCTTCTGATCATAAATTTAACCATGGATTTAGTTACGAATCTTCACTAAGGATGGGCAGTTCTGATATTAGAGCCTCAGCTACAAACATAGTTACCACAGAACAGGTGATTTAACAGGCGATCCTATAAAGTCTGTCTTAGAGAAAACCCCCAAGGCAGGTCAACCTGCTTTCTTGGTAATTGACCTCTTTCTCATAATGGTGAAAGGAGCCTGGATTTCTGATAGGCTTGCCAGCTAAGTTGATCTTTATTGATCCGTTTTGCTCAAATGGATCAATCTCATAAATTTCTCACCCTCAGGAAGAAGCCCCATCTGTCCTGGGCTACCAGTGTTCTTTACCTTGTCAGCATTTTAAATTATTATTATTTGCTTCAACAACCCAATGGCTTCTAGATGTCTCTAGGACATGTCTGTATTTGTTCTCATTTACACCCTGTTGATGGGATATATGAAGGACCACCTCTCACTGTTTTAGGAGTTTATGCAAACATATTTTCTAAGAGCCCTTACCTACGATCTTTCATCAGGAAGAAAATGAGGTTTATATAGATCAAAAACCAAGTCCCATTTCTTTCTAAGTTCTTTTTTTAATGTTTTGCCTTGAACACAAATAAGATCAAAATAACACTTTAAATGATACAATTAGGTTGAAAGCCCAGTGATCTTCCTACATTAAGATCAAACTTCTCATTAAATCACTTCTCTAGTAACATTCCATGTTTTTATTTTTCTTGGTTTTGGTGCTCATTTTGATACATAAGGAAACATAATAGCGCAGTCTGGTCCTGATACTCAAGGACACGCAGAGAACTCCAACCCATGAGGGCGCCTGGGTGGCTCAGTTAAGTGTCTGCCTTCTGCTCAGGTCATGATCCCAAGGTCCTGGGATGGAGCCCCTCGTCATAGGGCTCAGTGCTTCTCCCTTTCCCTCTGCCATTCCCCCTGCTTATGCACTCTCTCCCTCGCTCTGTGAAATAAATGAATGAAAATCTTAAAAAACAAAAAACAAACAAAAAAAACTGCAGCACATGGCACAAACGGTCACCTTTTTCACATCTGAGGTTTGTGTTTTGTCTTCTCCCAAGTCTTCTAGGAACATTTAAGTGCGATTTAATAGAAGTCCTTGTTCTGAGTTCTGGAAAGAGGGCAAAGAGCAAATGTACAAAAAGATCATAGCTGTAACTATAAACTTAAGTAATAAAATAGGTAGATGTAAGTGAAAAGTTTATCTGAATCCCAAAGGCATTGTGATTTGCATCAAAAAACAGCAGTTAAAGCTTTTTCCTATGCCAGCGTCTTTCCTATTGGTTATTTATGCTCCATGATTAATTTCAGGTGAGGAAACCTGAGAAGTTAGAGGCAGAAGGTAGGCTTTCATTCAAGCTTTAGAAAACAGAGAGTCCAGGGGTGCCTGGGTGGCTCAGGTCATGATCCAGGCTCCTGGGATCCAGCCCCGCATCGGGCTCCCTGCTCAGCGGGAAGCCTGCTTCTCCCTCTCCCACTCCCCCTGCTTGTGTTCTCTCTCTCACTGTCTCTCTCTCTGTCAAATAAATAAATAAAAATCTTAAAAAAAAAAAAAAAGGGCTCTCACCTTTGTTTACTAAAAAAAAAAGAAAACAAAGAGTCCAGAGAATGAGAAGCAGTGGGATATTTTAAATACACCTGTGTGGCATTTACACAGTCACTATACTTGGGGATTGCTAATATACAGCTTTACAGAACAAGAGCCTCTTTTTCAAGTTATTAAATTTTCATTTTTACTATGGGACATATTAGACTCATTTTAAAAAGTTAGAGCTCCAGGGAACCTTGCAGACCACTTAGTTCAATAAATTTATTTTATAAAAGAAGCAGACCTGGAAAAATTAATTTTGTTTTAGATTTTCTTCGTCTCTTCCACCTTCCTCTCTTCAGTGATTTTTCCATATTTCTCTAGAAGGGGAATTTCTCTTTAAAAAGAAAAAAAAGACCAATATAGTACAAAGAGTTTAGCTCCTTTTTTATTTCAGGGTAATGTTCTGAGTAATGAAAATCAGAAATTTCAGCTTTTAATGCCATCATACATCCATAACATGCAAGAATTTGAATACAACTTTAGGTGGGGAACTCAGAAGGTCACAGTAGTTTAATTCAATTTCATTTTTCTCTCCTTTATGATTGCCTGTGAAGCAAGTTTCAGAAGCCCAACGAAGCTGTCAAGCTTTGTACAGTCTCCATGTGTGTGAGGAACATTTCCTTTCTAGGGAACTGCCCAGTTATTAGTGTATTTTCTTTAATTCTTTCTAAAGGATCTGCATGTGAGGTTTTTAAAATATGGAATCTTTTCTGTAGCTTTTTACATCAATTTCTTAAACTACTCTTTGATAATTTTTCTTCTAAGAACATTTGTTGAAACCATTTCAAATATCCAGATTCAGGTTTAAATTCCAAGTTCTTTAACATGCCAACTCTCAGCCCCACTCTATTTGGGAAATAAGCCAGGACGTATATAGGAATAACGTCACACATAATTGTACTCATGTTTGTGTGTTCTCTTATCCCTTCATGTTGAATTCACACAAATTTTCTCATTTAATTTTTCCCCACACCTTAGTGAGGTACATACATCATTACTATTATTCGTGACTCAAAATGGCACAAAGAAGTGCAGCCCCCTCATTGTGACTCCTGTTTTCTTTTTAGCTACATGAGATTTTGAGGATGTAGAGGTCTGTGAAAGTAAAGCAGGACTCATCATCCTCTAAACACACCCTAAATCTTTCCACCCACTCGTCTTTGCCCAGTCTGCTCGTCCTCTCCAGTTCCAGTCCTGCGCTTATTTGTCTCCATCTCAAAGTGCGTCTGTTTAAGGAGCACCTTCTGGATCAAATCAGCCCACCAAATGAGTCCTTTTCTCTATGTAGTAACAACTCTCAGCCCGACATACTGCACTGCTTGATAAATACTCGGCTGACATCGCTCACAATGGCCTCCAGGTGTCTTTTGGAATATTGACTGTACAATTACAGATCACTCTGTAGGATTAAAACAGCTTTGGCTTTTCATCATTTTGAGCCTCAAAGATATACCTACTAATATACGGGGATGAGGTTATGCACTAAATAAATATCCATATGTGGCTTGATGTAGCATGGCAAAAAGTTCGGTTTTAGGGAAGGAAAGAGCCTTTTAATGAGATGCCTTCTAACACAGTAGGGATGCTCAGGCCTGAGAATGGTAATAGGTAGTCAGAGCAGTAATCATTAGATTTAATACTACAATCTAAAATGTTGACTGACAGCCCAGCACACATAGTTTTAGCACCAAATGGGGAAAATAAAAATACTTTTGAAATTTTTTTACCAAGCATGTAAGCTGGGGAGAGGGTGAAGAATGTCTCAACGTTTAGTCTTTGGGCACTGTTGCTTTTACTTGTTCAGTGAGAAAAAGAAGGCAGCTAGTAGGTTTCTGACAAAGCAATTATAGCAAGACACAGATGCTGGGAGCTGACCTGACATCTGCCTCTGGATAGTTGTCATAGCAGCAGGCTGAATAGAGCAGCTTCCTAGGAGTGCTGCTGTAGGCTCTGGAGGAAGTCCCGCCCTAAATGGACCACATTAAAACAATATACAAGGATGTTTATCACTCCTTAGCGGTGGCCATCTTTCTCCTTTATTTGGTGTTTATCTAATTTTCAAGTACTCATTTCATAAGAAGTCCATGTGTAAAGGCAACGACAATCACAGGCCTCGGGGTGATTTGCAGCACCATCCACCATAAGTAGATCCCAAGTATCTAGGGTGTTGTTCCTTGCGGAGAAGGCATTTTAAAGTGTTGCTAACAAAAGAAATGTTTAGATGCTGAACTGGATGTAGCTTTTTTTTTTTTTTTTTAAGCTCTGTATGCTGTATCCATACTCAGCACATTTTTGTCCTTAATTACTCTTTGATGACTCACAAATGTATGCATGCACCCCTTCATCTTTGTCTTATCCACAAAAGATAGCCACTTAAAGTTATATATAAAAGATGTGAACATATATAAATATATCTACATAAAGAAGAGGGTATCTGTTAACGTTAAAAAGAAGGCTCTGGGATTATTTAGTGGGGTACTCATTTGAGTTTTGAAAATGTTACTTTTGGTTTAGTAGGCTAGAGTTGGCATTAATGTGGACATGTCTTTCTAAAACCGAAGTCTTAATAATAACGTTAAGTTGTATATCATTAGACAATTGTATTTTATAAATAGTTATAATTGTTCATGCATAATCTCGAAACACTCAGATAAACTATTGATAACTACGTAACTTTCAGCAAAAAAAGGATATCTATTCCAACGATAAGTAAGATCTATGATAATCTTGGATGATTCTGCCTAAAACAAAAAAGAATAAAAATCCTAATCCTATGTATGATCAATAGAGAACCTGCATATTCTAAACCATGACCTAAAAAATTTCTAAACATTTTCCAAACAATGGCCTTATGTAGCTATGGAATAGGCATCATAAAAAGATCATAAAAATTTAGTATAACCATAAACATGAGAGTGCTTTTTTCTCTTTCTCAGTCAATGTATATTTCCACCTTTAGGAGGAATTGAATAATTGCATTTTTTTCACTCAATGTTTTGACCCGATAAAAATATAAGCAATGCTATTGGCAAAAGAAAAATAGAACTATAATCTGAACAGTAATATTTTGGTTTTGCGTAAAGCTTGAAAAAAATGAATATAATATATTGACTCTATAGTAATTTCAAACCAGCATTTCAGAAGTTACAAAATAATGCATATACAAGAAGCTAAAAAGAATATAAACTAAATTGAAGAGTTAGAGTCAAAATTGCATTTTGTCTCTGTTATGAATCAGGTTGGAAATTGGGGGAGTTTTCCAAAAAAGCTTGGAAGCACAATTTGTTTGGACACAGAATATGTAGACATTAAAATATAGTTTTTTACTGTAATGAACCAACTTTTAAAATGTATTTAAAAGCATAAAATATATTCACCTCAATGGCACAAAAATTAAAGATATATGTAATCCAAATGTACATACATTTGAATCCATATATATATGAAGAGAGACTCTTCTGTATTACTCCCCTGGGGAAAAGTTAAGTGACATTTGTCTGCTCTCGCCTGCAAGACTAGGTACTAGATATGAAAGTATCCAAGCAGTCCACGTTCAGAGACGAGGAAACCTGATGAACTTTTTTCTCCTCAGAAATAACTTGAATTAGGAATTGTCAAAGTATTTCATTCATTAAGTACTTGGTAAAACATCAGACCAAAAGCTTAACTTTATTCTTAAGGTTAGAAGTGACCCAGGAGAGAGGGACCTGGCATTCAGTGACTGTTGAAAGCAAATGAAGGAGGAGAGTGCCAGTTGGGAGATCGAACACCCAGAAATGTCTTACTTGAAAGTGTTAGAAAATGTAGTTAGAGATGGTTTGAGCAAGGGAATTGATAAGCTCAGGCACCTAAAAATTCTAGCAATAGGGTCAGCTTTATATGGGGTTGACTATCTTATAGATAAATAGGATCTCCCTGGGATCTCTGCCCCATCTTTGTTTCTATTCTTGGACAAGTTATTCCTCATGGTAGCAATATGGCAGCAGGAGGTCCAGTTTTCCATCTTCCCATGGACTGTGATTGGATTACACATGCATCCCTGAAGCACATGCTGAGGCCCAGAGAACAGAATGATGCATAGGTTGCATGTTCAGTTTTGGATCCATGGGCGCAGTCAGCTCTGCAAAGCACATGGAATAAGAGCGGGAGAGCAAAAATCAGAAGCAGTTACTAAAAGGGGGAGGGGGAGAGGATAAATGCTGACAAGTCAAAGAAAAACAATATTCACTGGAGTGGGCTGTGTTAGTTTCCTAGGATTGCCATCCCAAAGTACTACTAACTCAGTGGCTTAAATCAAGAGAAATTTATTTTCTCACATCTCTGGAGGCTGGACGTTCAAAATCAAGGTACTGCAAGGGCCACATTCCCTCCAAAGCATCTAGAGGAGGATCCTTCCTTTCCTCTTCCAGCTTCTGGTAACCCCAGGCATCCCTTGGCTTGTGGTAGCAATCACTGTCTCCATCTTCATAGGGGCATCTTTCCTCTCTGTCTGCATCTCTTATTTTCTCATAAAGACATCAGTCATATTGGATCAGGTCCCATCCTACTTCAGTCTAGTCTCAACTAGATTATACCTGCAAAGACCCGATTTCCAAATAAGGTCACATTTGCAGGTATCAGGGATTAGGATTCAACATATGTTGTTTTGTTTTGCTTAAAGATTTTATTTATTTGACAGAGAGAGAGAGAGCAAGCACAAGCAGAGGGAGTGGAAGGCAGAGGGAGAGGGACAAGCAGACCCCCTGCTGAGCAGGGAGCCTGATGTGGGACTGGATCCCAGGACCCTGGGATCATGACCTGAGCCGAAGGCAGAGATTTAACCGACTGAGCCACCCAGGCAGTCCTAAACATATGTTTTTGAGGGGCACAATTCAACCTGTAACAGTCCACCCCCTGCCCTCCTCACGAAATTCATGTCTTTTCCACTTGCAAAATGCAGTCACCCATCCCAACTTCATCAGATGTCTTAACCCATTCCAGGATCAATCCTAAATCCAAAATCTCCCCTAAATAGAATGAACTCAGCAAGTCTCAAATCTTCTAAATCTGGTATGGGTGAAACTCTGAGTATGGTCCATCTTGGGGCAAAATTCCTCTCCTCCGGCAGACTTGGGAAACCTGGAAAACAAGTTAGATGTTCCCAAAATACAATGATGGGACAGGCGTAGGATAGCCATTCCCATCCCAAGAGGGAGGGATAGGAAAGGAAAAAGGGATCACAGATCCTGAGTAAGTCCAAACCCAGCAGGGTAAATTCCATTATATTTCAGGGCCTGAGAATAGCCATCTTTGGTGCAATGCTCTGTCCTCCCTGCCCAGCCAGGCAGCAGCCCCAGGTTCCCTGCTCTCATAGCCCAGGGACATCTGGTAAGCTGGCTTCATCAGCTCCGCCCTCTCAGGTCTCTGCCTCTTTCCTTTGCCCTACAAATCCTTCTTCTTTCGTTCTATCCCATTTCAAGCTTGCAATTTCTCTGCCAGCATAACATTTTTAATACATTTGTCAGTCTTCCGTGGTTGTTGAGGTGATCCACATTATTTGACGTGAGGGTTCTTCACACACCCCTCCTAGATAACCTCGTTTCTATCCCTAGCCTCTCCTGACATGGTTGATTGGACTTAGAAGTCACACTTAAAATCTTTAGCATAGGGTGGCCCAGCCATACCCTTTCTTCAAAGCATGCTGTCTATAAAATTTTCCAAATCAAGTGCTGATTCCTTTGTGTTAGCAAATTCAACCTGCAACATGGATTAACTCCAATTTTTGCATTTTTTGAAGAATGTGTGTATGTCTATTAGGTGGTATTATACCTAAGAAGAATTAACCAACAGAACTATTGAAGGCATAGAACTTAAAGTACACCTATAAATGGAAATATATTACTACCTCCAGTGCTATTTAAATGGGAAAAATTTACAAATTATCTTTGGGTTTTACTTATTTAAAGATGTAAGGTAGGGCTAATATTTCCATTTATTTGCTTGTTTTTTTAAAATTACATGAGTTTTATTATCAGGAGATTGGCCCAGATTCCCTCTCTCTCTCTCCTACATAGTATAAATATAGTAAACTCTTATACAAAATAAAATTTTGTATCAAAATATGAAGAAATGCTAAAAATCTTAAATCAGTGATAGGTATGGAGAGGATAAACATTTGAAATAAAATTCAAAAGAAAGGTGAATATAGCCCTATTGCCTATTGATAGATGCTTTGCTCGTTCATGAATGTAGCAAATATATATACTCTGTTAGGTTGCCACAGTCAAAACAATAAAAGTACTTTATATACCTCATGTCCCCACATCCAGATAATCTTTCTTTAAAAATATTAAATTTTGTATTTTTCCTAAGCATTTTTTTTTAAATGCTGCAGCTCAATGCTTTGTATTTATTTATTCATTTTCAGTTCAGACTATGGCCAGAGGAAGGGGTTTTTAGCCTTAAAAGAATCAGGGTAAAAAGTAACTCTTACTGCCCACTGATATAAGTACATTTTGCTTAGTTGTAATAATTGTTAAGTATAAGATGGGAATACTGTGTAGATTTACATTGTTTTTCTGCTTTAGAGACAAAGCTGTTAGAGAACCCAGTGATTCATGCATATAGACCGTGTACATTTCCCCTAATCAAGGCCATCTATAATTAGACTAGTAATAAGTGCTTCTTAATGATTAGGAGGAAACCAGTTATTAATGAGCTGTCTCTTAAAAAGTACTGTCCATTCATTAGCTGTAAAGTGCTGACCAAGCTTTAAATGTATACATTCTGTTCTAAAAAATTAAACTAAAATTAACATATATATATACACGTATATATATAGCGCCATCTTTTGTTTCTTGTTTACCTTGTTGCTCTTTTCTGAATATTGAAAGCACCATAGAAAATTTGACAGTGATTTATTAATTATAGAAATGCCCACTCAAGACAGGTTCTGAAAAGTTGTGTGTATCTTTGTATGAAGGCAAGCACCCCACAGCCCACATTCACCCCTGCACAGCACTGAGGCGATAAACATCAGGGCTGCCTGGCCTCAAATATCTTCCCTTAATCCCTTCCTGAGCAACCCCCTCAGGAGGAGGAAAGGATCTGGTCTCTGTCTTTGTGACACACCAGGGTCCCATGTTCTTCGGACCTCAGACATGAAGTAAATGCAACGGATGCTGTTGTATCAGGTAGCTCGAAAGCCTCAGTCCGTGAAGCACAGATAGGGAACCTGGAGCTGAGTTCTGGCTGTGGCCACAGGGCCCAATTCATCTTAACAACTGATTAGGTCTAATAGGTATTTCCAGGAATAATTCAGTAGAGCCCTGCATTGTTAACTCATGACTTGCTTCAACAGGTCAGGAAAACACTGCTTCAGTATTCTAAAAAAATTAAATTAAATTAAAATGAATTGAATAATTTCTCAATACAGTAAATATATATATATCTCAAGATATATATATATATATATATATATATATATATATATATATATATATATATCTCGAAAGTATATAGGAGGATGGCAAATGGGAGCAGACCATGGAAGTGTTTATTTGGCCTAAATGTTGCTGGAAAATGTTTGCATTTGAACCCTTTTCAGGGGGGCATGTGCTCTGGACTTTACCACTGTCCACAACTTCTCATTGTCCTATAGTCAGACCCCTTGTCTCATGTACGTACTTCTCTGGGTACTTAGAAGCGGTTGAGTGAACCACCCATAGCGTATCAAGACTTTTGATTTACCTCATAATAGCTGAGTCTTTTATCACCTGAATATATCTGCCAACAGTTTTGCTTTAAAAATTAAAGCTTTGCTAATCCTCTGAACAAAAGAATTAGGATGAGAAATAAGATAGCCTGTAGATGTTTTACCCATTCCAACTTACACGAATACGCAAATACTAACTCCTTTCCACATTCTGATAGTAGAATAGAAAATACTGTTAAAAGAGTAGAATAAGAAAGCTATTTAGATTTGATTCTTCTCTTTTTCCATATTTTAGCATGGAAGAATATGTGGTTTTGCCCTTGAGATGATACTTGCTGTATTAGAAATAATACATATATCAGTAAGAATACATGAAGGACATATGAATATATATCAGCAAGAATATACGAATATAGATTTATATATTCAACTCAAGCTGAATTATGAACCTTGTTCTTAACCAACCACTGAATTAAGGCTTACTTCCTTTTTAAAATTCTAACTAGCTGTGTGATTTCTGTGAGCTACTTGGAACCAACAACCTTGCTTGGTACAAAACATGAAGGAGAAACAACTGGGCAGATTTTTTTTTCCACCCAAAATGAATCTATCTATTCATTTTGAACTGAGTTACCTGTTGTTCCTGGTAAGTTCAGAGGGAAAATAAGCCTCTGGGTCCCCAAATAGGTAAACACATTATTTATGTTTGGTCATAGCAAAGACATGTTTAGTTAAAAAAAAAAAAAAAAATGGGGCCAGAGTCCTTAAGCTAGAATTAAAAGACATTTATAAAGCAGAAAAACAACTAAATTAATTCATTTAAAATGAAGGATTCCTGGGATAAAGCATCTTGAAAGCCCATAGCTCATGAAGCATTTTAAAGCCATGGAAGGAGTGAGGCTTAACAGCCTTCGTTAAGCAAGCCCCAAAAGACACACATCTTAGAATGAAGCCCTCATTTTTATTTTTATTTTATTTATTTATTTTTTTTAATTTATTTCTTTGACAGAGAGATAGCACAAGTAGGCAGAGCGGCAGGCAGAGGGAAAGGGAGAAGCAGGCTCCCTGCCGAGCAGGGAGCCCGATGCGGGGCCCGATCCCAGGATCCTGGGATCACGACCTGAGCCGAAGGCAGCCGCCCAACCAACTGAGCCACCCAGGCGCCCCAAAGCCCTCATTTTTAATTAGCCCTTCTACAGAGTTTGAGATGATCATATTGTTCTTTAGGTGGTGGTGGTATTAAACACCTATACAGCGTTTTATTCTACAGTCCTCAAAAAGCTGTACAAAGATTAATATGACCCTATTTAGATGGCTTCCACAGGGCAGGTAGAACTGTGCACCTTTGTTCATCCAAACACACTTGGAGACGAACGGGCTGAGGGCTGGGCCAGCATTTGACTGCAACTCTGGATGAGCCACTGACAGGAAAGGGAATGTTCTTACCAGCTCTTCACTCCTTTACACACAGGACTCTATCCTATCTTCCCTTTGCCAGGGAAGGCCCACAAAGGAGGGAGAAGGGGGAGGAAAGAAAGTTGTAGTTCATTTGCATTATTTAGGCTTCTGGAAATTAAAAGTATTAATCACCTTGCTGATTTTGCACTGAAATGAAAAAACTGCTTATCAGCAAATCCAGCCTCCTGCACAGTGCCTGGGTTAAAACAAACAGCAAATCCCATCAAAGGGAAATTTTGAAGTGAAGATAATGCTGAATTCATGATGAAATAGCCTTGTGCGGTTCCATTATTTTTCACTTTGCTTAATTTTATTTTAAAGGCTATTTTAGAATTAAAATGCCCCTTCCTTAATAACTGAATGTCGTTTGTCCTTGAAGCTATAGTTGAGGGCAGTTACAAATTTTAAAAGATGAAGAAAAACCAAGTTTGAATTTTTGCCTATAAACATCTGAAGATATACCTGAAAATATATTTAGTATGAGGCATACCAAAAAAAAAATCATATTTAGTGTTCATCAGAGTAATTATTGTTTATTAAGTAAACAGATGAAAATAAAATTAAAAAAAAATTTTTTTTTTAATTTTATATATTTGAGAGAGAGAGAGCACAAGGAGGGGGAGCAGCAGAGGGAGAGGGAGAAGCAGGTTCCCCACCGAGCAGGGAGCCCCATGCAGGGCTCAATCCCAGGACCCTGGGATCATGACCTGAGCCAAAGGCAGATGCTTAGCCAACTGAGCCACCCAGGCGCCCCCAAAATAGAACATTTTTTATTTGAAAAATTTCTCGATTCTGCTGTCACATTGTTTCACATTTAAATAGATAAGCATGGAATATTAAAATGATAGCGCTAGCCATATTTCTTTTTTGCCTTTTGTGTCTTAATTGCCTAACATTAACTTATCTTGTGGAACACTGAGTGGGTACGATCTGCTTTGGATACGACTTTTCTACCAGCTGTGAAAGAGCTCCGATCAGTATTTGACAGCTTAAGCCTGATAAAGATCATTCCCTGTGAACGAACAAATGAATATTACTCTTTGTCTCTTCTGGTGAAACATCCCCAGTTCCTTTAAGTTCATTCTAAAGTTTTGAGATCTTCCAGCAGCCTGGTTTTTCTTGCCTGGACAGGTTCAGTCTATCCTGGCTCACAGTGTGGCCATCAGGAAGGTCTGACTTGCTCAGCATAGTGCATTGGGTAAGCCCGCAAACTCTGGAGTCAAGAGTGCCTGGGTTTAGACCTCAGTTTCAATACTTACAGCTGTGTGAACTTGGATATGTCACTTGGAAACCTTTGTGTCTCTGTTTTTCCAGTATGTAAAATGTAAGTTTAATAATATATAATTCATTGGGATGTCATGTGGATTAAGATAATATGACAGTCAAATAGCACAGTTCCTGGAATACAGTCAATGCCCTGTAAGTATTAGCTGGTAATATATTTAGCTCTCCTTCTCTCTCTCTCTCTTTAGTGTCATTCTTTATTCAAGGAATAATTAAATGCAGGCAGCTCAGCATTCTAGGATTTATAGACTTTTATCAATGCAACTTAAGATGGCATTAGATAATTTTTGTCTAATTCATCCATACATTAGATCCCCTGTCATATGCATTCTAATATTAATTGTTCTCTTTTGTTATACTTCAGTCAATTATAATCAGTAATTCTTAAGTATTACCTGTTTCCCCTGCTCCTGTGTAAGTTCATGGGAAGCGGGCATTCATTCTGTATCACTTATTACAACTGCAGTGTCTTGCACATTGTGTGCCCTCAGCAAATATTTTCACAAATGTTTTAAGGTACTTATAACTATACATTGTTTCAGAGATGCTAATGTTACAACATTGCCTCCTCACTTTATGTGTAGAGATAATATTTTGGACTTAAGTTTAAGGTCTACTTTCAGCCCTGTTGAGTTCATTGTATAAAATATCAGCCTGTAATGAAGTTATTCAAATCCTGTTGCTGTTAACTTTGCATATTGTTTACTCTTTGTCCTCCTTCCCATCCTGCATCCTGTTTCTTGTTATCACCCAAGTTGTTCAGTATTCTATCAATACACTGACGTGTCTCAGTTTAAACTTTGAATGGCACAGGCTAAGAGCACAACTCTGTGGCATGCCTTCTAAAAACCTCTTTTCTAGCTGCTCTAATCCATTCACCTGTCTTTGGATGTGGTCATTCTGTTAGATGTGAACCATCCTCATGGTGCTCTCTTTCAGCACACCCTGCTTTATTTTGTCACGTGTTTTGTTCTGTGTCTAGAAAATCATGATCTGCATTTTTAAGTTTTTTTTTTTTCACAAGGAAAATGGGGTAAGTTTAGCATGAGTTGTTTCTTGCCATTTTTAACCAGTTTTAAAATATTTGTCAACTTTAATGACTTATATTGCCCTTACAATAGAGACAGTGTGATCTTTCTACTCACATATTTTAAATTTTCCTTTTCTATTAAACAAAACTTTCAGATAGTTTGCCATCTGATGTATTCAAACCATTTCAATGACAAGAATCTGAGATTAAAAGATATACTTAATGTAGCTATCCAACTCCTAAACATATTGCATTACATCCTGAAGTTTTCCTGCCTGTAGTCTTATATATATTAGTTTGAAAGTATACATGTCTTTTGACACGGCAAAGTAAATCCTTGCCTTTATCTCTGCTTCCTTCCAAAACCCCACTAAAATAATTGTAAGTGGAATATAAAGAAGTTAGTCCTACAAGGAGATACAGAAGGGGGAGGATTCAGAAAAGGAAAATGGAAATCTGACATGCAAATGATAGCAGGGAGATACCAATAAGAAGCCATTCAATCCGTGTAGACCATGAAAGTCTGAGAATTAAGGGCACCAGGTATTACAGAAAGTGGAGAAGCATGAATATGAAAATAGAAGAATTGGCTCAGTAGACCTGAGAAGTTATTAGACCCTTGGTCCCCTCCCCAATTCTGTATTACCATGGAATCTCTTACTCTGATCCCCCAAGGAGGAGATGAGAGGTTTATCCTGCAGAGAAATAAAGGCAAAAGGCTCTGAGCCCCGGCAAGCCAGGTATAATCGCAGGAACAATATACTGAAAATGGGCAGAATAAATTCTTCAATCTGAAGGCTCTGTATCTCTGCTAAAGGCCTTTTCACATTTTAGCTCCAAGAATGGAGATAGCCTAAAAATTTCTTCCATTCAGAAAATGAGAAATCTTCTCTCAAAAATTGAGGATCCAGAGAGGAAGAGAACTATGAATCCTGGCACTCAAATTTCAGAAGCAAAGCAAAGAACAGAAGAAAATTTTGAAGCAAAACATAACCCATATTCTCAGATTTTTTAAAAAGGTTTTTCCTTGAAATAAATGAATACATGAAAAAGAACAATAAACAAAATCAAACTCTTGGAACATGAAAAAATATATATGATAGTCAAAATTGTTTGAAGGATTGGAAGATCATTTTTTAAATTTTTTTATTAACATATAATGTATTATTTGTTTCAGGGGTACAGTTCTGTGATTCATCAGTCTTACACAATTCACAGCACTCACCATAGTACATGCCCTCCCCAATGTCCATCACCGAGCCACCCCATCCCTCCCACCCCCCTCCACTCCAGCAACCCTCATTTTGTTTCCTGAGATTAAGAGTCTCTTTTGGTTTGTCTCCCTCTCTGGTTTCGTCCTGTTTCATTTTTCCCTCCCTTCCCCTATGATCCTCTGTCTTATTTCTCAAATTCCTCATATCAGTGAGTTCATATGATACTTGTCTTTCTCTGATTGACTTATTTCACTTGGCATAATACCCTCTAGTTCCATTCATGTTGTTGGAAATGGCAAGATTTCATTTTTGATGGCTGCATAATATTCCATTTTACGTATGTATGTATATGTGTATATAAATATATATATATACCACATCTTCTTTATCCATTCATCTGTTGATGGACATCTAGGCTCTTTCCATAGTTTGGCTATTGTGGACATTGCTGCTATAAACATTGGGGTGCACGTACCCCTTCGGATCACTACATTTGTATCTATGGGGTAAATACCCAGTAGTGTAATTGCTGGGTCGTAGGGTAGCTCTATTTTCATCTTTTTGAAGAACCTCCATACTGTTTTCCAGAGTGGCTGCACCAGCTTGCATTCCCACCAACAGTGTAAGAGGGTTCCCCTTTCTCCACGTCCTTGCCAACATCTGTCATAGGATTGGAAGGTCATTTGGGAAATTATGCAGAAATTTTAAAAAATTAGACACAGAATGGAAAATTAAAAAGAAAGTTTTTTAAAAAGGAGGATCAGTCTAGGAGGGACAACATCTGGCTAATTAGAGTCAATAGAGAAAATATGAAGAAATTAAAAAAAAAAAAACCTTTCAGAACGAAATAACATGCATCACCAGAACAAAAGCCCATAAAGTTATCAGGACAGTAAACACAAACAAAGATCTGAGTCAGTCACATTACCATGAAATTTTCAGAACACACAAGATGAAGAGAAAATCTTAAATACTCAGGGAGGGAGAAAAAAAAAGTCACATATAAAAAATTAGAAAGCCAAAGGACATCACCCAGCAAAAACTGTCCTCAACACTAAAATATATGGGAGTAAAACCTGGAAAATTCTACAGACAATTCTATATCCAGCAAAATTATCAATCAAATATAAGGGTAAAAGTAATTTAAAATAATTTTCTGGTATATATCTTCTAATAATCTTTCTCAGAAAGTTATTGGAAAATATTCTCCCCTGAAACAATAACATAAACCAAGGAAGAAGTCACTGAATCTGAGAAGAGGAGACCCAAAATAGAAGGGGGAGAGGAGGTTGGAAGAATATCTGGAGTGATGTTATGGAGGAAGCCTTGCAGAAGAATCTTTCCAGATTAGAATAAGAAGATAGAATTCCAGGAGAGAAGTGTCCAGGAGAAATACAGAACTGATGAGACAATGGATGGATTTGATGATATGGAAAATGTTCTAAGGGGTTTTATATTTGTGTTCGAGAATTTGGGGAAAATTACTGTTAGTGGCTTAGAATACTAGCCAATTAGAAATAGTGGCTTGGAATACAAACAGCAGCAAAGAAAAAAAAATTACTAACAAGGAAATACAAATTAGGTAAGACAGTGTATTCATTGCTCACTGGTTGGCTCAATAACGAATACCACTGTGTCATTCTGGGACACAGCAGGGCACATAAAGCATATTCGAAAGAATATTTTTTCTAAAGATTTTATTTATTTATTTATTTATTTATTTATTTATTTATTTATTTGACAGAGAGAGAGAGCGTGCACAAGCAGGGGAAGTAGGAGGGAGAGGGAGAAGCAGACTCCCTGCTGAGCAGAGAGCCCCAAGCAGGGCTTGATCCCAGGACCCCGAGATCATGACCTGAGCAGAAGGCAGACAGCTTAATGGACTGAGCCACCCAGGTGCCTCCGAAAGAATACTGAAGACTGTTTAACAATGGGACTATTTACGTAGGTGTGGGATGGCCTAAGGAAATGCAGAAGAGGAGGCTAAGCGAGACTAGCAAGTGAGAGAAGCCTGGAGGAGCAAAGGAAGGGAACTCTTAGCAGAACCAGATAGGAACGGAAGCCCTGGCAGAGGGGCTGGTTGGTAGGATCCAGGTTCAGCAGAGGATGAAGACAGCTGCAGCAGAGCACGACAGGGCAGGAGAGGCTGCTGGGGGATGAAAACTCCAGGCACTCCCATCTCTCCATCTCTGAATCCTGCCTAGGCTTCCCCTTGACCAAATCCTAGCAGCTGGAAAGCAAGGAAGCTAACTAACTTCATAGTGAAGTTAGCTGAGCGAAATAAGTCAAACAGAGAAAGACATGTATCATATGACCTCACTGATATGAGGAATTCTTAATCTCAGGAAACAAACTGAGGGCTGCTGGAGTGGGGGGTGGGGTGGGAGGGATGGGGTGACTGGGTGATAGACACTGGGGAGGGTCAGTGCTCTGGTAAGTGCTGTGAATTGTGCAAGACTGTTGAATCTCAGATCTGTACCTCTGAAACAAATAATGCAATATCTGAAACAAATAATGCAATATATGTTAAGAAAAAAAAAAAGAAGAAGATAGCAGGAGGGGAAGAATGAAGAGGGGGAATCTGAGGGGTAGACAAACCATGAGAGACGATGGACTCTGAAAAACAAACTGAGGGTTCTAGAGGGGAGGGGGGTGGGAGGATGGGTTAGCCTGGTGATGGGTATTAAAGAGGGCACGTTCTGCATGGATCACTGGGTGTTATATGCAAACAATGAATCATGGAACACTACATCAAAAACTAATGATGTAATGTATGGGGATTAACATAACAATAAAAAAATTTTAAAGAAATGGTGATGCCAGAGTCACTGAATCATAATGCTTTTATATTAATGTGAAATTAACTTTTAAAGGGAACATGCATGAGACAACATGAACTGAAAATAATCTAGTGATGAATTTAACACACATTGTTTAAGCCTGACTACATATGGGTGTGTGTTTATATATATCCATAAACAAAATACTATGCTTTTTGTTAATGTTCCTCTCCTGAATAGTACTGTGTGTCTCTCTGTCAAATAAATAAATAAAATCTTTAAAAAAAAAAATCCATTTTATCTGAAATAAGTATTGCTACCCCAGCTTTCTTTTGACATCATTTGAATAATGTTTCTCTTTCTTGTTTCTTAACGTAGACATTTATCACTGTGAATTTCCCTCTTAGAACTACTTTTGCTGCATCCCATGTTTCGGTATGTTGTATTTCCATTTTTATTTGTCTCAAGGTATTTTTTTTATTATTATGTTAATCACCATACATTACATCTTGGCTCTTTCCACAGTTTGGCTATTGTGGACATTGCTGCTATAAACATCGGGGAGCACGTACCCCTTTGGATCCCTACTTTTGTATCTTTGGGGTAAATACCCAGTAGTGCAATGCCTGGATCATATGGTAGCTCTATTTTCAACTTTTTGAGGAACCTCCATACTGTTTTCCAGAGTGGCTGCACCAGCTTGCATTCCCACCAACAGTGTAGGAGGGTTCCCCCTTCTCCGCATCCCCGCCAACATCTGTCATTTCCTGACTTGTTAATTTTAGCCATTCTGACTGGTGTGAGGTGGTATCTCATTGAGGTTTTGATTTGGATTTCCCTGATGCCGAGCTATGTTGAGCACTTTTTCATGTGTCTGTTGGCCATTTGGATGTCTTCTTTGGAAAAATGTCTGTTCGTGTCTTCTGCCCATTTCTTGATTGGATTATTTGTTCTTTGGGTGTTGAGTTTGATAAGTTCTTTATAGATTTTGGATACTAGCCCTTTATTTGATATGTCATTTGCAAATATCTTCTCCCATTCTGTTGGTTGTCTTTTGCTTTTGTTGACTGTTTCCTTTGCTGTGCAAAAGCTTTTTATCTTGATGAAGTCCCAATAGTTCATTTTTGGCATCACCATTTTGATGGCTTTTCTAATTACTTTAGTTTGACTATTTCATAATTAATATACCTGAAATACCAAAATGGATGGGTAATTTTTACACCCAGATTAAATTAAATTATAATAACCTGTAAGCTTTTATTCCAATATGTAGGAATTAAGATCTCAATTATGTGGCTCTTTCAAGATACACAATTCAGATGGAATTATGTTTACTATATGATTGAACATAATGTTCATCAAAAGTAGCCATGAAGGAATCTATTATGTAGAGTGACATTAAGAAGGGATTGTTCTTCATTCTGCTCATTCATCCATGCTGACACACCTGTTTCTAATTTTGAAATCATCTATGATTATTTCCCAACATCAGTGTTGAAATAACATCATTAGTCAAGTTTCTCTATTTGCTCAAAATGAAAAGATGAAAATCGTGTGCTGTGGCTAGTTTTTGGGGTTTTTTTTTAACTTTAATTGTATTTTCAAGTCTCTGTTTTCCAGTTGAGTCTAATTTTTTTAAGCCAGTGATGAAAACTCCCAGGATCATACTGAGAAGATTTTGGGTGACTGCCATCTGGGATAAACAAATAGTATCTGAGGGGTCCCTTTTAAAGTACTCAGCCTGAGTTTTGTTGATCTATGTTTATGTAGCCATTTGTGACAAGGAATTTAACCACAATTTTAACATAAATTGTAGCTTAATCTTGTACTTTGGGAAAACTGGTATTTTCCTAAAATGAAATGAAAAAAAATGAAAAGAAAGTTTGTTACTCTTAATGTATCTTTTAAAGTGGCATGCGTTTTATCGCTTCTTGGCCTTTTGGCTAAGATCAAGTGTAAAGTGGCATGCGTTTTGTATTTAATTTGAAATAAAATGTTAGTCACAACAGCATTAATACCTCTTAGTTTATTTTAGCCAATAATATATAGATGTTATATGTGGACAAAATAAAATAAATATCAGACTAGAATTGATAACTGCCAGTAACTAGTTAAATCCCTTTATGAAGCTCCTTTATGTATCACAGACTTGACTACATTGTCGATAAAATAATACATCTCTTCAGGCTGTCCAACATTATACTCTAGATGGCCATTGCACAGAGTTAGGCTTAATCTTCTGACATCATCATGTTAATGGGATTTCTATATAGTGGCTAACGGTTAACTGCTCTGAAAAATTCTTTACTGCCTCCATTGTGCTTCTCAAAGTTTAACACTAAAAATATTTGTTCTGAATTTTGGTTGCAACTATAATATTTATTTGTTCTGAATTTTTATTACAGTTGTAATATTTTTATAGCTAAAGATTCTGACATAGCTATCATGTTTAGGTTCTTGCCTTGAGGGAAATTTCTAATTGTTAGAATATAATTGTCTGACATTCTTTTTGGACTTCCCATCTTCTGTAGAGCATTTGTTCAAGGTCTTTTGGTCTATAGCAGTCTGAGAATTAAACAACTCATTTACACACAATTGAGGTCTTTGTTCTCTTCTACAATATCTTTTAGTCTCTATTTGCTTTTCTTGCATTTTTTTCATAAAGATAATTGTATACAGGAAAAGAAGTAGAAGAATTTCAGACAAATAGGACTTGTTTCTTTTGTTTAAGGGTGGCTGGCAGATATATTAGAGATTTAGGGAGGAAAAAATATTTTGTTATCCTGGAATTTAGGTTAGTAAGGATGTGAAAAAGGAAAATACTATCTTTCTCAGTTCTTAGTTTGATGAAAGCCATATCTAAGCTTGCTTTATCTATATAACACTTTTTGATTTCACACAAAAAGCAAAAAAGAAAAAAACCTAAAAACTTTTAAGAAACTTTAAAAAAATCTTTTAAGAAAAAAATTTAATTTGTTATTCAACCTTAGATACATATGTTAAAATTTTGGAAACAAGATTAAAAATTAAATGACAAACCATCATCAGATATAACATATACAAACAAAACCTAACACCAGCAGATTATTTTTTTATACCAGCAGAAATAAAGAAATAATAAAGATTAGAGCAGAAACAAATGATATAGAAACTAAAACAACAATAGAACAGATCAAAGAAACCAGGAGCTGATTCTTTGAAAAAAATTAATTATGGGAAACTTTCTATATATTGATGCTCTTTTGGGACATTTAAATGGCTCAGAATATTACACTGTTAAGATTTTTTTTTTTCCAGTTTAAGTTATGACAGAGTATAGAGTGTTATAAGAGGAAGTAATAGAAAATGTGACTGCCAAGATTGTTCTCCAACTCTGAAGAACTTTGGATGCCGGGAGCTTCTAGGTTTTGTTCTCCAAGAAAAAAGAAATCTCAAAGTCCTTAAAGAGAAAAGCAACATGATAAATAATTTTAAAAGACAGGTATTATGCTAAGCACAATAAGTCAATCAGAGAAAGACAGGTATCATATGATCTCACTGATATGTGGAATTTAAGAAACAAGGCAGAAGATCATAGGGGAAGGGAAGGAAAAATGAAACAAGATGAAACCAGAGAGGGAGACAAAACCATAAGAGACTCTTAATCTCAGGAAGCAAACTGAGGGTTGCTGGAGTGGAGGGGGGTTGGGGGGATGGGGTGGCTGGGTATGGACATTGGGGAGGGTATGTGTTGTGGTGAGTGCGGGGAGTTGTATAAGACTGATGAATCACAGACCTGTACCTCTGAAACAAATAATACATTATATGTTAAAAAAAAAAAAGAAGAAGAAGAAGATAGCAGGAAGGAAAGAATGAAGTGGGGGGAAATGGAGGGGGAGATGAACCATGAGCTACTATGGACTCTGAGAAACAAACTGAGGGTTCTGGGGTGGGGGGGTTGGGTTAGCCTGGTGATGGGTATTAAAGAGGGCATATACTGCATGGAGCACTGGGTGTTATACGCAAACAATGAACCATGGAACACTACATCAAAAAATAATGATGTACTAGTTGAATTTAAATTAAATTAAAAAAAAAAAAAAGGTTTGAAAAGATGTGGACAAGATTTGAAGGGGAAAACACTAGCCAGAGGGTTATCACATTAGCCCAGAAGAGAGATTATGGGGCTCTGAATTATGTATTCTCAGTGGGGGCTTCTCAGATGTATGCCGATGAGGGTCATTTCCAAGATAGAGCTGAGGGGACTTAAGGTGTTGTTTGACTAAGAGAAGCCCAGTCTAAGAGAAGAAAAAAATCTTGGTGTGATGCATTAACTAGCACAAGATATATTGGTGATAGAACAGGTGTTGTTTTGTTTTTTAATTAAAAATTTTTATAAGAGGTATCTGGAGAAAAGAACACATAAATTTAATTTCAAAATATTAAATTTAACATACCTGAATTTTCTGTTACTCAGGGATGAGCCTCAGAGGAAAGGTTGATATTAGAAGTAAGAATCTGAGTGTGACACTTAGATAGGTAATATCCGACACCAGGCCTGCCATGGCATCACCAGGTAGAGCACTGCAACTGTCTTACCCAAAACAGAGTATTATGTGAAAGGGGACTAAGAAAAAAATAATCTAAGAGTGTTCTTTTTTTTTAATCAGTAGAGCCCAAATTGCAAATAAAGGTATGTTTTGAGTTGCTGTAAATGTAGATTTCGGTTTGTTTATTTATTTATTTATTTATTTATTTATTTTAAAAGATTTTATTTACTTGAGAGAGTGAGAGATCACATGAGTGGGGGAAGAGGTAGAGGGAGAGGCAGAAGCCGAGTCCCCACTGAGCAGGGAGCCTGATGTGGGGCTCGATCCCAGGACCCCGGGATCATGACCTGAGCTGAAGGCAGACACTTAACCAACTGAGCCATCCATGTGCCCTAGATTTAAAAAATATTAAAAAAAAAATTCAGGAGAAACAAAAATATCATGATTAGGAAAAAATACTTTTTATCCCCAAAAATACATTAAAATTTAATGTTAAAGATACTGATTTGGTATTGCTTTGTTAAAATTGATTTTTCTGAGGCCAAAAATACTATGAAATCATATAAAAACACTAACCAAAAAATTTATATCTGCAATCCAATTTTAGAACCTCAAAGGAACATTGCCTTTAAATTTTCATTTTGGTCATATTAACAAAGGAACTCAAAATTGAGTGTGAGAAACCTATAGAAAATGACATTTTTTTTTAATTCAATTTTTTTGGTCGATAATTAAATGGCCCCGTGTTACACTTAAAGTTGAAATTTTTAAATGCTAAGTCTATACTTTCATTTTTGATAGTAAAACTTTAAGGCCATCAGGAAGAATTTTAGAGATGACTTTGCAATGTACTTGGTTACTTCTTGCCAACCAGGTATCTATGCTTACTGGGTTAGGGACTGTATTTACTTTGTAGTTTTATTTAAGCCAATAGTTCTCAAATCTTCATTGTTTATGAAATCATGCCAGTGTGTAAAATAATGCTACAAGGGAGTTTGTTAATGTAATAACCTGTTCTTCTGAGAGTTTGATAAACATCTGGGTAACAGCTATCTTGCTGTGGCTTTGGTTTCTCAAGTCAGAAACACAATCTAGCGTCTCTGTTATTTCACTTCTTACCACTAGGTGACTTGGATTTGGGCAAGAGATTTTTGCCTTATTATCTCAGTGGGTTTGGGAGCATCTTTGCAAAGAACGGTCTTCTGTGTTGGCTATCTTAATTATTTGTAGAGCCCGCAAGGGGAAGAGACTATATAGAATGCTCCTAACTGAGCGAAAGAAATGACTCCCTGCGTATTACTATATATGTGTGTATGTGTGTGTGTTGATGGCATCATCAATCACTTCTCATCTCAAGTAATAAGTACATTTACTTTAAGTGCAGACTGTTTCGTTTTTGTTTTGTTTTGTTCTCAGCAGTAAAGCAGTTTAAATGGAAGTTCCGGTTCTCTCAGATCTCTTATGAATTTCCTTGGAAACTCTTAGCAATGTACTTAGTTCTGAAACACTTGCTATCAAATGGAAGAAGAGAAGCTTTTAGGAAGTAGAGCTTTTTCCAATAGTTTACATGTGAAATAAATTGTACTCCCTCACCCCATCTGTACTAAAAAAGCAAAGGAGACATTTAGAGCAGTTACTTAAGTAAAAATGCTTCTGTCATATAGACTGCAAAGAACACGTAAAGATAGGAGACATCCTGTAACAGTTGTCTAGAAAGTTCAGCAAACTGACACTTGAATTATCTGTGTGTTTACATTCTCGCAGTGAGAAGCTTGAGGTCTGTGCAAGTCTCTTCACCTTAAAAAGTGGATCACTAGTTCCCCGACCCCCTCAATGATAAACTAAAAATAGAACTCACTAGTGATGCAACATTGCCTTGCAAACTCCAATAGCTCTAACAATGTAAGGTAAAAGACAAAAAGAAGAAAGATATCTGGATTATTGAACCTAGCAGTAAATTTTATTGGAGTTTTCTAATTACAGATAGAGAAAACTTAATGAAAACAAAGTATACTTAATAGATGGTAGAAGCTATGGTCCAAGAAAAAGTGTAATTCTTGGAAGATATAATAAAGGCAATGTAACATTTTCCATGCAAAAATTTTTTAAATCTATTGTCAAAAATTTGAGTGGAATCAATCAAATTTCATTTTTATAGAGAAAGTATCTGCCTAAGGTATTCGAGTTAAGGATTCCTTAGGCATCTGCACTTAGGAAGTCAATGTGCATGGCTCAAGTACCAGATCAGGTTCTGCAAATTCAGGTTCATCCCTGTCCAGTTTCTGAGGATAAGGTACAAGGGAGTACCAACCAGTCTTCTCAAAGAGTGCGATAATGTCTACGCTTTCAAATCATTCCCAATCTTGCCCTCCATCCATAAGTAATCACACATCCTATTACAAGCCTATATTTTTTGGAATATGAAATGCATACTTATATACATCAAGGGTATATTTATTGATAAGGCCAGTAATTATAGAAGTAACTGTATTTCTTTAATTTGTTGTATGTTTTTAATCAAAGAAATCTGAATCAAAACAACACTGCATTATCTAGTGCACTGCGGGTGGTCATTAAATCACTGATGCGATCTTATTTTTATGGAATTTTTTTATTATTATGTTATGTTAATCACCATACATTACATCATTAGTTTTTGATGTAGTGTTCCATGGTTCATTGTTTGCGTATAACACCCAGTGCTCCATGCAGTATATGCCCTCTTTAATACCCATCACCAGGCTAACCCATCCCCCCCACCCCAGAACCCTCAGTTTGTTTCTCAGAGTCCATAGTCTCTCATGGTTCGTCTCCCCCTCCATTTCCACCCCCCTTCATTTCTTTCCTTCCTGCTATCTTCTTCTTCTTCTCTCTTTTTTTTTTTAACATATAATGTATTATTTGTTTCAGAGGTACAGGTCTGTGATTCAACAGTCTTACACAAGTTTTTAACGAAAATTTGAACTATGTCTCATAAAAGCCAGGATAGGATTTTGTCTGATTTTTGATGAATAAAATTTATTTCATTGCCTGGATATGCAGTCTTGTAACCTGTTAATATTATCCTCTTTTAAAAATAATCTTCATAGCAACCCAGGGGGCAGACTGTCAGCCTTGAGAAGTTTGGGAACTAATGATTATTAAAAGTTGCTTACAGAGATAAAATGTGACTCTAGGGGATATTTATTTTTTATGTCATTAAAATCTATGCTTCTTCGAAACCAGTAACAGTGATCATTCAAAAGAAAAACTTATATTAAAGTTTTGCCCAAAAGATACGGCAGACCAGATTTTATTGGGACTTTCATATGTTTTCTTTCTCAACATATAGTGGACTGCCAAGAACATTAATAATGCAAATCTGTGTTTGAACACAAATGACTCCCTACAAGGCCTGTTTTGATTATTAATGGAATTAATTATCTGCCTGCTCCATGCAGATACTGTGTTTTGGAATAACCGTTAATAATGAAAGACTAAGGCACATTTTAAAAATAGAATGTTTGATAATACAAATTATTTCTATCATACAAAGAATCAATGAGCAAATATGGAGACAATGCCTTCTCCCTTCTCCCTTTTTACTGGTCATCAAGAAACTCCTCTCCTAAAAAAAAAAAAAACTCCTCTCCTGTGAGTGTCTCTTATTGCCATTTTCCAAGCACAGAAAAATAGACTGGGATGTTCAGAAGAGCCACCAGTTTTGCCAAAGTAGAAACTCAAATTTTATCATGTTGCCCAAGTAATTTTCAGTCAAGAAACTGGGAAGTTATGCTAGCTGTGGGCATTGTTTGAGGCCAGCCCCTTCCCAAGGACCTCAAAATTGCTTTGAAGTATGGAATATCCTGCCTTCTCTCAGAGTTTCAATGGCTACAAGTCTTTACAGAAAGAATACTTTACAGCCCAGTGGTTTTATTATGAAAATGTGCTTTAGATGTGGTGATTTTCATAAAATCCGCTAGTCTGTGTTAAGAGGAAGAACGTGTCAGGACAGCATATCTGTGTGCCCTTGTTCCATGATCTCAGGAAGACTCTCAAACATTTCCCCCAGAAGCCTTATAGTTCCATGAGTGTACTTTGATATCTATTTCTTTAGAGAAAATAGAAGCCATTTGCATAAAAAAATCCATGGAAAATATCATGGATTCACCTATCAATTTTCTGATAAGCTTTACTCATTTAATAAGTTTAAATTGAATGACTGTGTAAGACATGTCTATGTTCTACTATATATATAGATAGATATAGATATATCTATATATTGATATAGAGGAATATATATATAGATATACATAGATATATAGTATATCATTCATATATATATAGTAAATATATATGTATATATATTATATGTATATATATGTGTGTATGTATATGTATGTATGTGTGTGTATATGTATATGTGTGTATAAATACACACACATACACACATATATATATGTCATATATATGATAATCTCTGTCTCCAGGCAGGGAGGAGATTGGCGCTCCTAGATGAGAGACCATTTCACTGCACTTTTATAAAAGACTTTTGGACACTGAATAGGTGCTGTCATCATTGATTTGACCATTTTCCACTCACCCTGTCATTGTAACATGCCATTTAAAAGGCCGCTGGTTACAGTTTCTAAGATTGTAATAGTTGCTATGTTCCTGTACTACTAATATTACTTTATTAACAATTCTTGTTCACATCAGCACTATAATTAGTACAATTATTTACCTCAGCCCTACTTATTATGGCACATACTTCCAGCAACAAAAGATTCTTGGCAATATCCTCTTTGATATCTTAGATTATTTAAACTTTCTTACTACCTGGGGCGCCTGGGTGGCTCAGTCAGTTAAGCATCTGCCTTCAGCTCAGGTCATGATCCTGGAGTCCAGGTTCCCTGCTCAGTGGGGAGTCTGCTTCTCCTTCCCCCTCTGTTCCTCCCCCCGCTGGTGCTCTCTCTCTCTCTCTCAAATAAATAAATAAAATCTTTAAAAAAATAAATTCTCTTACTATCTGTAATATCATATTGCATCATAGTACCAGGAAAAAACCCACATATATTGGTATGTTTCTAGGAAAAGCCCCAATTTGGTGAAAGCCCAATATCTCCATTCTAAAACCCACTGTCTTTGGGTACTTTCAACTAGCAAAGAGTAACTTTCAGAATAAAAAAAAAAAAAGTCTGGAACTTTCTGACTTCCCAGTATAAATAGTAGAGCAGTGATACCAAAGAAATTTGATTCTATCTCAATCTCTTCTAACGGGTTGTTTCTCCAGGAAAGTGTTATTCTAAAGTAATTCACCCTCTCAGAGATCACCAGGGTTTAAATGACAAGAGGGAATTACAATCAGATATTCCAGTTCATACACCAATTTAGGTCAGTTCACATTTGTTTGTTTATTTTTAAAGGCAATGCTGGGCAAATTCTTATTTTCAGTTCAGTTTACACAGAGGATTTTTTCCATTTATTTTGAAATCTTTTTTTTTTTTTAAAGATATTTCTTTGAGAGAGGGAGAGAGAGAAAGAGAGAGAGCACAAGCTGGAGGAGTGGCAGAGGGGGAGGGAGAAGCTCCCCACTGAGCAGGGAGCCCGATGAAGGATGTGGGACTCGATCCCAGAATCCTGGGATCATGACCTGAGCCGAAAGCAGACACTTAACCAACTGAACCACCGAGGCACCCCTGAAATCTTTCTACTTAGAAATGAAATGATGAAATGCTCACAGATTATGTGTCTAAGTGTAATGGTCAGAATAGATCAGAGATGAAAATATCAAAAGAAAAGAACAAAATCATAATTGCATAATTCTGATAGCTGTGGTGATGCTTTCAGTACATGAAAGATTAGAATATTTCTGAATATAACAATAATGCTGGGTCCATAAGAGCAAACTTATTCCATGTGTCCTCTTTTTCTAGTACTTGATGCCTTTTAAAAATGTATTTGAAAGTTACTTTATTTCTCTAAGCAAGTACTCTAAATTTAAAAGTTGCAAAATACTTCTGATTATGACAAAAACACTCCTAGGTATTCACTAGGAATCTATTTATAATTCTTTCTTATATAAAAAAAAGAAAATATGAAGAATGTAACAGGCAAGCGAAGTCATATGCTGTATGTATTTTAGACTTTATAAACTCACAGCTGAAGAGTAACCCAACCTGTTTTGCTATCGAAAATACATACAACTTATTACAAATTTTAATTTCATTGTCCTTTACAACTTGACCTGGTTAGAAGTTTTAATGCACAGTTCGCAGACACTAGTGTAGCTTAAGAAAGGAAAAACAAGCTGAAAGGCCCGGGTTTATTCGGGTTTTGTTAGGCTGTTAAAATGCATGAAATGGGCCTAGTGTGGACTCAGCGGGCAATCAGTTTTGCTACAATCATGAAATAAAGTGAGAGGCAGGGAGGGAGGGAAAGAGAGGCGGGGGTGGAGGGCAGGCAGGCGCAGGCTCCAAAAAAAAAAAAAAAAAAAAAAGATTTTAAGAAAGTCAACTTTGCAAAGGTTTTTCTACAAATTGTGATTTCTCTTCATGTATTTTTTAAGCCTAGCTAGTTGTTTTTTTTCTAATTTTTAACATAAAAATTCCCCCTCCCAATGAATTCCAAACGTACAGTACAATATTGTCAACCATATGCATGTTGTGCACTGACTCACCAGAAACCCCCCCCAATCCTGCATGATTGAGACTGCACCCAGGTAACAGCTCCCTGGCTCCCACCTACCCCTTCCCCAGCCCCTTGCCACCACCCTTTGACTTCACCTCTGTGTTTGACTGCTTCAGATACCTCGTATGAGTACAACCATGCAAAATTTGTCTTTTTGTGACGGACTTATCTCACTTAGCATTATGTCCTCAAGGTTCATCCACGCTGTAGAAGGACAGGATTTCCTTCTTTTGTTAAGGCTGAATGATACTCCACTGTAGTTCTATACCATATTTTTTTTTCTTTCTTTCTTTTTTTTTAATTTTTTAAATTTTATTTTATTATATTAGTCACCATATATTACATCATTTGTTTTTGATGTAGTGTTCCATGATTCATTGTTTGCGTATAACATCCAGTGCTCCATCCAATACGTGCCCTCCTTAATACCCATCACCAGGCTAACCCATCCCCCCCACCCCCCTCCCCTCTAGAACCCTCAGTTTGTTTCTCAGAGTCCATAGTCTCTCATGATTCATCTCCCCTTCCGATTTCCCCCCTTTCATTTTTCCCTTCCTACTATCTTTTTTTTTTTTTAACAAAGAATGTATTATTTATTTCAGAGGTACAGATCTGTGATTCAACAGTCTTACACAATTCACAGCACTCACCATAGCACATACCCCCCCCCAGTGTCCATCACCCAGCCACCCCATCCCTCCCACCCCCCACCACTCCAGCAACCCTCAGTTTGTTTCCTGAGATTAAGAATTCCTCATATCAGTGAGGTCATATGATACATGTCTTTCTGATTGACTTATTTCGCTTAGCATAATACCCTCTAGTTCCATTCACATTGTTGCCAATGGCAAGATTTTGGGGTTTTTTGATGGCTGCATAATACTCCATTGTATATATACCACATCTTCTTTATCCATTCATCTGTTGAAGGACATCTTGGCTCTTTCCATAGTTTGGCTATTGTGGACATTGCTGCTATAAGCATTGGGGTGCACGTACCCCTTCGGATCCCTACATTTGTATCTTTGGTATACCGTATTTTCTTTCTCTCTTCATCTGTCCGTGGACATCTAGGTTGCTCTCACCTCGGGCTCGGGTGAACAGCTCTCTTCATGTAATTTTAAATTCAGCTGGAAAGTGCAAATTGTGCCATCTCCAGTCTGTCTCACATTGTTACTTTGCTTTCCTTTTTTTTTTTTTTTTTTTTTTTAGTTTTTAGCCAAGTTGCTGAAAATGTGCCTATGTGCTGACTGAATGATGTGGACCGTAGATTTTTTTTTTTCCATATAGATAACGATAAGATAGTCCTGGTCAAGGCGGAATAGCGCTGTGACCTGACAGTCCCGGCATGCTGTTGTCATTGCAGGACGAAGCGGCGCCGGCTGACAAACAGTGCAAGCCCGAGGCGGCCCAGGCCCCCTACTCCGCCGCAGCGGTGTCCGGCTCCCAGGAGGTGCTGTACATCAACGGAAACGGGACCTACAGTTACCATAGTTACCGAGGGCTCGGCGGCGGTCTGCTCAATCTCAACGACGCTTCCAGTAGTGGTGAGTCTGTACTATTTATTGTGCTTTTTCTGTCCGTTTGGGGATAGCAGATTCTCTAAATCTGAGAGGAGAAAATGAATTTACTGTGATACGCAAGAGTACCAGTCGGCTAAAAACAAGACCGTTTAATAGGTCACGTTATCTCCCTACAAGGATGTCTCCCTGTTCTGTTGCTGTTTCCGAAAGTAGCGGCACTATGATGCAGCTGGATAATTGATGTTTTGCACTCAAAAAAATCTCAACTAGAGAAATAGCATTTTTTTTTTCTAACCAAATAGTTATACATTCTTCCCCCCCAAAGCTGTAATGCACGATTCGTCAAGAATAATGACCCATTTTCTCAACGTTCAAAGAGGTTTTTAATTTGGAAAATTTGAGGCACCAGGAACTTTACTGACTTGATAAAACACAACTAGTCATTATACCTAAGAACGTATGAACGGAAACAACACATAGAAACCAC
Organism: Halichoerus grypus; assembly: GCF_964656455.1. Taxonomy (NCBI): domain Eukaryota; kingdom Metazoa; phylum Chordata; class Mammalia; order Carnivora; family Phocidae; genus Halichoerus; species Halichoerus grypus. The sequence continues at coordinate 38,000,279 of NC_135724.1, forward strand.
CCGTGGCTCTCCATGCTCCAGCGATGAATGGTGTGCTGCAGCCAGCTCATACTGGCTCCTGCTTGGTAAACTTTTAGGAATTTCTTGAGCTTATATACCAAAATGAGTTCCAAATGTGTAATATAAAAGCAATAAAATACATGGGTGAATTTCTTATAACTGAGTTGCAGGAAAATTTTCCTAAAGTATACTTAAAATCCAGGGAAAAAATAAGTTCCATTTCACACACACACACACACACACGCACATGCACACACACTTTTGCATGACAAGAAAACATTATACACAAAGTAAAAAATAAATGATAAACTGGGAAATTATTAGCTACCTATACTATAAAAGGTTAATAAGCCAATACATGAAGTTCTTCGAAAAAGAAATACCCAAAACTATATATTAAAAAAGGTTAGAAAATGAATAATACACAGTTTCCAAAGAAAGAAATGCAAATATCCTTCAAATATGGGTAAAGTTACTTAACCCTACTCACTCCTAATAAGAGAAATGCAGATAAGCAAAAAGCAAAATATTTACACAATATTCTTTTGACAAGGCTGTGGGGGAAATGAGGATTCTCATGCATAGCTTGTAGAAATGCAAAAAGTCGGGGTGGAATTTGGCAGTGTCTAGAAAAATTAAATATGTAGTTACTATTCAGTCCAGCAATCTCTTTAGGAATCTCTTGTTAGGAATTTATCTTAAAGACATATGGGTAAACATACAAAAAGACATATGCACAAGGCTATTCATTGTAGTGTTATTTATAAGTACAAGAAAAAAAGGATTACCAATAAAAATGTCCACAATAAAAATGTCTATCAATTGATGGTTAGTTGATTCATTTCGAGTGCATCCAAACAAGAGAGTAACATGCAGCTATAAAAAGTGATAAAAAATCTCTTTATGTATTCCAAATCCTGAAAAGTACCTATAGTATGCTAAGATTCATTAAACAAGGATTTATATAATTAAAAAAATTTTACATAGAGGCAGGAATGGGGGAGAACAGTATGGGAAAGGAATGTAAGTTGGAATTGTGAGTATACTTGGTTTTTATATTTTGTTTTATAAATTTAACTTTGAACAATTTAAATACATAATTATAAACCAAACTGACTTTAAGCATTCCTGATATTGAAAGAAAAATGATGCAAATGAACTTTATCTGTTTAATGAGTGGTTGGCATAGCCCCCACACAGAGGAACTTTTCCAAGTGATCTCAAAAACCATTATTTGACTCCAGAGCATGTAAGTCTATCATAAAACCTTAAACTATTTTCAGTAATAATATTATTATTTTGGGACTGTTTGTGCATTGTGCTTTAAAGCAAATTTATAATTCTGTGATATCAGTGGAAGTTGGAATTTTTAGCAGGAGGCAAAGTAGATATAGATGTAAAAGCAATACGTTCAAACAAAAACTCCATACTCTTGTATTTGAATTGGTAGCTATCAGTGAGACATTTTCTACTTAAAAATGCCTAAAAATAAAGATCAATTTTAATTTGAATATTTGAATTAGGCTCGGTGGGATTTTCATTTATTTGGGAGGGAATTGCATTATTAATGTCAAAGGAGTATATACTCTAGAAAATCACTTACCTATATAATACTGGAAATATGCTCTGAGTGTGTTCAGGGGTGACTCTGTTTGGAAAGCTAGGGCTGGCTTTTTGGTCTGCTTTAAAATTAAAGGTGCTCTAAGGACAGGATCACTGAGCTTTAGTCTGAATCAGTTACCTCCAAATCAAAAGAGGGGTGCCTCAAGTAGAAGGGAAAAAAAAGAAAGCCTCTTATTTAGGAAAGAAACTAAGTTTCAAATGTATATTCCGTTTTTTCCAAAGCTAATGAGCCTTCTCAGTTGTTTTCAAGTCTTACTTGTATTTAGACAGCAAATCAGCTGGAATGAGAAAGTTCAATACCAGAAAAGGACAACATAAACAAAAGCTGAACATTCCTTTAGCCAGTAAAGCTGGAAACTAACAACTCTTTTTAAATATTTGACGTGGGAAATAAGAACTGTTAGGTAGTTCAGAACTCAACCACCAGATCAAAACATTTGGGGGAAAAGTGTATTGACTGTAGATTTTATTGACAGAAACTTTGTTTTTTAGACTTAAACAGTCATTCATTTATTAAAGTAATTTATTTAACATCAAGTAATAGCAATACCAATCACTTACTGAGTCCTTGTGGTGCTTCATGTAATTTCCATTTATTCCTTACACAGCCCTCTGAGATCTGTTTTGCAATTTTGTGGAAAAATTTTGTAAAATTGAACTTACCCCAACTTAAAAAAATAATGCTTGGGCACCATTTCCTTTTTTTTTCTAACATGATTGAAACCCGTTTTGTGAGGCTCAGAGACAGTGAATGACTTTCCTACAGTCCCTCCTTAATAAAGGGAGGAGCCAGGATCTGAGCACAGGCTTTCTGACATCAGAGGCCACACTGTAAACCACTGAGCTAACAATCTGTGTGAAGGAAGCAAGTGCTGAAGTATGTGATAGTCTCTGGTAAGAACTAATCAACTTTTTTTCTCCAGAGACACTCCTATTCTGGACATTTTATTTAATGGGCGAATCATACGATATGTGGTCTTTCGTGTTAGGCATCTTTCATTTAGCATGCTGTTTTAAAGGTTCATCTATATTATAGTATGAATCAATACTTCATTCTTTTTTATTGCCAAATAATGTTCCATTCTGTGGCTATGCCATATTTTGTTTAGCCATTCAATTGATGGGCACTTGGATTTTTCTCACTTTGGCATTACTATGAATAATGCTATAAACATTTATGTACAAGTTTGTGTATATATGTTATGATTCTTTTGGGTGTATACCTGGGAGTGGAATTGCTGGTTCATACATGTGGTAACTCTATGATTAATTAACATTTTGAGGAAATAATAGACTGACTATGAGATGTCTTTTCATTTGTTATCAATCTTTAAAAATTTTTAACTATGTCTTGTAATGTTTACAGTACAAGCTTTGCACTTCTTTTACAGCTATTTCCTTTTGTGATGCTGTTGTAGGTGGAATGTTTACTTTAAATTTTATCCTATATTTTTCTATGTTTGGAGGAGTTTGCAAAGTAGTGGAATTAATTCTTTAAATGTTTGGTAGAATTCAGGAGTGATGATATCTGTGTCTGGGTTTTTCTGAGGGGTTTTTGATCACTAACCCAATCTCTTGTTATATGTCCACTTATATTGTCTATTTCTTCTTGAGTCAGTTTAGGTAGTTTGTGTATTTCCAGAAATGTGTCCATTTCAGCTGAATTATCTAATTTATTGACACAGTTGTTCATAGGATTCCTTTATAATCCTTTCTATTTTCATAAGGTCAGGAGTGATGCTTCCTCTGTAATTTCTGATTCTAGTTATTTGAGTTCTCCCCTTTCTTCTTGGTGACTCTAGCTAAAGGCTTGTCATTTTGCTTGATATTTTCAAAGAACAAGCTTTGGCTTCTTTTATTTTCTGTATTATTCTATTCTCTATTGCATTGATTTTTACTCCCACATTTATTATTTCCTTCATTTTGCTTACATTAAGTTCAGTTTGTCCTTATTTTCCAGTCTTAAGCTGAAAAGTTAAGACATTTATTTGAAGCCCATTTTTCTTCTTCATTTATAGCTATTTACAGCTTTAAATTTCCTTGTAAGCATTTCTTTATCTCCATCAAATAGGTTTTGGTATATTGTGTTTTTGTTTTCATTCACCTTAAAGTGTTTTCTAATTTCCTTTGTCACTTCTTTTTCGACCCACAGGTTATTTAGAAGCATGTTGTTTAATTGCCACATATTTGTGAATTTCCCAAATTTATATAATGATTTCTAATTTTATTCCATTGTGATTGGAAAACATATTATATAAATATATATTCCAATCCTTTCAAATTAATTGAGGCTTTTTTTATGACCCAGATTGTGATCTATCCTAGAGAATGTCCCATGTGTACCTAAGAAGAATGTGTATTCTGCTGTTGATGGTTGGGTATTTATAAATCTGTATTAGGTCTAGTTGGTTTATAGTGTTGTCCAAGTTTTCGATGTTCTTGTTGATCATCTGCCTAGTTATATCCATTATTAAAAGAAGGTTATTGAAGTCTCCAACTACTATTATTGTTTACTTTGCCTTCATTTCTAATAGTTTTGGTTCATTTATTTTGGGACTTTGTCATTAGGCATATTTATTGTTTATATTGTTATATCTTATTGATGGACTTTTTCATCATTGTAAAATATCCCTCTTTATCTCTAGTAACTTCTTACATCTATTTTGCCTAATATTAGTTATTTCTGTAATATCATGGTGGTACTGAAAATGAAGAGAAGTGTGCAAAACTTTGGACATGGAAGTAACATATAAAAGAATATAGGACAAATTGAGTATTGCTCACCTCTACCCAAATACAACCAAAATAATTTATCTTTGCTCCATAATGACTGTGTAATTTGGGAATCCAATGCCAAGTGAAAATGTAGGGCTTCTTATTTAAAAAGTAAGAATATCAAGATGGTGATAACAGAGCATTACACAAAGCATGGGACTCTTCTGAGCTCAGGATCCTGTGGGACTATACATGTGTCATGCTCCACTTTGCTCCTTTGACTTATTGAGCTAATTGGAAGAAGCACTGTGTTTTCATGAAAAAGGCAGATAGTTACTGGTGGGAAGAAAGATAATATATACAAAGAAGGACAAGATTGAAGACACAAGTGAGAATATGAGAATACTTTGAGTTTTTTGAGGAGAGAGGAGAGAACTTTGGGGCAACTGGCAATCATGAGTAAATATTGAGAAGGAAATTAAAGGAAAAATTTTGCTATGAATTATTAATGAGCAGGGCACCAAAAATTTTTCTTGCCCTTCAACCCATTCTCCACATTGGAATCAAAATAATTTTTTTTTTTAAAGATTTTATTTATTTATTTGAGAGAGAGAGTGAGAGAGAGCATGAGAGGAGAGAGGGTCAGAGAGAGAAGCAGACCCCCTGCTGAGCAGGGGTCCCAATGTGGGACTCGATCCCGGGACTCCAGGATCATGACCTGAGCCGAAGGCAGTCGGTCAACCAACTGAGCCACCCAGGCGCCCTCAAAATAATTTTTTTTAAAGATTTTATTTATTTATTTGAGAGAGAGAGAATGTGAAAGAGAGAGAGAGCACCAGAGGCGGGAGGGTCAGAGGGAGAAGCAGACTCCCCGCCGAGCAGGAAGCCTGACGCAGGACTCCATCCTGGGACTCCAGGATCATGACCTGAGCCGAAGGCAGTCACTTAACCAACTGAGCCACCCAGGCGCCCCGAAATCAAAGTAATTTTTAAGAAAAGAAAAATCTGATTGCATCACTTCATTATCTAAAACCCTTCTATGGCTCTCCTTGTTCTTAGGAAAATGCCATTAGTTAGCCTTTTATGCCTCAAGGTTCACCCACCTGAACTTTTCTTTGATGTGCCCTTTTCACCCCCATGTCCCTCATTTATTGCTCATCTTTTAAATCCTTCATTCTGAGTCTAGATAAAATATAATCATAATTTTCATAGCTTCCCGAGTTTGTCCTTTGAAGCATGTACCACAGTGCATGGACAGATACACACACTACACACCCCTACACAATATATCGGTATCCATTCCTCAATTTTATTGCTCAGTGCTGCTCAAAAGCCACATAGGAAATTTGGTATAGATTCTAAGTATACAGCCATATATGTGGTTAGAAAGCAGGTTTTACAAACTGGCAGTTTAAATGTAGGTACTATGATACTATGGTGAGGTTTACCTTGTCTGTAAGTTATCCCAAAAAAAACCCATCATAGGATGATAGGCCTAAAGAGACTTGAGAAATAATTTGGTAGCAACCTCTTTATTTTTAAAAGGCTATGACTAAAGAAACAGACCAGGAAAGTAAGGTGACTTGCTCAAGTTCACACAGGCTGACTTTTTGGTTATTGGATTAATACATCTTTGGTTTTTGTATGTATCTCTTAAGGACACAGTAAAGAACAACTTTGAACAATTCAGACTGTGTACCAAAGCAAAGAAACAGGAATAGGAGAATAACCAGTGTGGCATGCAACAAATTTAAGATGGATGGCTTTCTTTGAGCGCTGGCTTCAGGATGAGTGTAATGGAGTTTAAAAAAAAAAAAAAAAAGCAAAAGGTTAGTCTTGGCAAATAACAGCTTCAGGCTTAAACCAAAGAGAATTTCTCCACCTCACGTTTGAAAAATAACTCTGGCTATAATAGTAGTAGCAAGGCAAATGGGTAATTTCAGGTTGTGAAGGAGCTCTAAATAACGTTTTTTCTCAAAAGCACATCCTACCTGTAATACTTGTAATGGCTACTGCTATTTTGATAGTGTTTAGTTTTTGCTTGTTTTAATCACAGAAAGGCAGCTTGATTGGATCAGGCTCACAATTTCCTTTATTTGGGGACTTTCTTCATAAATTCTGGAAACCCCAAACATTCTGGCTTTTAAAAGTGGTATTATCTTTAGCTTATTTCTTCACTTGTAAGACCTCAGAATAGTCATTCCCTGTAACATATTTGGAGCTGTGGGGAAAGAAAATATATACATATACATAAATCTTGAGAGCTAAAAAGGACATAGCAGAAGATTAGCATTATATGAGATGCCAACATCATCTCTGATGGCTGACAACTCCAGTTACTCTAAGTTTGAGAATTCTTGATTTTCGGATTTGTAGAGATCTTCTGAAATGTGTAGAATGGAGCAGCAACTTTCAAGAGAGCAAGATGAATTAGCTACACATCTGAATTATAAAGCAGATAGGAAGACAATCAGAGTTTAAATCATTAAATGGGAAGCAGGATGTGGATTAGCTGCCTAAATAGGAAGGCAAAGATTGAAGGAGATACTATGTTTGTAAAACCTTTTACGCTAACGTAGTAAGAACATGAACCCTGTAGACTGTGCTATGTTCAAAAAGAATGCGAGGGCAAAAGAATGAGAAAGGATACCTTAACGGGATTTGGACTTAAAGAGTCCAAAGACTTAAGAGTTTGGGTTCTCATTTTCAAATCACTTTCTTAATTTATTTCTTAATTTCTTTGGGCTGCTATAACAAAAATACCATAAAGTGGGTAGCTTAAACAACAAACCTTTATTACTCAGCATTCTGGAGGCTATGGAGTCCAAGATCACGGTGCCGGCAGATTTGGTATCTGGTGAGAAGCTACTTCCTGGTTCCCAGCTGCCCACTCCTGGAGAAGGAGTGGGGCCTCTCTGATAAAGGCACTCCTCCCATTCCAGAGGGCTCCACCCTTACAACCTAACCACCTTCCAAAGGTCCTACACCTCCACATACCATCACACTGGAGATTAGATTTCAATATATGAATGTTGAGAGGAAGGCAAACATTCAGTCCATAGCAGGCACTTTAAGAGAAACAAAGTTGAGTAAGGCAGAATCACTGACCTCAAGGAACTTACAGGTCAAAATGAGATAAAATATTCTTCCTCTTCTTGTCTAAACATCAGAATCCTTTAAGATTCTGATTAAATAATACTTCCTCGGGGAAACCTTACTGTACCTTGGCACCCTTCCATCCTTTGGGAAAGTAATTATTCTCCTGTTTATGTCTCTATTCTAGCACTTGTCTCCTTGAATCGTGACATAGGTTTTCAGATATTTTCCCTAAATAGATGTGTATTCCTCGAAAGCAGAAACTCTGTCTTGCTCACTATTATATCTCCTGAATAAATATAAGTGCTCAACCATATTAGCTTGATGAATAATAAATGTTTTAAAAATAGAATACTTGGTGCCAAAAGAGAAAAAGGTGCAAAGAGAATTATTTATGTATATTGGATGGCAGGGGTAAGGGTTGATTTTAAATAAAGCAAAGGAATCAGAAGTAAGAAGAAAGACTAACCTGAATTCGAAGATTCTGTGGGTGAAAGAGGAAGAGTCCAAGAAGCTTTATACACTGCTTAATTTTGAATACAGTAGCAGTAGGAAAGCTTGCCCCTGTTGGAGACTTGATAGCAAGGAAAGGGTGCCCTTCAAATCCTTTGTTAGCCAACCTCCATTTGTTTAGCACTGGCAAGGGTCTGCACCCAACAATCCAAATTTTCAAGTTGGAGTGTTATCAAAATGACAGCAGTTATAATTTGTATAAAGAATTTATTCAAATTATCAAACTGAAATGAGAAGCAAGCAAGCAGCCAATCCTCCCGTTATTATCACATCCAATTGCATAGGACTTTGGAATGCTTTCTTTCTATCAGGAAGTTCACACTGAGCTGTCTAAAGAGGGCAATTGTGCTTTGCTGCAGTTATCCATTGGATCTCTTGAGTCTAAATTATATGCATAATACATAAGTTAACTACTGATGTTTCCTCTCCACAAACTCCATTGGGCAGACTTTTCAATTTGTTTTTCAACTGTGATATAAACTGGGCTGATATACAGACCGAAATTTAACAAGACAAAATTGTAGTAATAATGACCATAATAACTAACATTTGTGTGGCAATTTCTAGTTTGCCTGAATCTTTACATCCATTATCTTATTGGCTCCTCACTAATATTCAGCGTTGTTGGTTGTAAAGATGCTTTGGATCAGAACTTATAATTATGAGTCTAAGGAAGGTTGGCCCTAAGTTTCACTACCATTCTAGAGATCATTGATAGTGATATGACTGGCTTTGTGTATAGATAGTGCTTCCCCTTGGCATCAACATTCTGAAGCATGACTTATCATCTGAAATTTTCAGAGGAGTGCTTCTATTCATGCACTGTCTTTGCTTCTCATCTATCCTTCACTCTTCAATCCACTATAGTTGGCTTCTCTCTCACTATTTTGCTAAAACTGGTCAGGGCAAGTTTATCCACAATTCCACTTATTGTCAAACTACAGATGATTTTTGTCCTTTATCTTACCAGATTTCTTGGGTATATTTGTATCTGTTGATGATTAGAGCCTTGAAACAGCCACTCTCTTGGCTTCCACGATAATACATTCTCCTGTCACTTTTCTCCTCAGATAATTCTCTTTCTGCATTCTAGGGCTTTCTCTACTTGTGCCTTCCATCCTGGGGTTTTCCTAGCGTATCCTGCCCTTGTCCCTTTAATCATCTTGTCCTGCACACTGCTCAAAGGTGAGCCTGCTAGCTCTTATGGTTTTAGAATATGCCAAAAGGGGCATATCTCACCCAAGCTTTGCCCTGAGCTTCAGATTTTATATCCAGTTGTCTACCAGATCACTTGATCTAGACATCCCAAGAAAATTCATATTCAATTATTTAACAATGAATTCTTCATCTTGACCCCTCCTATTGCCTGCCTCTCATGCAGGAATGCCCTCCCCTGCACCTGACTTATATCAGCTATTATGTTCTCTATGATAATTTTCTGGATGCCTCCCCCATTAAGTTTTCTTCTTATATGTTCCCATGATACCCTAGCCATACCTCTTATTTAACCTGTTACGTGCTCTTTTCTATACTGGACTGTGCTCAGTTTGAGGACAGGCAAGGTGATTTTTTTTTTTTGACTATCATAACACTAGCATCAATAAATAACCGGCTTATATTCATGCTCAGTGAATATTACATGCATAAATAAATGACTCAGAAAGAAATTGTTCCAATAAAATATTGTACCTGTTTAGAGAACTTAACTAAATCCAATTGAGCATGGTAATCATCAGTTAGGATGTCTTCTTAAAGTTTATTCTCTTTTTCTCTTAATATCCTAAAGAGCACAATACTAGAAGAAAAGTGTTTCATATCAAACATTTCAGACAAATGTTTTGAAGTACACAAATTCCATTTTAAAATGTATTCAGAGTTAAGTTCCCTGATTCAAGAGAGAAATGTTTACGTAGTTATCCAGGGAACTGGCAAGGTGCTCTTTTTACCTTTACCTTATCCTCTTAAATAACTTGTTCTGGTTCACTAGCCACATGCAAAGTAGTGCAGAGGCATGGGGGAGGGATTCATCATCATCCTGCTCTAGAAGACCAGCTGGGTGTTTCTGTTGTGTGAAAAATACATAAGATCTATTATGTAAAATTGTGAGAATAATGATTTTACAGAGTAGAGCCTAAAAGTGATACACAGAAGTTAAGGAATCCCCTATGGTTAATTTGTATGTCATTTCCACAATGGAAAGATCTACATGATGATAACCTGTGAAAAAAGATCTAATTGAAGTCAACATAGTTGGGATTATGCACTTATTATATCTCAGTAGAGTTCCAATAAACCTGAGTGAGTTTTCAAAGCACATTCTATGGCACATAATAGAGACTTTGTATCTGGTGATTGTGCCATCATGGTGTCCAACTTGTGACTATTCTTAGAAAGCCCATTTCTTCCATGTGAATTCCTTTGATGACCTCTCTTAGTGTATTTCCCTACTTTAAACCCTACTCATTTGTATCCTTATTTTGATTTTTGTAAGTATGTTTCTCAACATCTGTATTATCCAATACAATAGCCACTAACCACAGGTGGCTATTGAAATTGGAATTAAATAAAATTTAAAATTCAGTTTCTCAGTCACACTGGGACACATTTCAATGTCTCAGTTGCCAAAGTGGTGAGTGGCTACTGTATCCAATAGCACAGAAGAACATTTCCATCACCACAGAAATTTCTGTTGGACAGTGCTGATTCCAGACACTACTCTGCTCACCTTACACCATTATATTGGCTTTTGGAAGGTTTTATTACTGCAGAAAACTTTTTCTACATTTATTCCATCAAGCTCTGTGCGTTTAATTATATATGTATTTTTCACTCCTCAATAAAATAAGTGGGGTCAATGAATAACCTTATGGAAACTTAAATGGTGATTTTTAAATAACAATGCTTTTAATTCAAACTGCCCAGCTTTTAAATAACTTGCAGTCATTTTAGGGTTCTGAGAAAAGCTAATGATTTGTAACATAGGCATTGAAAACCTCTTTGGCAGAAGCTGGCATTACTTTAAAATTAGAAACAAGACAAATTTTTAAAAAGATTTTCTTTATTTATTTGAGAGAGGGAGAGAGTGAACACACACAAGGGGGAAGAGGGAGAAGCAGACTCCCTGCTGAGCAGGGAGCCCACCCTGGCCCCAGAGATCATGACCTGAGCCCAAGGCAGATGCTTAACCGACTGAGCCACCCAGGTGCCCCAAAACAAAACAAATTTTACAAGAGTTTCATTGTGACAGAATTTTAAATTGTGTGACATTTAGAGAAAGCAAGCCCAAACTGAAAATGTTTGAAATGTGACTCCGGTTTTGCCACTGAGTTCATTCTATTTTTCCAGGTTTTCCCACATGTACCATGATAATAATCTAGAACTGAGGTGAGAATGAACGATTTACACACCTATGTCTTGAGATACATAGAGTTTCAGGGAGATGCTTATTGGTAAATTTTAATGATTGGAAATTATGTTAATCAGTTGCTGGAAAATTGAAAGGAAAATGACACGAATTACCTGCAAAATAAACTGAAATATCTTTCAGTTTATCTGACTGAGCCCCCAAATCTTTCAGCAGGTTTTTGTTCGGTCAGGGAGCCTCAGAGAAAGGGCTCTGAATAAAAGAAGTTAGTGGCCCTGTGTTTTCCATGGACTGCCAAGCACATGTAACTGGTTTTACAGCTCCATATTGATCAGGCTTTCTGGCAGCAGCTTCCTAAGAGCCCTTCTCTACAGTAAAATGGATCTTTTCTGACTGTTAAGATCCTTTTTGTTTTGTGTTTTTGTGTTTGTGCCTACTCACTGAAGGGAAGGAATGAAAAGATGACTCTATTAGTATTCTGGGACCTTTCTTTTTGAGCCTGCTAGGATCCACTTCAGGGGCTATCCAGGCGGTATGAGTTCCTAATGGTTGGCTGGGCTTGTTTTCCTTATACAACCTCCTTTGAACTTGGACATGTCCTCTGGGAATCTGTCTGAACAAACAAGTTAAATTTTACTGGCCTCACCAGCCCGCTGCTACTCAGGAAGGAGCTCTTTGGGAAGTTCAGAATGTTCTACTTTTCTAGGAAGTCAGAAATATCACTCTCTGTATGAAAATTGAATTAGCCATTTTCTACATTCCTCTTTCCTGGGTTCAGGTACTGATGCATCTTCCTGAAATAGGCACCAGGCTGCTCCTCGGCCTCACTAGAGATCTTGGGTCTGTCTGCCTGAATCACTCCAAGAGGGTAGGAAGGCCAGAGTTGCCTTATTTTTTTCTCTTTCATGTTAACACATTTCAAATGCCAAATATGATTACAGTTACAATGCTAATATTTCCTTTTGTGGTTTCAAGGCACACAGTCATTTTAAATGACATTTGGCTCTTGACTAACATACAAATGCTTTTTCAGAGAGTCCTCCTTCCATCCGCGTACCATTGCTGGAACTCGGGGAAGTGAGTGAGTCCACAAAGTACAAACTGCCTCCTATGTTTCTATTTCCACTCAGTCAAAATCAGAATTAACAAATGATTAATGTGTGGTGACTAACATCCTGGCCAATATCGCAGCGATCTCAGGGAAAAACAAATTATCTCTGGTGATTAAACTCATAAGGGAATATAATCCTCTTGAGTACAGTAGTCCCCCCTTATCTGCAGGGGATATTCCCAAGCCCCCCCCGTAGGTGCCTAATACTGTGGGTAGTACTGAACCATATATACAGTATGTGTTTTCCTATATTACATACCTATGATAAAGTTTAATTTATAAATTATATTTTTAAATTTACATATTTATAAATTTAGTAATTTATAAATTAGGCTTAGTAAGAAATTAAGTTTCTTAGTTTAAGAATTTAAGAATTTAACAATAACTAATAAAACAGAACAAACAATATACTGTAGTAAGTGTTACATGAATGAATGTGGTCGCTCTCTCAGGATATCTTACTATACCATACTCACCTTTCTTGTGATGGTGTGAGATGATAAAATGCCTACGTGATGAGATGAAGTGAGGTGAGTGACATAGGCATTGTCACATTAGCATTAAGTCGCTATTGACCTTCAGATGATACCTCAAAAGGAGGATCATCTACTTCCAGATGAAGTTGCCCAGAAGTAACTGAAACCCTGGAAGGGGAAACCATGGATAAGGAAGGACTGCTGCACTCTGAATGTATCCAAAAGTAATTTTTACACTAAATTTAGAAATTTTTTTTCTGGTTCCTATTTCTGCAAATATAAGTTACTCCATTGTTCCTTGGGGCACTATTGTAGAAATAAACATTTTTTTTAATTTTAATTCTGGTAGAACATAACATACAGTGTTATATTAGTTTCAGGTGTACAATATAGTGAGTCAGTAATGCTATACTTAGTGCTCATCATGGTAAGTGTACTCTTAAAGCCCTTCACCTGTTTTACCCTTCATCCTACTCACCTCCCCTCTGGTAACGATTAGTTTGTTCTATTTGAGAGTCTTTTTTTTTTTTTTTCGGTTTGTCTCTTTTCTTTGTTTTGTTTCTTAAATCCACATATGAGTGAAATCGTATGGTATTGTATTTCACGGACTTATTTCACTTAGCATTATACCCTGTGGATCCACCCTTGTCATTGCAAATGCCAAGATTTCATTCTTTTTTATGGCTGAGTATATTCCATTGTATAGATATACCACTTCTTTATGGATTCATCTATTGATGGACACTTGGGTTGCTGCCATAATTTGGCTATTGTAAATAATGTGGCAGTAAACATAGGAGTACATGTATCCCTTTGAATTAGTATTTTTGTATTTTTTTAGTAAATACCCAGTAGTGCGATTACTGGATCACAGGGCAATTCTATTTTTAACTTTTTGAGGAACCTCCATACTGTTTTCCACAGTGGCTGTACCAGTTTGCCTTCCCACCAACAGTGCAAGAGGGTTCCTTTTTTTCCCCACATTCTCACCAATACTTGTTTCTTGTGCTTTTGTTTTAGCTATTCTGACAGATGTAAGGTGATACCTCTTTGTACTTTGGATTTTCATTTCCCTGATGATGAGTGATGTTGAGCATCTTTTCATATGTCTGTCGGCCATCTGTATGTCTTCTTTGGAAAAACATCTGTTCATGTCTTCTGCCCATTTTTTATATTTTTTTTTTGTTTTTGTTGTTGTTGAGTTATATAAATTCTTCATATATTTGGGATGCTAACCCTTTATTGGGTATGTAAAGATATTGTGACTATCTTCTCCCATTCAGTAGGTTGTCTTTTAGTTTTGTTGACTGTTTCCTTCACTGTAGAGAAACCTTTTGTTTTGATGTAGTCCCAGTAGTTTATTTTTGCTTTTGTTTCTCTTGCCTCAGGAGACCTATCTAGAAAAACATTGCTATGGCTAATGTCAGAGAAATTAGTGTCTATGCTCTCTTCTAGGATTTTTATGGTTTCAGGTCTCACATTTAGGTCTTTAATCCATTTTGAGTTTATTTTTGTATATGTTGTAAGAAGGTGGTCCATTTTTCCCAACACCATTTGTTAAAGAGAATTTTCCCATTGTATATTCTTGCCTCCTTTGTCAAAGATTAATTGACCATATAATCATGGTTTTATGTCTGGGCTCTCTATCTGTCCCATTGATCTATGTGTCTTTTTTTGTGCCAGTACCATACTGTTTTGCTTACTATAGCTTTGTAGTATATCTTGATATCTGGTATTGTGATACTTCCAGTTTTTGTTCTTCTTTTCAAGGTTCCTTTGACTATTCATGGCCTTTTGTGGTCCCATACAAATTTTAGGAGTATATGTTCTAGTTCTGTGAAAAATGCTATTGGTATTTTGATAAGGATTGCATTAAAACTGTAGATTGCTTTGAGTAATATGGACAGTTTAACAATATTCGTTCTCCCAATTCATGAGCATGAATATCTTTCCATTTGTGTCATCTTCAATTTCTTTCATCAGTATTTTAAAGTTTTCAGAGTATAGGTCTTTCACTTCCTTGGTTAAGTTTATTCCTAAGTATTTCAGCTTTTTTGGTGCAATTGTAAATGGGACTGTTTTCTTAATTCATTATTAAGCTATTTCATTATTAGTGTCTAGAAATGCAACAAATTTCTATATATTGATTTTGTATCCTGTGACTTTACTGAATTCATTTATCACTTCTAGCAGTTTTTTGATGGAGTCCCTAGGGTTTCCTATATACACTATCAGGTCATCTGCAAATAGTGATAGTTTTACTCCTTCCTTACCAATTTGGATGTTTTTAATTTATTTTCCTTGTTTGATTTCTGCAGCTAGGACATCCATTACTATGTTGAATAAAAGTAGTGAAAGTGGACATCCTTGTCTTGTTCCTGACCTTAGGGGGAAACCTCTCAGTTTTTCACCATTGAGTATAAGGTTAGCTGTGGGTTTTTTATATATGGCCTTTATTATGTTGAGGTATGTTCCCTCTAAGCCTACTTTGTTGAGGGTTTTTATCATAAATGGGTGTTGTACTTTGTCAAATGCTTTCCGCACCTATTAAAATGATCACATGGTTTTTATCCTGACTCTTGTTGATGTGATGTATCACAATGATTGATTTATGAATATTGAACCACCCTTACAACCCTGGAATAAATCCCACCTGATTGTGATGAATGACTTTTTTTAATGTATTGTTGAATTCAGTTTGCTAATATTTTGTGGAGGATTTTTACATCTATGGTCATCAGAAATATTGGCCTGTAGTTCTCTTTTTTGGTAGTGTCTTTATCTGGTTTTGGTATCAGGGTAATGCTAGCCTGGAAGGTCTCCTTTCTTTTATATTTTTTGAAATAGTTTGAGAAGAATAGGTATTAACTCTTCTTTAAATGTTTGGCAGAATTCACCTGTGAAGCTGTCTGGTCCTGGACTTTTGTTCATTGGAAGTTGTTTGATTACTGATTCAATTTCATTGCTGGTAATTGGTGTGTTCAAATTTCTGTTTCTTCCTGATTCAGTTTAAGCATTTATTTGTTTCTTCTAGATTGTCAAATTTGTTGGCATATAATTTTTCATAATACCCTCTTACTATCCTTTGTATTCTGTGGTGTCAGTTGTTACTTCTCCTGTTTCATTTCTGATTTTGAGTCCTCTCTTTTTATGAGGCTGCCTAAGGTTTATTAGTTTTGTTGATTTTTTCAAAGAACCAACTTCTGGTTTCATTAATTCATCCTATTGTTTTTTCAGCTTCTATTTTGTTTATTTCTGTTCTAAAATGTATTATTTTCTTCCTTCTAGTGGTAAGGGTTTTGTTCTTCTTTTTCTAGCTCCTTTAGGTGTAAGGTTAGGTTTTTGTTTGAGATGTTTCTTGCTTCATGAGGTAGGCCTGTGTTGCTATAAACTTCCCTCTTAGAACAGCTTTTGCTGCATCTCAATGATTTTGGACTGCTGTTTTTTCATTTTCATTGTCTTGATGTACTTTTGAATTTCTTCTTTGATTTATTGGTTGATTGATTCATTGTTTAGTAGCATGTTATTTAACCTCCATATATTTGTGTTCTCTCCAGATTTTTTCTTGTGGTTGATTTCTAGTTTCATAGCATTGTGGTTAGAAAACATACATGATATAACTTTGATCTTTTTGAATTTGTTGAGACTTGTTTTGTGGCCTAAAATGTGATCTATTCTGGAGAATGTTCTGTGTGTGCTGTTTTAGAATGGAATGTTTTGTATATATCTGTCAGATTCATCTGGTCCAATGTGTCATTTAAAGCCACTCTTTCCTTGTTGATTTTGTTTGGACGAGCTAACCATTGATGTAAGGAGGGTGTTAAAGACCCCTACTATTTTTGTATTACTATTGATCACTTTCTTTATGTTTGTTATTAGCTGCTTTATGTATTTGGATGCTCCCACATTTGGTACATAAATATTTACAATTGTATCTTGTTGGATTTTTCCTATGATTATATAATGTCCTTCTTTGTCTCTTTTTACAGTCTTTGTTTCTATTTTGTCTGATACAAGTTTTGCTACCCCAGCTTTCTTTTCACTTCCATTTGCATAATAAATGCTTTTCCATCCCTTCACTTTCAATCTGCATGTGTCTTTAGGTCTGAAATGAATCTCTTGTAGGCAGCATATAGTTGGGTCTTATTTTTTTTATCCATTCTGTGATCCTATGTCTTTTGATTGGAGAATTTAATACATTTACATTCTAAGTTATTATTGATATATACATATATATTGCCATTTTGTTACTTGTTTTATGGTTGTTTTTGTAGTTCTCTGTCCCTTCTCTTGCTCTCTTCTCTCATGGTTTGCTGGCTACTTTAGTGATATGATTGGATTCCTTTCTCTTTTAGTTTTTTATCTATTTTATTATCTATTTTATATATTGGTTTTTGATTTGCCATTACCATTATGTTTATAAATAACATCTTATGCATATAGCAGTCTATATTAGGTTGATGGTTCTATAAGTTTGAGCCCATTCTAAGAGCACTAAATTTATACTCCTCTCCCCTCCAAACATTTTAGATATAACGTATCATACTTTATATTTTTATTTTGTGAATGCCTTGACCAATTTTTTAGATATTCTTAATTTTACTGCTTTTGTGCTTCCTATTTTCCTTACTCCTACTTATGATCATTCCTTGCCACTCAGAGCCCCCCTTAACATTTCTTGCAGGGCTGGTTTGGTGTTCATGAATTCTTTTAATTTTTGTCTTGGAAACTCTCTCTTTCCTTCTATTTTCATTGGTAGCTCTTCTGGATAGAAGTATTTTTTTTTCCCCTTTCAGCTCTTTGAATATATCATGTCACTCCCTTCTGGCCAGCAGTGTTTCTGCTAAAAAATAAGCTGATGGCCTTGTAGGTTTTCCCTTGAATGTAACTCTTTTCTATTGCTGCTTTTAGAATTCTCTATCACTACCATTCGCCATTTTTATTACTATGTGTCTTGGTGTGGACCTCCCTGGACTGATTTTATTAAGGGCTCTCTGTGCCTCCTGGATCTGGATTTCTGTTTTCTTCTCCAGATTCAGGATGTTTTCAGCTATTATTTCTTCAAATACATTTTCTACCCCCTTTTCACTCTCTTCTACTTAAGGGAAACCTATAATGTGAATGTTATTACACTTGATGGTGTTGCTGAGTTCCCTTAATCTATTTTCATTTTTATTCTTTTTTCTCTCTCCTGTTCAGCTTGATTTCTTTCCATTACTCTGTCCTCCACATCACTGATTTGTTCTTCTGCTTTTTCTAGTCTATGTATTCTACTGAGTGTGTTTAATTCAGTTAATTGAATTCTTCATCTCTGATTGGTTCTTCTTTATGTTTTCTCTCTCTTTTTTGAGGTTCTCACTGAGGTCCTCCACTCTTGTTCTCAAGTCCAGTGAGTATCTTTATGACCATTACTTTAAATTCTCTATCAGGCATATTACTTATATATGTTTCATTTAGCTCCCTTGCTGTGATTTTCTCCTTCTCTTTCGATTGGGACCTATTCCTCCATACTTTTATCTTGTCTAACTTTCTGATCGTTTCTGTGTGTTAGGAAAGTCAACTACATCTCTTGCTCTTGAAAGAAATGGCTTTATGATAAGAGGTCCTGTAGTGTCCTGCAGTCAATGTCCCCTGTTTACCAGAAGCTGGTGCTTCAGAGTTGTCTCCTACGTTCATTGCATGCACCTTGCTGTTGTTGGCTGAGCCCCATTTGTCTTTATTCCAGTCACCTACAATGGCTCTTTCTGCCTGTTTTGGGCAGGGCTTGGTCCCTGTGTTGTTATTAGGCCAGTCTGGGGCTTCCTTGGGCTTCATTTGAGTCAGACCAAGCATTGCCAGATCCGTGGTAGCACCAAATTGCAGGGCCCTCTCCCTATATTCTCCCCTGTGAAGCTTTTGTTGGTGGATAGGGCCTGTAGTCAGACCAGACATCTGCCCTCAGCCCACTGCTGAGGCTGCAGTTGGGCTGGTATGGGTGGTTATCTTCCCCTCTCCCTTGGACAGGAGTCACTTTGGAGTGTTTCTGAACCCTGTTAGGCTTATGTTACTGCTTTGAATAGTCTCCTGTCAAAGCATGTTGGAGAGGGCATGTCCACAGGAGAATGTGGGGGCAAAGTTCATGGTGCCAGCAAGGTCTGCACCAGTTCAGTGTGGGAGGGAACCCTCAGCCCTGTGGGAAAGCTCCTGCCCAGGATGAGATGAAAGGGGTCGGGCACACTGTTAGCAAGCTAGGTGGAGAGTTTCCACTGTGCTGGTTCCCACAGGTGTCCATGTCACCATGAGACAAGGTGAGGCTAGGATCTTCCTAGACTGCTAGTCTCCCCAGAAGTCAATCATGTTTTCTTAATACTTTGTTCTTAAAAACATATTCATAAACAGTTTATCCATAATTGTGAGAGAGGTCTTACTGTTTATTTTTGGTGTGATATTCCAAAGGAAACCTATGCTTTGGTGTTTATAATATACCCACCTCTTTCATATCCTCATTATTCACAAGATACTCTTCTCATACCACTCTAATTATGATCTCCCATGATTTCTTCTATTTTGTGTAAAATATTAATTTGCCTTGTATATAACTTAAAAACAAAAATGAAACATTGGAAAGAGGACATTAATATCCATGGATATCCATTAACCCTGTCTGCCTTCACATATAAGAAAGTATTTTGTTTATGTTCAAAAAAGTGTTGTGCTTAACTTTTAAATCTCTTGATTTTTAACAAATCAAAGTACGTATTTGATTTAAAAAAAAAAAAACCATTGAGGGAAGACAGGCACAGGTACCCTAACCCCAAACATTACTTCTTAAAAGTTATTTTTTTAAGTGAGGTCTAATAGCCATATAACCTTATATTATGTTAGTTTCAGGTATCTACATTATTCAGTATTTGTATACTTTGCAAAATGATCATAAAAAGTATAGTTAACATATATCACCATACATAATTACAAGACTTTTTTTCTTTGTGATAAGAACTATTAAGGTCTAATATCTTACCAGTATTCAAATATGCAGTACAGTGTAATGAACATATGATCACCTTGATGTATATTATATCCCCATGACTTATTTATAATTGGAAATTTGTATCTTTTGACCTCTTTGCCTATTTTGACCACCCCACAACCCACCTCTGATAGCTACTAGTCTGTTCTCTGTATCTTTGAGCTTAGTTTTTGTTTTTTTTTTTTTTAAGATTCCACATATAAGTAAGATCATACAGTATTTGTCTTTCTTGGCAAAACTTATTTCACTTAGTGTAAAGCCCTCAGGGACTGTCTATATTGTTGCAAATAGCAAGATTTTTTGTCTAAATAAAAATTGTATATTACATTTTCTTTATCCATTTATCCATCAGAGGACACTTAGGTTGTTTCCATATTTTGGCTATTGTAAATAATGCAGCAATGAACATGGGGGTGCATATACTTTTGAGTTAATGTTTTCATGTTCTTTGGATAAATACCCAGAAGTGAAATTGCTGAATCATATGGTAATTCTATTCTTAATTTTTTAAGCCCCCCCCCCCATACTCTTTTCCACAGTGGCTGCACTAATTTGTATTACCACCAACAGTGTACATGAGGCTCTTTTCCCACATCCTTACCAAAACTAGTTATTTCTGGTCTTTTAGATAGTAGCCATTCTAACACATGTAACATGATATCTCACTGTGGATTTGATTTGCATTTCTCTGATGACTAATGTCGTTGAGCATCTTTTCATGTGTCTGTTGGCCATCTGCATGTCTTCTTTAGAAAAATGTGTATTCAGATCCTCTGCTTATTTTTTAATCAGATTGTTTTTGGGGGTGCTGAGTTATAGGATTTCTTTATATATTTTTGGTATTAACCCTTATCAGATATATGACTTTCCAATTCAGTAGGTTGCCATTTATTTTTGTGGGCAGTTTCCTTTGCTGTGCAGAAGCTCTTAGTTTTATTTAATCACATTTGTTTATCTTTACTTTTGTAGCTTCTGCTTTTGGTGACAGATTTAAAAATCACCACCAAGACTGGTGTCAAGGAGTTTATGGCCTATGATTTGGTCTAGGAATTTTATGGTTTCAAGTCCTACATTCAAGTCTTTAATTCATTTTGAGTTCATTTTTGTCAATGGTGTAAGATAGTGTCCAATTTTTCCATCACCATT
Organism: Halichoerus grypus; assembly: GCF_964656455.1. Lineage (NCBI taxonomy): Eukaryota > Metazoa > Chordata > Mammalia > Carnivora > Phocidae > Halichoerus > Halichoerus grypus. The sequence continues at coordinate 38,021,332 of NC_135724.1, forward strand.
TATTAAAGAGAAAGTCTTTCCCCATTGCATATTCTTGGCACCTTTTTCATAAAATAATGAACCGTATATGCATGGATTTATTTCTAGGCTCTCACTTCTGTTCCATTAATCTATGCATCTGCTTTTATGCCAATACTACTCTGTTTTGATTACTATCACTGTGTAACATAGTTTGAAATCAGGGAGTGAGATGCCTCCAGCTTTGTTCTTCTTTTTCAAGATTGCTTTGCCTATTCAGGGTCTTTTTGTTGTACCACACAAATTTTAAAATTGTGTGTTCCATTTCTATAAAAATGCCATTGAAATTTTGATATGGATTGCATTGAATCTGTAGATTGCTTTGTAGTATGAAAATGTAACAATATTAATGTTTCCAATCCATGGGTATAGAATAGCTTTTTATTTGTGTTGGCTTTAATTTCTTCCCTCAATGTCTTATAATTTTCAGAGTACAGGTCTTTCACCTCCTTGGTTAAATCTATTCCTAAGTAGTTTATTCTTTTTGATGCAACTTTTTGATGACTTGTGTTCTTAATCTTCTGGTGATAATTTAATGTACAGAAACACAACAAATTTTTGTATATTGATCTTGTATGCTGCAACTTTACTGAATTTGTTTAAAGTCTCCACCAAAAAAAAAACCCTACTATTATAGAGCTTATATATAATATGTCATCTGTCACTTTTTTCTTTCTAATTTGGATGGATTTTCTTTTTCTTACCTACTTCCTCTGGTTGGGACTTCAAATACTATGTTGAATAAAAGTGGTGAGAATAGGTATCCTTTTCTTTTTCCTGGTCTTAGAGGAAATGCTGAAAGCTTTTCGTCGTTGAGTATGATGGTAGTTGTGAGTTTGTAATATATGGTCTTTATTATGTTGAGGTAAGTTTCCTCTCTATCTTCTCTGTGAGAGTTTTTATCATAATTGAATGCTTAATTTTGTCAAATGCTTTTTCTGAATCTATTAAGATGATATGATTGATATCCTTCATTTTGTCAATGTGGTGTATCACATTGAGTTGCAGATGTTGAACCATCCTTGGATCACTAGAATAAATCTCACTGGGTGATAGTGAATGATGTTTTAGTGTATTAAGTTAGGTTTGCAAATATTTTATTGAGAATTTTTGCATTTATGTTCCTCAGGGATATTGGCCTATAATTTTGTGTCATCCTTGTCTGGTTTTAGTATCAGAGTAATGATGGCCTTGAAAAAAAATGAGTTTGGAAATGTTCGCCTCTTATTTTTTGAAAGAGTTTGAGAAGGAGTGATATTAATTCTTCAAATATTTGGTATAATTCACTAGTAAAGCCATCTGGCCCTGGACTTTTGTTTGTGTGGAGGTTTTTGATGACTGAGTCAATCTTCTTACTAGTTATAAGTTCTTTCAGATTTTTAAATTCTTCATGATTCAGTCTTGGTAGTTTGCATATTTCTAGGAATTTGTTTCTTCTATGTTGCCCAATTTGTTGGTGCATAATTGTTTCCAGAATAAATCTCACAGGGTGATAGTGAATGATGTTTTAGTGTATTAAGTTATGTTTTCAAATATTTTATGGAGAATTTTGCATTTATGTTCCTCAGGGATATTGGCCTATAATTTTGTGTCATCCTTGTCTGGTTTTAGTATCAGAGTAATGGTGACCTTGAAAATGTCTGTTCATGTTTTCTGCCCATTTCTTGATTGGATTATTTGTTCTTTGGGTGTTGAGTTTGAGAAGTTCTTTACAGATCATGGATACCAGCCCCTTATCTGTAGTGTCATTTGCAAATATCTTCTCCCATTCTCTGGGTTGCCTCTTTGTTTTGTTGACTGTTTCCTGTGCTGTGCAGAAGTTTTTATCTTGATGAAGTCCCAAAAGTTCATTTTTGCTTTTGTTTCACTAGCCTTTGGAGATGTATCTTGAAAGAAGTTGCTGTGGCCGATGTCAAAGAGGTTATGGCCTATGTTCTCCTCTAGGATTTTGATGGATTCCTGTCTCACATCGAGGTCTTTCATCCATTTTGAGTTTATCTTTGTGTATGGTGTTAGAGAATGGTCGAGTTTCATTCTTCTGCATGTGGCTGTCCAATTTTCCCAGCACCATTTATTGAAGAGACTGTCTTTTTTCCATTGGACATTCTTTCCTGCTTTGTCAAAGATTATTTGACCATAGAGTTGAGGGTCCATATCTGGGCTCTCTGTTCTGTTCCATTGGTCTATATGTCTGTTTTTGGGCCAGTACCATGCTGTCTTGGTGACCACTGCTTTGTAATATAGCTTGAAATCGGGCAACGTGATCCCCCCAGCTTTGTTTTTCTTTTTCAACATTTCCTTGGTGATTCGGGGTCTTTTCTGATTCCGTACAAATTTTAGGATTGTTTATTCCAGCACTTTGAAAAATGTCATTGGAATTTTGATCAGGATGGCATTGAAGGTATAGATTGCTCTGGGTAGCATAGACATTTTAACAACGTTTATTCTTCTGATCCACGAGCATGGAATATTTTTCCATCTTTTTGTGTCTTCTTCAATTTCTTTCATGAGTGTTCTGTAGTTCCTAGAGTATAGATCCTTTGGTTAGGTTTATTCTGAGGTATCTTATGGTTTTTGGTGCTATAGTTAATGGAATCTTTTCTCTAATTTCTCTTTCTACAGTTGCATTGTTAGTGTATAAGAAAGCAACTGATTTCTGTGCATTGATTTTGTATCCTGCCACATTACTGAATTGCCATATGAGTTCTAGTAATTTGGGGGTGGAGTCTTTTGGATTTTACACATAAAGTATCCTGTCATCTGTGAAGAGAAAGGGTTTGACTTCTTCTTTGCCAATTTGAATACCTTTTATTTTTTTTGTTGTTGTCTGATTGCTGTTGCTAGGACTTCTAGTACTATGTTGAACAACAGTGGTGAGAGTGGGCATCCTTGACATGTTCCTGATCTTAAGGGAAAGGCTCTAAGCTTTTCCCCGTTGAGGATGATATTCGCTGTGGGTTTTTCATAGATGGATTTTATGAACTTGAGGAATGTTCCCTCTATCCCTATACTCTGAAGAGTTTTAATCAGGAAAGGATGCTGTATTTTGTCAAATGCTTTTTCTGCATCAATTGAGAGGACCATATGGTTCTTCTCTCTCCTCTTATTAATGTGTTCTATCGCACTGATTGATTTGCGAAAGTTGAGCCACCCATGCATCCCGGGCATAAATCCCACTTGGTCGTGGTGGATGATCCTTTTAATGTATTGTTGGATCCTATTAGCTAGGATTTTGTTGAGGATTTTGGAATCCATATTCATCAGGGATATCGGGCTGAAATTCTCCTTTTTGATGGGGTCTTTGCCTGGTTTGGGAATTAAGGTAATGCTGGCCTCATAGAGTGAGTCTGGAAGCTTTCCTTCTGTTTCTATTTTTTGAAACAGCTTCAGGAGAATAGGTATTATTTCTTCTTTGAATATTTGTTAGAATTTCCCAGGGAATCCATCAGGCTCTGGACTCTTGTTTTGGGGGAGGTTTTTGATCACTGCTTCAGTCTCATTATTGGTTATTGGCCTATTCAGGTTGTCAATTTCTTCCTGTTTTTTCTTGGCAGTGTATAGGTTTCCAGGAAGGCATCCATTTCTTCCAGGTTGCTTTAATTTATTGGCATATAGTTGTTGATAATAATTTCTAATAATTGTTTCTATTTCCTTGGTGTTAGTCGTGATCTCTCCCCTTTCATTCATAATTTTTTAATTTGGGTCCTTTCTCTTTTCTTTTGGATAAGTCTGGCCAGTGGTTTATTGATCTTATTAATTCTTTCAAAGAACTAGCTTCTAGTTTCGTTGATCTGAACTACTGTGTTTCTGGTTTCTAATTCATTGATCTCTGCTCTAATCTCAATTATTTCTCTTCTAATGTGTGGCTTAGGCATCATTTGTTGCTTTTGCTCTAGTTCTTTAAGGTATAAAGTTAGTTGGTAAATTCAGGATTTTTCTATTTTTTTGAGTGAGGCTTGTATGGCTGTGTATTTCCCCCTTAGGACCACCTTTGCAGTATCCCATAGGTTTTGGACCGATGTGTTTTTGTTCTCATTGGTTTCCGTGAAATGTTTAAGTACTTCTTTGATTTCCTAGTTGACCCAAACATTCTTGAGCAGAGTGGTCTTTAGCTTCCAAGTGTTTGAATTTCTTCCAAATTTATTCTTGTGATTGAGTTCCAGTTTTAAAGTATTATGGTCTGAGAATATGCAGGGAATAATCTCAATCTTTTGGTAGCAGTTGAGACCTGATTTGTGACCCAGTATGTGGTCTGTTCTGGAGAAAGTTCCATGTGCGCTTGAGAAGACTGAGTAATCTGTTGTTTTAGGGTGGAATGTTCCTTATATATTTATAAGGTCCATCTGGTCCAGTGTGTCATTCAAAGCTCTTGTTTCTTTGCTGATTTTCTGCTTAGATGATCTGTCTATTGCTGAGAGTGGAGTATTGAGGTCTCCTACAATTAATGTATTATTACCAATATGACTATTTTGATTAACAGTTGGCTTATGTAGATGGCTGCTCCCGGGTTGGGGGTGTAGATATTTACAATTGTTAGATCTTCTTGTTGGATAGACCCTTTAAGAATGATAATAATTTCTAATAATTGTTTCTATTTCCTTGGTGTTAGTCGTGATCTCTCCCCTTTCATTCATAATTTTTTAATTTGGGTCCTTTCTCTTTTCTTTTGGATAAGTCTAGTGTCCTTCTGTGTCTCTAACTACAGTCTTTAGCTTAAAATCTACTTTGTCTGATATAAGAATTGCTACCCCAGCTTTGATATCTGTTGGCATGGAAGATGGATCTCCATCCTTTCACTTTCAGTCTGGATGTATCTTTAGGTTCTCTTGTAGACAGCATATGGATGGGTCCTGTCTTTTTATCCAATCTGCAACCCTGTGCCATTTTATGGGAGCATTTAGGCTGTTCAGGTTGAGAGTGATTATTGAAAGATACGAATTTATTGTCATTATGTTGCCTGTGAAGTCCTTGTTTCTATAGATTGTCTCTGTAAATTTCTGTTCTATATCACTCTTGGGGTCTTTGTCCTTTTATAGAACCCTCCTTAATATTTCTTGCTGGGCCAGCTTTGTGGTCACATATTCTTTCAGTTTCTGCCAGTCTTGGAAGCTCTGCATCTTTCCATCCATTCTAAATGACAGCCTTGCCAGATAAAGTATTCTTGGCTGCATGTTCTTCTCGTTTAGTACCCTGAATATGTCTTGCCAGGTTCTGGCTTGCCAGGTCTCTATGTATAGGTCTGATGTTATTCTGATGTTCCTCCCTCTGTACATAAGGAATCTCTTCCCCCTAACTGCCCTTAAGACGGTTTCCTTGGTTCTAAGATTTGCGAGTTTTACTATTACATGCCAGGGCATTGGCCTGTTTTCCTTGATCTTGGGAGGGGTCCTCTCTGCCTCTAGGACACGAATGTTTGTTTCATTCCCCAGATTAGGGATGTTCCCAGCTATGATTTGCTCAAATATATCTTCTAGTACTCTCTCTCTCCACTCCCTCAGGGATCCCAATAATTCTGACATTGGAACGTTTCATGGTGTCACTTATTTCTCTGATTCTATTTTCATGGATTCTGAGTTGTTTTTCCCTGGCCTCCTCTTTTTCCTTCTTGTCTATTAATTGGTCTTCTAGATCACTAATTCATTCTTCTGCCTTGCTTACCCTAGCTGTTAGATTATCTAGATTAGATTGGATCTCATTGATAGCATTTTTAAATTCTGCCAATTCAGCTTTCATTTCTGCCCTTAGAGACTCTATGTTGCCATTAATTGATTTCTCCATTCTAGCTCTTGTCTTCACAATTGCTAGCCTGAATTCCATCTCTGACATCTTGGTCATATCTGTATCCATTTGTAAATCTCTGGCATAAGTCATAGTCTCTGAGTCTTTCTTATTTTGGGGGTTCCTCCTCCTAGTCGTTCTGTTGAGGGGTGGTTGAGGGAATGTATAGAGTCTAAATTATTGACCACAACCCAAGCAAGATGCACCTATTTTCTAGGGACCTTAGGGTTGCTGGCCTCTTTTTTTCCCAGCCTGTCTTCTGGGGGAGGGGTCTGCTGCACTGTTACTCAGGCCACCCTGTTTGGGCAGAGTTGTCCTGCCCCCCTGAGGTGGGGGGATGGGCTCAGTGAAAAACAGTTTTTTGGGGCTTTTGTTTTCTGGCAGCTTTTCCTGGCAGCTTTCCATGTCTTTTCTGAGAGAGCAGAAGAGATAGTTTCCAACCCTCTGCCTCAGAGCAGAGAGATCACAGTCTGTTCTTCAGTGAGCTCTCCAGGCACACTATCTCTGTTTCTGTATGTGCTGCTATAAACTGCAACATCCTGCATTTTGCGCCCCTCAGCAGGGCTCCCAGTCCTCACCTCCAGGTCAGAGCACGTTGTGCCCTTTGTGCCTCTAAAACCGCCAGCCACCCCCAGTTCACACGCACGGCCCCCGCTGCTCCAGGTTTCAGTCAGGGGGCTGCCCTAAAGTCCTCTCCCTGCCACTGGTCTCTGAGTCTGTACCCTGTCCCCAGCATGGGAGGCTATCGCTCACCAGCGGTATAGGATCCCCACAGCTCCCTCCCCCTTCCATTTATCTTCTGATATGTGCCGGCGGAATCACGGCTCCCTGCTTCATACCTTGAAGCCAACGGCCTGTGATAGATAGGTTTGTAGAGATCCAGATATATCTTCTGACATCTCAGGCTGATTTTGTGGGTGTTCAGAGTGGTCTGGTAGATATCCATCTCAATTCAGGGGACTGGTTGGAATAGGGTCCCCTACTCCGCTGCCATCTTTTTGCAAGAATAATTTTCTTGAATTTTTATTAATATTTTAGCTCTCTAGTTTTCTGGTAGTGTCCTAATCTGGCTGTGATATCAGGGTAATTCTTGCCTTGTAAAATGAGTTTGGAGGTGTTCCCTCCTCTTCAATTTTTTGGAAGCATTTGGGAACGATCTGCATTAATTCTTCTTCAAATGTGTGGTAGAACTTGCCTGTGAGGCCATCTGGTCTTGGGGTTTTATGTCTTATATATTTTTGATTGCCGATACAATCTCCTTACTCATTATTGGTCTATTTAAATTTTCTAGTTTTCCTGTTTCAGTCTTGGTAGGTTTTATGTTTTTTAGGAATTTATTCATTTCTTCTGGGTTGTCCAGTTTTTTTTAGCATATAATTGTTCATAGCAGTCTCTTATGATTCTGTTTTTCTGTCATATCAGTTTTAATTTCTCTTCCATTTCTGATTTTGATTTCTTTTTCCCTTGAGTCTAGCCAAAGGTTTGTGAATTTTTTAATATATATATTTCAAAAAAAGAAAAAAAAGCTCAGGGCTTTTTTCCTTCTGCTAACTTTGGGCTTAGTTTTTCTAGTTCCTTGATGTGTAAAGTTTGGTGGTTTGTGATCTATTTTCTTAATAATATGCACATATCATTATAAAGTTCCCATAAAAGAACTTCTTTTGCAGTATCTCATAGATTTTGGTATATTTCCAATTTTGTTATTTTTTATTTCCCTTTTGATTTCTTCCTTGACCCATTGTTCAGAAGTTTGTATTACATTTGCACGTTTATAGACTGTTGAGCTTTCCTCTTGATTTCTAGTTTCATACTGTTGTGATTAGAAAGGATACTTCATATGATTTCAGTCTTAAATATACTAAGACTTGTTTTATGTCCTGGAGAATATTTCATGTGCAATTGAAAAGAATGTGCATTCCACTGCTGTTGGATAGGATGTTCTGTATATGTCTGTTAGGTCCATCAGGTCTAATGTATGGTTCAAGCCAATGTTACCTTATTGATTTTCTATCTGGATGACTTATCTATTGCTAAACTTAAGGTATTGAAGACCCCTATTGTTACTGCATTGTGTCTTTCTCTCCTGATTTATTAATATTTGTTTGATATATTTACATTCACTGATGTTGGTCCTTATAGGTTTATAAATATGTATCTTCTTCATTAATTGACCCCTTTATCATTATACAGTGACCTTTTTTGTCTCATTACCATTTTTGTTTAAAGTCTATTTTGTCTGGTGTAAGTATAACTAACTGCACTTCTCCATTTGCATTGAATTTTTTTTTTTTCATGCCTTCACTTTCAATCTATGTATGTCCTTAAAATTCAAGTGAGTCTTGGAGGCATTATATAATTGGTCTTTTTTTTTTTTAATTCATCCAGTTATTCTGTGGCTTTTGATTAGTAAATTAAATCCATTTACATTGATGTATATGAATTTGCTAATGTCATTTTATTAATTGCTTTCTGGTTGTTTTGTATTCCTACTTTTTTTTTCTCTACCTTTGTAAATTGGTGATTTTTCTATGGTGGTTAGTTCTGTTTCCCCATTTTTTCTCTTTAGTATACTCTAGGTTTTCCTTAGAGGCTTACATAAAACATCTCAGAAGCCCATTTTTAAGGTGATAGCAACTTAAATTCAATTGCCTATAAAATCTTAACTTTATTATGCTCATGTTTTATGTTTTTGATATCATTTATAGAGTTGCTGTAATTATTTCTGATAAGTGGCTAACACACTATCTTACAGATTTAGACTTTTCTAAATCTGACTGTATATTTACCTTTACTAATGTTATATACTTCCATATCTTTTCATGTTGCTGATTAGCCTCTTTATTTTGCTGCTTAATGACCTGATTTTAGCACTTCTTTCATGGCAAGTCTAGTTGTGATTAACTCCCTTAGCTCTTTTTTTTTATGAGATTAATTTTGCTATATAGAGTATTCTTGCTTGGTAATTTTTTTTTTTTTTTCAGTACTTTCCTAGCCTGTAGGATTTCTGCTGAGAAATCTGCTGATAGCCTAGTGGAGGGTTCTTTTAGGGTAAAATATTTTTTACCTGGCTGATTTTAGGATTCCCTTCTATCTTTTAAGTTATCTTAAATAATTTCTTTTTACATTGAGATAATATCCCGTTATCTTTCATGAACTTGGATGCCCAAGTTTTTCCCCAACTTTGAGAAGTTCTCAGCTATTATTTAAATTTTCTCTGCTTTACTTCCTCTTCTCCCTCTGGTATACTAATTATTCCAATATTTGTTCTTTTAATGAAATTTTATAAATCACTTTCTTCACTATTGTTTCTGCTCTGATTTGGTTATTTCAAAATTCCTGTCCTCTAATTTACTTATTGTGTATTCCATTGGCTCTACTCTGCTACTGATGTTCTCTATTGCAATTTTCATTTCATTCACTGAAATCCTCAGGTCCAGAATTTGTTGGTTATGATTTATGTCTCTTTGCTAAGGATATAATTTTGTTCATGTGTTTTTTTTCCTGAATTCATAGAATGGTCTTTCTGGGTTTTATAATTCATTGTATTTCTTCTAAATAGCTATTTTGAATTCTTTATCAGCAATATCCTGACATGCCATGTCTCAGAGCTTAGTAATTAAGTTATCTTTGTTCATATTTCCTAGTTTTGCATCACTTTTCACATGAAGTAGCTGATACCTCCTTAAATGTCTACCGATTGCCTTCATGTGAGGTATACTATTCATTGGTGCTTTTATATTTAGGGTTTTCTCTCCTTTCTGGGTTACAGAAAGTGGTGCTATATAGTTCACATTTGTGGTTTCTCCCTTGCCACAGCCCCTGATCTGTTTTTCTGATAGTACTCCATTTACCAGACCTCCACTCAGGACCATGCACAAGGAGTCAACTGCAGAGTTGGAGGAGGTGTGGGTTTGGCATTTAGGGTGTCTGTGGACCCAGTGAGGGAGATCCTTGGGTGAGGTGCTCCCAGATGCCATGGGCAGATTTCTTGCTAAAGTATTGAACTTAATTAGCAAGAACCCTGTCACTTTCATGTCATCTGATATTTTTATCTGCTTCTTCCCCACTCTTCCTCTCCCCAGTTACAGCTGCTGGACAGAAATGGGTATCTCAAACATTCATCCCACACACCTAGGGTAGCCAGGCATTTACTCACCACTCTTCAGTTTTTCTGCTAGAGAGGTTACTGCTGCTGGATAATTCAGTCTTTTGTTGTGGGGATTGGAGTACCTAGGGTAAATTCCTCTTACTGTCTCCACTGCAACCAAACTTCTGTTTTGGCTCCAATGACATGCTGGAATCTCTCCTTGGGATGGCTGACTTACGCAAATTTTCTCTTATCTGTGGGTATTGGTCCAGGTCCATGCTCTCCAAGTTTTTTCATAACCTCAGTGAGAGGGATTGGGCCAGGTCTGCTTGCCTCTTACTGGATGCACAGGCGGGTGAGATTCCTTCTGGGTCTCCTGATGTATAGTCTGGATCCTGCACTTCTCACAAAGGTGTTTCAGTTCTTGGCTGTATATCTAATTCATTGTTCAAAAGAAGGAATAAAATGGAGGAACTTCTTATACTGCCATAATGCTCATGTCAGTCCTGGACATGTTTTTCTTTTCTTTTTTTTTTTTTTTAGAATTTATTTATTTGACAGAGACATAGCAAGAGAGGGAACACAAACAGGGGGAGTGGGAGAGGGAGAAGCAGGCTTCCTGCCAAGCAAGGAGCCCAATGTGGGGCTCAATCCCAGGACCCTGGGACCATGACCTGAGCCGAACTGAGCCACCCAGGCACCCCAGTGGACATGGTTTTTAAACATACAGAATAGCCATGCTTGCTGACCGTACTTCAATTTAATGATTTAATAAAGTTGATTTACTTATAGTCTACTCTTTGTTAGATGTCTAGCATTAATTCTTTTACAAACTAGTAATTAAAGGTTAAGAAGAGGAAAAAAATAAGACTAAGTAAAATGAATACTCCAGAGGTAGAAGGATCTGCCCATCCCATTTCACCTATACTTTCAAGAAAAAAATGTTAAAAATTACCTTGGATTTATACAATTTAAACATCTTAAAATATGTGCATTAAATTTATTAAGATTTGGGCGCATACTTAAACATAGAAAGCTCAAATTTTAAAAACAAATGGATCAGACTAAAACATCTCATTTATACTTTGTCCTATAAATATATAACAGTATGTAACAGTTATAGGAGTCCATATATAACTATTTCCATAATTATGTTTATAGTGAATTTTGACGTATTTAAATTATGTGAATAGAAATAATATGTCATAGACATTACACTTTGATTATTGATAGTGATGAGAATATTGGAAAATTGCTAAAGAAAAGTAATTTTGTTTTTGAAAACAGAAAAAATAACTATTCTACCATACATTAAGGGATTAATGACCAAGCTGAGTCAGTGTTGCATTTTTATATTGTAATATAATATTGCAGTTATTAGCTATAAATTTTATTAATTATTGGTAATCCTAACTCTGGAGGGGTCATTATTTCATATATGTCTTACCTCATGAGCCATCAGAATTTCTGCTAATGGTTGTTGTTATCCTAAGCTTTTTAATCACGATGGTATTAACATTTTTGGGGGGGGTGTGTTTAATATCCTGAATTCAAAGGAATTTGACACACATTAGTTTCAGGTGTACAACAGTAACTGTTGTGTTCACCATAATTGCAGCTACCATCTGTCACTATACTCAAATTTTAATTATTGAAAACAAAACAAACACAGTAGAAATCTAAATGAATAAAATGCCAGGCTGAATTTCATTTCCTTTGAATGAAATAAATAACTTTACCATTGAGCATATAGAACAAAAAGCAACTCTTATTAAATCTTTATTTGTATAGTAGGCATTTATTTTATAGTAAACATGCCTTATATAACTATCTCAAAACATTAAAATGATTTTGAGTATCTTCTGTTTGGAATATCAGAGTTGAAATCATCTTTATATGAGGGTTATGGGGAAGATGGTGGAGTTAGGAGGACCCTGAACTCACTTTATCCCATGGATGCAACTAGATAACACATCAATGTAAATAACCCAAAAAATGATCCCACGACTGGTATAACAAACTCCACAACTAAATGTAGAGAAGAGGACACATTGAAGAGGTTGGGAAGGATAGAGATGTGGTGGGGAGCTAAACCCTCTAGGTATGGCCAATGGAGGGGGCAGGAACCACAGGGGTTAAGGGTGAGAAACAGAACATCACCCTGGGAAGCCTGCACAGGGAAGACAAATCCCCATAGCATTTGGCGTTGAAAACCAGAAGGAACGAATTTCATGAGTTCTAGCGACCAGAAGGATGTAAAGCCTGGCACTCTAAAAATCAGCGGGCTTGGCTCAGAGAGCTTAGAGGGTGATAGAAACCTGAGTTCTTGCCCTTTAAGGCTGGCACAACAAAGAGACTGAGGAGATACAGCTTAGAAGCAGCTCTTTGAAAAACATCTGGGGCACACCAGAGGGAGAGTTAGTTAATAATCTCACAGATCCCTGAGGGACTTCTCCAGGAACAAATGAGTTAACAGGCACCCTCCCTTGCTCCCCAGCATAATCACACAGTCACCTGCAGGAACCAGTGCTGCACAGGCATTCACTACCTAAATTCCTTACACTGTGCCCCATCCTGTCCAGCTGGTCCTGACTCAGCCCTGGCCCCGCAAGCCTCTCCCCCAAAAGACCACAGCAAACCTTGCCAACATTGCCTCTCCCAACTTCCTGTAGAGGTCATGTGCACCTTGTTAAAACTGCACCCCCTGCCCATGTTTTGCAGAACAGCCACAACCAGCCCAGTCTTAGCAGTGGTTCTGTGTCCCCTGTGGAAGAAGACAAGTGCTACCTTGTTAAAAGTGTGTGCCTCTCCCACTACTTTCAAGAACAAGAGACATAGCTGACTTTCCTAATACATGAGAACAGACACAGAGTTAGGAAAAAGAGAGGACTATGCCCCAAATGAAAGAACAGGACAAAATCACAGCAAGAGACCTAAGCAAATAGGAGATAAGTAATATACCTGATTAGAGAATTTAAGGTAATGATCATAAAGATACTCACTGTACTTGAGAAAAGAGTGGATGACATCAGTGAGACCCAACAGAGAGATAAAAAAGACCCATTCAGAGATGAAGAACACAATAAATAAAATGAAGAATATACTTGATTGAATAAATAGCAGCTAGAGAAAACAGAGGAATGGATTAATGACTTGGGAGACAGTAATGGGAAAGTAATCAGGCTCAGCGAGTGAGAGAAAAAAGGGTTATGCAAAATGAGAATAGACTTAGGGAACTCAGTGACTCCATCAAGCATAGTAACACTTGCATTATAGGTTTCCCAGAAGTAGACTTCCCTCTAGTAACCATCAGTTCTCTCCAACTAAGAGTGTTTCTTGGTTTCTCTTATTTTTCCCCTTTGCTTGTTTGTTTTGTTTCTTAAATTCCACATATGAGTGACATCATATGGTATTGGTCTTTCTGACTTATTTCATTTAGCATTATACTCTTAGCTCCATCCATGTTGTTGCAAATGGCAAGATTTCATTTTTTATGGCTGGATAATATTCTATTGTATAACTATACCATATCTTCTTTATCCATCGATTGATGGACACTTGGGCTGCTTCCATACCTTGGCAATTGTAAATACTGCTATAAACATAGTGTGTATGTATCCCTTTGAAATAGTGTTCTTGTATTCTTTGGGTAAATACCTAGTAGTGTGATTGCTGGATCATAAGTTCTATTTTTAACACTTTAAGGAACCTCCATACTGTTTTTCACAGTGGCTGTACAGTTTGCCTTCCTGCTAGCAGTACAAGAGTGTTCCCTTTTTCCTTGCCAACACTTGTTTCTTGTGTTGTTGATTTTAGCCATTCTGACAGGTGTGAGGTGCTATCTCATTGTAGTTTTGATTTGCATAGGAAACAGTGGCTTTGAACGACACATTGGACCAGATGGATTTAAGAGTATATTCAGAACATTCCATCCTAAAACTGCAGAATACACATGTTTTTCAAGTGTACATGGAACATTCTCCAGAGTAGATCACATATTAGGCCACAAAAGAAGTCTCAACAAAATAAAGATTGAAGTCATACCATGCATCTTTTCTGACCACAAGATTGAGAAGCTAGACATCAACAAGAAAAAAAATCTAGGAACACCACCAATTCATGGAGGTTAAATAGCATGCTACTTAGAAATGAATGGGTCAACCAAGAAATCAAAGAAGAAATAAATTACATGGGGACAAAGAAAATGAAAATACAATGGTCCAAATCTTTGAGATGCAGCCAAGTGTTTCTGACAGGGGGACATTTATAGCAATACAGACCTACCTCAAGAAGGAATAATAATCTCAGACAACCTAATCTTACACCAAAAGGAGCTAGAAAAAGAACAAAACCTAAGACCAGCAGAAGGAAGGAAATAATAAAGATAAATAAGTGCTATGGAAGCTAAAAGAACCCTAGAGCTGATCAATAAAACCAAGAGCTGGCTCTTTGAAAAGATCAACAAAATTGATAAGCCTCTAGGCAGACTCAAAAATTAAAAAGTGGTCTCAAAATCACAAATGAAAGAGGAAAAATAACATCATCGAAATACAATTTTAAGAGAAAATTATGAAAAACCATATGCCAACAAATTGGACAACCTAGAAGAAATAGATACATTTCTAGAAACATATAACCTACCAAAACTTAAGCAGGAAGAAATGGAAAATTTGAACAGACCAATTACCACCAATGGAATTGAATCAGTAATCAAAAAAAACTCCCAGCAAACGAAAGTCCAGGATCAGCTGGCTTCACAGGTGAATTGTACCAATCATTTAAAGAAGCTTTACTACCTAATCTTCTCAAGCTATTTCAAAAAAAAAAAAAAAAATGGAAGAGGAAAAAAACTTCTAAATTCATTCAATGAAGGCATTACTCTGATACCAAAACTGGATAAAGACATCACAAAAAGAGACCACCAGGCCAGTATCTCTGATGAACATAGATGCAAAAATCCTCAACCACATACTAGCAAATAAATCCAACAATATATTTAAAAAATCATTCACCACCATCAAGTGGGTTTTATTCTTCAGATGCAAAGCTGTTTCAATATTTGCAATTCAATCAACATTACATCACATCAGTAAGAGAAAGGATAAAAACATTATGTTCATTTCCATAGATGGAGAAAAAGCATTTGACAAAGTACAACTTCCATTTGTGATAAAAAACCCTTAACAAGGTAGGTTTATAGGGAACATACCTCAATCATAAAGGCTGTAAATGAAAATCCCTCAGCTAACATTATACTCAATGCTGAAAAATCAATGTACAGAAATCTGTTGCCTTTCTATACACTAAAATAACAAAGCAGGAGAAAGAGAAATTAAGAAAACAATCCCATTTACAATTGCACTAAAATTAATTAAATACCTTAGGACTAAACTTAACCAAAGAGGTAAAAGACCTGTACTCTAAAACTACAAAACAATGATGAAAGAAATTGAAGATGACAAAATGGAAAGACATTCCATGCTTATGGATTAAAAAAACAAATATTGTTAAAATGTCTATACTACGCAAAGCAATCTATAGATTCAGTGCAATCCTTATCAAAATACCTAAAGCATTTTTCACAGAAATAGAATAATTGTAAAATTTGTATGGAAACACAAGATCCCAAAAAGCCAAAGCAACCTTGAAAAAGAAAAAACTGGAGGCATCACAATTCCAGATTTCAAGTTATATTACAAAGCCATAGTCATCAAAACAGTAGGTACTGGCACAAAAATAGACACGTAAATCAATGGAACCAAGTAGAAAATCCAGAAATAAACTTGAAATTATATGGTCAATTACTCTTTAACAAAGGAGGCAAGAAAATACAATGGGAAAAAGTCTCTTCAACAAAGGGTGTTGGGAAAACTGGACAGGAACGTGCAAAAGAATCAAACTGGACCACAGTCTTACACCATACACAAAAATAAACTCAAAATGGATAAAAGACCTAAATGTGAGACCTGAAACCATAAAAGTCCTAGAAGAGAGCACAGGCAGTAATTTCTCTGACATTGGCCATAACAACATTTTTCTAGATAGGTCTCCTGAGCCAAGGGAAATAAAAGCAAACTAAACTATTGGGCCAGCAAAACAAAGAGCTTCTGCACAGTGAAAGAAACAATCAACAAAACTAAGAGGCAACCTGAATGGGAGAAAATATTTGCAAGTGACATCCAATATAGGGTTAATATCCAAAATATATAAGGAACTGATACAACTCAACACCCAAAAAACAAATAATCCAGTTAAAAAATGGGCAGAAAACATGAACAGACATTTCTCCAAAGAAGACTTACAGATGGCCAACAGATACATTTGAAAAGATGCTCAAATCACTCATTATCAGGGAAACGAGAATCGAAACAACAATGAGATATCACCTCACACCTGTCAGAATGGCTAAAATCAAAAACATAAGAAACAACTGTTAGTGAAGATGTGGAGACAAAGGAACCCTCTTACACTGTTGGTGGGAATGCAAACCCGTTTCCACAGTGCAGCCACTGTGGAAAACAGTGTGGAGGTTCCTCATAAAGTTAAAAATAGAACTACAAAATACAAAATCACTAGTTCAAAGGGATACATGCACCCCTATGTTTATTGTAATATTATCTACAATAGCTAAATTATGGAAGCAGCCCAAGTACCCATGAATAGATAAACTGATAAAGAAGAAGTGTTATATGGAATATTATTTGGCCATAAAAAAAAATGAAATCTTGCCATTTGCAACAACATGGATGGAGCTAGAGAGTACAATGCTAAGCCAAATAAGTCAGAGAAAGGCAAATACCATATGATTTTACTCATGTGGAATTTAAGAAACTAACAAAGGAGAAAAGAGAAAGACAAACGAAGAAACAGATTCTTAACTATAGAGAACAAATTGATGGTTTCCAGAGGAGAGGTGGGTGGGGGGATGGATGAAATAGGTGAAGATGATTAAAGAGTACCTTTATCATGATGAGCACTGAGTAATGTGTAGAAAACTGAGGCACTATATTGTACACCTGAAACATAATACCTAGGTTGACTCTGCTGAAATTAAAATCTAGAGATCTTAATTTAAAAAATATACATAAGTACGATGGCCAATTTTAAGTGTCAACTTGACTGGTCATAGGGTAGCCAGACATTCAGCCTAACATTATTCTGGATTTGTCTGAATGAGATTAACTTTTGAATTGGTAGACTAAGTAAAGGAGATGGTTCTAATATGGGTGGGCATCCTCCAATCAAATGAAGACCTGCCTAGAACAAAAAGGCTAAGTCAGAGAGAAATCCATCTGCCTTTCTGAGCTGGATAGCAGTCAGGTCTTGCTTTTGGACTTGAACTGAAAAATCAGCAATTTGGGGGTCTTGAGCCTGCAAACTTTCAGACTAGAACTTACATAGTCACCTCTCCTGGTTCTCAGGCCTAGGACTTTGACTGAAACTACATGGTCAGCTTTCCTTAGTGTCTAGCCTGTCAACTGCAGATCTTGGAACTTCCCAGCCCCCATAATCATGTGAGCTAATTCCTCATTACATATATTATACACATACACATGTATTAGCTGTTGGTTCTGTTTCTCTGGAGAACCTTGACTAATACAATGAGTTACATCAACTTGAATAAATCCTTAGACTTTAGCCTAAATAATCCATGAATCCTCTATTATTACTGAGAAGTTAGGCAAGGATAGGAGTCCAGTTAAGAATCAGATCTCACATTCATTGGACCATTTAACATTCATAATTTCATTTCCTCTGTTCCAACAACCTGACAAATGGACAAAAGTAGTAGCAGTGTTCACATTTTACTTGTGAATCTCAGAGGATACATGATTTGCCCAAATTTACAGTTCACATATCTAGAAAGTTTCTGTATTAAGACTTGAACCCAGGTTTTTCACATTAGTTTTATTATCTTATAACTGTATCTTTATATGTATATATTAAATGAGATTTCATCATTTGAAGATGAAACCTGTGTCCAAGTCCAAATTCTCTAGTAGAGATTTACTATTTATTTGGGTTACTAGTACTTTATCACAGGTACAGTTTCCATTTAATTTACATCTTTAAAATGTCTTCAAATATTTCTGAAAATAGATTGAATACACAAACAGATACATTTTACAGCTGACATTTTAAAATTTTAGCTTATTGAGGTTTCCTATTAACTTAAAAATGGAACAAGAAAAAAAGTATAAAAGAATAAAGCAAATATCTAGTTTTTACTGAGGGCATTCTGGAGATTTTTTTCATCTTGCCCCTTGTTTACCAAACTTCCAACTAATCCTTGGAAATCCTTAGAAAGGTAAAACTTTAGGAGCCCCTGGGTGGCTCAGGTTAAGTATCCCACCCTCGGTTTCAGCTCAGGTCATGATCTCAGGGTTGTGGGATAGAGCCCTGTGTTGGGAGTCTGCTGGAGATTCTTTCTCTCCCTCTCCCTTTGTCCCTTCCCCCACCCCCATGCCTCCAACCCCTCCCAGTCATGCTCTCAATAAATGGGAAATAAATACTCTTTTTTAAAAAAAGGAAAGCTAAAACTTTAATCATGGGGTGGGTGGAGGCAGAACCCAGTACTCGAAGCAATTAAGATATTTTTGGTCTCAGCTCTGAAAAATAATAAATGGATGTTCTGGGCTTATTTTGGGGGGAGGATTGCTTCCTGTTCCTTGAAAAAAAGTAAACATGTATGAAAATGCATAAACTCAAGTAGTACAATAATTCATTATACCCTCATGTAGTATGTTCGATTCATCTGAAGTTAAAAAACAAAACAAAAACAAAAACTCTAATGTTTGTGTCCTTTCCCACAAGCCAAAGCTAGGCACAAAACAAGCATGCTGAGTTGTTTCCCTCACAAATTTCTGACTCTGCTTGGACAGTGACTCACACTGCCAAGTCTTCCTACAGTTCATCAGAATTAGTTAGGTCTCTACAAAATGTTGAATTTGAAGCTCAAGTGGAAATGCCACACAATGAAGAACGTAAGGCAGTTTACAGAGCTGGGTGCCAGCAGTTAGCAAATCTAACTAGAGGAAAGACTGGCCTTCCTAATGGGGGAAACAATGGAGTCTTTTCAAATTGTGTAGAAAAACTCTTCAACTGCAATTTTACTTTTTGTTTAACAAGGTACATTTGGATGAGAAAAATGAAATAAAACAAATGGATTAAGACAATGGGAAAAAAAGATTAAATACAGGAAGACCTGGTAAAGGAAATATTTAATAGATGAATTTTTAAAAGTAGATCTAAGAGATACACATTTTGAAATACAGATTTGTCTCAGGACAATCATATGTAATTTTTTGTAATGTATGGGATATCAACAATTACAGTCTAAAGTAAACAATCAAAATTGCCTTCAAATCAGCATGGAAGTATATTATGGAAGATCTAATTCAACCTGTAATCGCTGTCAGTGCTGATTCTTAGTTTTGGTAGAAAGTAGACTTATAATTTAGGGACAGAATGGGGTGATTCATGTACTCCTCTCTTCTCCCTTGCATAATGCCTTAAACAGCTACTTGACAGTGATAAATATCTTGCTTTTTGTATTTTCTTAGTTGTCTGTAGAGTATGTATCTCAGCAATTTGGTGCGTATTTTATGGATAAATACCCTGTTCCTTGGTAACCTAATGTTGATTAATCAGTGTTTATTAAGTAGAAAAGGATAAATTTGATGAGGTCAAGAGGAGTTAAGTACTTAACAGCCCAATCTCTTAGGCTTACAGTAGACCTGAATGAGTTGAAAATGGCTTGAGTTTGACATAGACTTCAGAAGAGACAAACAGTTCTCACTGAACTGTAGCATCTGACATTCTTTCCTAATCAAAGGGTAAGTCCCCTGAAGATGGAGTGATCCCAGACCTTATATTAACACATCATATCTTGTTTTGTGGTAATCCACTATTTGTTAAAGGACAAATTCTTAGGTAGATGCATAAATAAAAAGTGGTTTCATTTTGGTAGAAAAGACCCATACAAAACACAATCTTGCAAAAATATTTAAAGGAAATATATATATATTATGTGTGTGTGTGTGTGTGTGTGTACACTCACACATGTAATAAGTGAAAAATTGGCTTTAAGGCAAAAGCTTTAGATTTATTACCTAATAATGCAGGGAACAGTTCAGAGTCAAAATTGTCTAGAAACTATGTGCCCCAATAATATAACCTTAAAATAAATTTTAAAAATTAACAAAATTACAAGAAGAAATTGGCATAGCCATAGACTTTTGTGTGTGTGTGGTTCTGAAAAATATATTTTTTTAATTTTATTATGTTAGTCACCATACATCATTAGTTTTTGATGTAGAGTTCCATGATTCATTGTAGGCGTATAACACCCAGTACTCCATGCAATACATGCCCTCCTCAATACTCATCACCGGGCTAACATATCCCCCCCCCCACCCCCTTCCCCTCTAAAACCCTCAGTTTGTTTCTCAGAGTCCATAGACTCTCATGATTCATCCTCCCCTCTGATTTTTCCTTCATTTTTCCCTTCCTACTATCTTATTTTTTTTAACAAAGAATGTATTATTTGTTTCAGAGGTACAGGTCTGTGATTCATCAGTCTTACATAATTCACAGCGCTCACCATAGCACATACCCTCCCCAATGTCCATCACCCAGCCACCCCATCCCTCCCACCCCCGCACCACTCCAGCAACCCTCAGTTTGTTTCCTGAGATTAAGGGTCTCTTATGCTTTGTCTCCCTTTCTGGTTTCATCTTTTCATTTTTTCCTCCCTTGCCCTATGATCCTCTGTCTTGTTTCTCAAATTCCTCATATCAGTGAGATCATATTATACTTGTCTTTCTCTTATTGACTTATTTTGCTTAGCATAATACCCTCTAGTTCCATCCATGTCGTTGCAAATGGCAAGATTTCATTTATTTGATGGCTGCATAATATTCCATTGTGTGTGTGTGTGTGTGTGTGTGTGTGTGTGTATATATATATCACATCTTCTTTATCCATTCATCTGTTGATGGACATCATGGCTCTTTCCACAGTTTGGCTATTGTGGACATTGCTGCTATAAACATCGGGGTGCACATACCCCTTCGGATCCCTACATTTGTATCTTTGGGGTAAATACCCAGTAGTGCAATTGCTGGGTCATAGGGTAGCTCTATTTTCAACTTTTTGAAGAACCTCCATACTGTTTTCCAGAGTGGCTGCACCAGCTTGCATTCCACCAACAGTGTAGGAGGGTTCTCCTTTCTCTGCATCCTCGCCAACATCTGTCGTTTGCTGACTTATTACTTTTAGCCATTCAGACTAGTGTGAGGTGGTATCTCATTGAGGTTTTGATTTGGATTTCCCTGATGCCGAACGATGTTGAGCACTTTTTCATGTGTCTGTTGGCCATTTGGATGTCTTCTTTGCAGAAATGTCTGTTCATGTCTTCTGCCCATTTCTTGGATTATTTGTTCTTTGGGTGTTGAGTTTGATAAGTTCTTTATAGATTTTGGATACTAGCCCTTTATCTGATATGTCATTTGCAAATATCTTCTCCCATTCTGTCAGTTGTCTTTTGGTTTTGTTGACTGTTTCCTTTGCTGTGCAAAAGCTTTTTATCTCAATGAAGTCCCAATAGTTCATTTTTTGCCCTTGCTTCCCTTGCCTCTGGCAATGTGTCTAGGAAGAAGTTGCTGTGGCTGAGGTCAAAGAGGTTGCTGCCTGTGTTGGATTTTGATGGATTCTTGTCTCACACTTAGGTCTTTCATCCATTTTGAGTCTATTTTTGTGTGGGGGGTAAGGAAATGGTCCAGTTTCATTCTTCTGCATGTGGCTGTCCAATTTTCCCAACACCATTTGTTGAAGAGACTGTCTTTTTTCCGTTGGACATTCTTTCCTGCTTTGTCAAAGATTAGTTGACCATAGAGTTGAGGGTCCATTTCTGGGCTCTCTGTTCTGTTCCATTGATCTATGTGTCTGTTTTTGTGCCAGTACCATACTGTCTTGATGATGACAGCTTTGTAATAGAGCTGGAAGTCTGGAATTGTGATGCCACCAGCTTTGCTTTTCTTTTTCAACATTCCTCTGGCTATTTGGGCTCTTTTCTGGTTCCATACAAATTTTAGGATTATTTGTTCCATTTCTTTGAAAAAAGTAGATGCTATTTTGATAGGGATTGCATTAAATGTGTAGATTACTCCACGTAGCATTGACATCTTCACAATATTTGTTCTTCCAATCCATGAGCATGGAACATTTTTCCATTTCTTTGTGTCTTCCTCAGTTTCTTTCATGAGTATTTTATAGTTTTCTGAGTACAGATTCTTTGCCTCTTTCGTTAGATTTATTCGTAGGTATCTTATGGTTTTGGGTGCAATTGTAAATGGGATCGACTCCTTAATTTCTCTTTCTTCTCTCTTGTTGTTGGTGTATAGAAATGCAGCTGATTTCTGTGCATTGATTTTATATCCTGCCAATTTACTGAATTCCTGTATGAGTTCTAGCAGTTTTGGGGTGGAGGCTTTTGGGTTTTCCACATCACGTATCATGTCATCTGCAAAGAGTGAGAGTTTGACTTCTTCTTTGCCAATTTGGATGCTTTTATTTCTTTTTGTTGTCTGATTGCTGAGGCTAGGACTTCTAGCACTATGTTGAATAGCAGTGGTGATAGTGGACATCCCTGCCATGTTCCTGACCTTAAGGGGAAACCTCTCAGTTTTTCCCCATTGAGAATGATATTTGCTGTGGGTTTTTCATAGATGACTTTTATGATGGTGACGTATGTACCCTCTACCCCTACCCTCTGAAGAGTTTTAATCAAGAAAGGATGCTGTACTTTGTCAAATGCTTTTTCTGCATCTATTGAGAGGATCATATGGTTCTTGTTCTTTATTAATGTATTGTATCACATTGATTGATTTGCAGATATTGAACCAAACTTGCAGCCCAGGAATAAATCCCACTTGGTTGTATTGGCTAGTATTTTGGTGAGAATTTTTGCATCCATGTTCATCATGGATATTTGTCTGTAATTCTCCTTTTTGATGGGGTCTTTGTCTGGTTTGGTTATCAAAGTAATGCTGGTCTCATAAAATGAGTTTGGAAATTTTCCTTCCTTTTCTATTTTCTGGAACAGTTTCAGAAGAATAGGTATTAATTCTTCTTTGAATGTTTGGTAGAATGCCCCTGGGAAGCCATCTGGCTCTGAGCTCTTGTTTGTTGGGAGTTTTTTGATTACTGCTTCAATTTCCTTACTAGTTATGGGTCTGTTCAGGTTTTCTATTTCTTCCTGGTTCAGTTTTGGTAATTTATACTTCTCTAGGAATGCATCCATTTCTCCCAGATTGTCTAATTTGCTGGCATAGGGTTGCTCATAATATGTTCTTATAATTGTTTGTATTTCTTTGGTGTTGGTTGTGATCTCTCCTCTTTCATTCATGATTTTATTTATTTGGGTCATTTTTCTTTTGGGTAAGTCTGGCCAGGGGTTTATCAATCTTATTAATTCTTTCAAAGAACCAGCTCCTAGTTTCGTTGATCTGTTCTACTATTCTTTTGGTTTCTATTTCATTGATTTTTGCTCTGATCTTTATTATTTCTCTTCTCCTGCTGGATTTAGGCTTGATTTGCTGTTCTTTCTCCAGCTCCTTTAGGTGTAGGGTTAGGTTGTGTACTTGAGACCTTTCTTGTTTCTTGAGAAAGGCTTGTATTGCTATATACTCTCCTCTTAGGACTGCCTTTGCTGCATCTCAAAGATTTTGAACAGTTGTGTTTTCAGTTTCATTGGTTTCCGTGATTTTTTTTTTTACTTCTTTAATTTCCTGGTTGACCCATTCATTCTTTAGTAGGATGCTCCTTAGCCTCCATGTATTTGAGTTCTAGTTTCAAAGCATTGTGGTCCGAATATATGCAGGGAATGATCCCAAGAATGGGGATGGAGAATGTCCCATGGGCACTAGAGAAGAATGTGTATTCTGTTGCTTTGGGATGGAATGTTCTGAATATTATCTGTGAAGTCCATCTGGTCTAGTGTGTCATTTAAAGCCTTTAGTTTCTTGTTGATCTTTTGCTTAGATCTGTCCATTTTCAGTGAGGGGGGGTATTAAAGTCCCCTACTATTATTGTATTGTTGTCAATGTGTTTCTTTGCTTTTGTTATTAACTGGCTTATATAATTGGCTGCTCCCATGTTAGGGGCATAGATATTTACAATTGTTAGATCTTCTTGTTGGATAGACCCTTTAAGTAGGATACAGTGTCCTTCCTCATCTCTTATTATAGTCTTTGGTTTAAAATCTAATTTATCTGATATAAGGATTGCCACCCCAGCTTTCTTTTGGTGTCCATTAGCATGGTAAATGGCTTTCCACCCCCTCACTTTCAATCTGGAGCTGTCTTAGGGTCTAAAATGAGTCTCTTGCAGACAGCATATTGATGGGTCTTGTTTTCTTTTGTTTTTGTTTTTTGGTTTGTTTGTTTTTTTGGTCTTGTTTTTTTATCCAATCTAATACCCTGTGTCTTTTGATTTGGGCACTTAGCCCATTTACATTCAGGGTAACTGAAATTGGCATAGCCATAGACTTTAACAGAGACTGACTGATAGAAAAGGAAATCACTTGGATTTGGAAATACAACAAAAATTTAATCTGGCTATATCTAGAACCTGCCCAGACATGTTTGATGACACACATTCTTTCAGACATATTGACTAAGCAAATGGTGACAACCAAAGGATTATTAATATACTGATAGCATTGTGCTTAGAAATGTGTATAATTAATGAAGATGAAAACACTACACATTAAATTTGTGGGATGGAACTAAAGTGGTATTTTGGCACACATGTTAGAAAAAGAAAATTAATGAGCTATTCATTTAACCCAAGAAGTTAGAAACAGAACCAAGAAAAGGAGAAATTAAACAAAACAAAACAAAACAAAGCAATAGAGAAGACCAATAAAAGCAAAATCTTTGAATGGACTTAAAAATATCTAGCAAGATTAGCCAAGAACAAGTATAAAATAATAAGAATGAACAAAAGATTTTAAAAATTAAAATATTAATGCCTTTATGCTAGTATATTTGAAAATTTAGACTGTTTTACAAAAACATAATTGGCAAATATTGACTCAAAAAAAGACATTCATGAATTTACAATGATTAATACATTGAATCAGTATTATAAAAACCTATGCACTAAAAAATAATACCCAGATAGTTTTACAAATGAGTTTCACCAAAACCTTAAGGATGAAATAATATTCATTTTAGACAAACAGATTGAAAGGAGGGGAAAGTACCCCAGCTTATTTTGTGATAGCATTATAATCCTATCATCAAGAGCAGTATTAAAAGGCAAATTCTATTATAATCACTTGTGATTGTAACTGCAACTCATTTGTATGTTGAATTTAGTAATGTGTATCTGCTATTACCCACTCGCTGCACTGGATGCTTTGTATGTAATTAGCTAATTTAGCCAAGATGCTAAAGAATAATATTTTTTTTCACCCTTTGACAGAAAAGTATGAAAATATTATCAATAAAATACTTCTATTAAACATATGATCACAATACAAAATAAAAATAAGCCTGCAACCAAAGTAAGTTTCTAAGTGGCTCATGTATTAGTCAAGCAGGGAAAGTGACCTCACTTATGGATAGTGAGTTTATTAAATTGTGTTTGATTGCAGCAAGAAATGTGTCTAGAGAAATTAAACTTGCTTGACTAATAGCATTATGGCAAAAACAGTGCTTGAAGGGCTGAAATTGAGATATCAGCAATATTAATAATCAACTATAAAACAAGACAACTGATTAAAACTTCTTTTGTCTCTTAAGTTGAGATGTTATTAATACTGCTGGGGTTTTTTGAGTAATCAATGTTGAGTCTGAAGTGACAGAAGACTTAGTATTTATGAGTAGTATAACACCTTTAGCTGAGAATATTTTCAATGTAAAAAACAAAATAACTCAGTAAAACCTAAAGTGGAATCTAAGGTGTATGAAGCAGAAAAAGGCTTATTTGGACAAATTTACAAAGTTTATTAAAATATAAGGCATTCGGTTATTTCTTGAACTATTCATTTCTTGAATTAGGTACATTGTGGAAAACCTTTGAATCTATCATGTGATATTGAACAGTAGTGTCTATGTTAAACTTCGTTTTCATGAATTTAATCATCAGTTCTGTGAGATTTTGTCCAAAATAGAACCCAAGAATTACTTGAACCCAAATCCTTACTTGTCCTAAGACACAGCAGCTTGATGGCTTTGTGGGAAACTTTTATTACAATTTTTTTCAGGTCAGGGCCAAGATTGAAATTTTTCTGAACAAGAACTGCCCTAAAACTTTATTACAAACACTAAATGGCTTTGGAAATTAGCTTATGCTGCAGAATGGACAATGATTCTTGATGAATTCAGTTTTTATATGTGAAGCTTATGCCGTGATAAAGCCATTTTGCTGATAACATTGGTTGAATCACATGTAGTGGCTAAGCTGCTTTATAAATTCATACTGTCCAAGTTAAAACAAGAAGTTAAATCTACATTTCCAATGGATATATTTACTGAGCACATACTATAGGCTCAGCAATGTTTTTTTGGACTTTATACATGTGGAAAATAAATTCCCATATTTCAAAATAGTTTTCACTGTTCAATTGAAGAACTGCCAGTTTAATCTTCAACTGGAAGTACTTAATCTTCAATGCATTGACAAGTTATTAGGTAAGTATCTAGAAAATCCAGAAGGTGGCTATAAATCCTTTACAAATGATGAATATACTCAATTTGGAAACATCTATATAAAATTCATAAAATCTCTATACAGATCCACATTAACAGATGGACATTTACAATTGATTTTAATAACAGGGAACATAAATTTGAAACCCCAGTTAAGCAAAATGTTATCCCCGTCCAAAGAATTTCATTCTTAGTAGTAGACCTATAATATATATTTTCTAATATATTTATCAGTTATTGAATTTTGAGTTTTGTCCACAGAATTTTATGAAATCTTATAACAGCGATTTTAACATGTGTGAAGTGATATATCATTGTGGCTTTGACTTGCATTTCCCTGATTATTATGAGATGTTGAACACCTTTTCAGGTATTTCAGGCCACCTGTATGTCGTCTTTGAAAAACTGTCTATTCAAAGCTGCCCATTTATTAATCAGATTTTTTTTTTTTTGCTATTGAATTGTATTAAGCTTGTATATGTTTCGGATGTTAACCCCTTATCAGATATATGATTGTCAATATTTTCTCCCATTTGATAGGTTGCCTTTTATTGATGGTTTCCTTTGCTGTGCAGTGCTTTTTAATTTGCTATAGTCCCAAGTGTTTTTTTTGTTTTGTTTTTACTTTTGTTGCCTTGCTTTAATGTCAAATCCAAAATATCATAGCCAGATTGAGGTCATAGAGTACCATCTATTTTTTTCTTCTAGGAGTTTTATGGGTTCAGATCTTAAACTAGTTGACCTACTTTGGGTTAATTTTTGTGTATAGTTTAAGATAGAGTTCCAGTTTCATTCTTTTGCATGTGGCTATCTGGTTTTCCCAGAACCATTTATAAAAGTGACTGTTCTTTCCCTATTGTGTATTCCTGGCTCTTTTGTCCTAAATTAATTGACCGCATATGTGTGAGTTTAGTTCTGGGCTACTTTTCCAGTGGTTTCTGTATGTGTTTATGTCAATACCGCACTATTTTGATTACTAAAGCTTTGGTAATATTGCTTGAAATCAGGGAGGATGTTGCCTCCAGCTTTGTTCCTATCTCAAGATTACTTTGGCTATTTGAGGTCCTGTGTGGTTCCATACAAATTTTAGGGTTTACAGTTTTAGGTCTTCCCTTCCAGATTGGAATGCATTTATTTCTTTTTTTTTTTCCTTTTTTCTTTCTTTTGCCTAATTGCACTTCCAATACTATATTGAATAAAATTGGTGAGAGTGGGCATCTTTGTTTTGTTCATGGTCTTAGAGAAAAAGCTTTCAGCTTTATTTTGAGGTACCTTTCCCTCTATACCTGCTATGTTGACAGCTTTTAACATATGTTGGATTTTATCTGCATCTGTTGAGATGATTATATGTTTTATATCCATTTTGTTAATGTGGTACATCACACTGATTGATTTGTAGATACTGAACCATTCCCGCATCCTTGGAATAAACCCACCTGATCATGCTGTGTGATCCTTTCAATATATTGAATTCGGTTTGCTATATTTTGTTAAGGATTTTTGTCTATATGTTCATTAGGGATACTGGCTTTTAATTATCTTTCCTTATTGTATACTTGTCTAAATTTGGTATTTAACCATATCACTACAGAAAATCAAAACACAAAGACAGCAAGAAGGGAACAGAGGATTTGCAAAAAGCCAGAAAACAATTGACAAAATGGCAATAAGGACATGCCTATTGATAATTACTTTAAATATAAATGCCTAAATGATCCAATCAAAAGACACACAGTGGCTAAATGGATAAAAAAAAATAAGACCCATCTTGATACTCCCTACAGGAGACTAACATCAGACCTAAAGACACATATAGCCTAAAAGAGAAGGGATGAAAAAAGATATTCCATGTAAATAAGTAGACAAAATAGACCTTAAAACAAAGACTAATAAGAGACAAAGAAGGGCATTACACAGTGATAAAGGGATTGATTCAACAAGATGTAATAACTGTAAATACCTATGTATCCAACATAGAAGCACCTAAATATTAAAAGCAAATATCAACAAAGGGAAAAATTGACAGTAATATGAAAATAGTAGGGAATTTTAACACCCCACTTATATCAATGATAGATGATCCAGACAGAAAATCATTTTTTTTTTTAAAGTGGCTTTACATGATACTTTAGACCAGATGGGCTTAACAGATACATAGAATATTCTGTCTAAAAACAGAATTCACATTCTTTAAGTACACATGGAACATTCTCCAGAATAGATCATGTTAAGCAATAAAAAAGTCTTAAGATTGAAATTATACCAACCCTCTTTTCTGACCATAACAGTATGAAACTAAAAATCAAGTAGGAAAAAAAAATCCAAACATGTGGAAGCTAAACAATATGCTACTGAACAACCAATGGTTCAACAAAGGAAATTAAAAAATACCTTGAGACAAGAAAAGTAGAAACACAAAGTTTCAACATTTTCAAGCAGTTCTAAAAGACATGGTTACAATGATACAGGCTTACCTAAAAAAAAAAAAAAAATTCAAATAAACAATCTAACTTTGTGGCCTAAATGAATTAGAAAAAGAACCAACAAAATTCAAAGATAGTAGATAGAATGATATAATTAAGATCAGAGCAGAAGTAAAAAGAATCTTTAATCAGGATGTTAAAGAACAGTACTCTGAAAACATTAAATACTAATGAGAGAAATTGAAGACAACACAAATGGAAAGGTATCTCATGCTCATAGATCGGAAGAATGTTGTTAAAATGTCCATATTACCCAAAGCAATCTATAGATTTAATTCAATCCCTATCAAAATACCAACAGAATTTTTCACAAAACTAGAATACTAAATTTTGTAGGGAACCACAAAGACCTCCAATATACAAAGCAATCTTGAGAAAGAAGAACAAAGCCAGAGGTTTCACAGTCCCAGATTTCAATATATACTACAAAGCTATAGTAATCAAAACAGAATGCTACTGGCACAAAAACACACATAGATCAATAGACCTGGATAGAGAGCCCAGAAATAAATCCACACTTATATGGTCAATTAATCCATGACAAAGGAGACAAAAATATACAGTGGGGAAAAGACAGTCTCTTCAATAAATGGTGCTGGGAAAACTGGACAGCTCCATTTTGCAAAAAAGAAAGAAACCAAACCAATTTCTCATACCATACACAGAAATAAACTCAAAATGGGTTCAAGACCTAAATGTGAGACCTGAAACCATAAAACTCCTAGAAGAAAACATAGGCAGTAATCTCTTTGACATTGGCCTTAGCAACTTTTTTTTTTTTGATATGTCTCCTCAGGCAAGGAAAACAAAAGCAAAAATAAACTATTGGGAATACACCAAAATGAAAGGCTTTTGTGCAGCAAAGGAACCATCAAACAAATTGAAAAGACAACCTACTGATTGGGAGAATATATTTGCAAATGATATATCCAATAAGGGGTTAATATCCAAAATATGTAAAGAACTTATACACTCAATACCAAAAAACCCCCCCAAACGATGTGATTAAATAATGGGCAGAGGACCTGAATAGACATTTCTCAAAAGAAGACATACAGATGGCCAGCAGACACATTGGAAGATGCTCGATGTTAGTAATCATTAGGAAAATGCAAATCAAAACCACAATGAGGTTATCACCTCACACCTGTCAGAATGTCTAGACTCAAAATGACAAGAAATAACAAGTGTTGGTGAAGATGTGTAGAAAAAGAAACCCTCCTCATGCACTGCCAGTGGGAATGTAATTTGATGTAGCCACTATGGAAAATAGTATGCAGTTTCCTCAAAAAATTAAAAATAGAAATACCATATGGTCCAGCAGTTCACTACTGGATAGTTACCCAAAGAAAATAGAAACACTCATTTGAAAAAAAGTATATGTACCTCTATGTTTATTGCAGCATTTTTAACAATAGCCTAGATATGGAAGCAACCCAAGTGTCCATAAATAAATGCATGGACTGTGTGGTTGTGGGCATGTGTGTAATGGACTATCATAAAAAAAAAAAAAATGAGATATTGCCATTTGAGACCACATGGATGGACTTTCTCTAATACCATGGATGGATGGTATTAGACAAAGTCAAACACCATATGATTTCACTTATTTGTGGAACTTAAAACAACAAATAAAAGCGAGACAGACCCATAAATACAGAGAACAAACTAATGGTTGCTAGGGGGATGGGGGATGGCAAAGTGGTTGAAGGAGAGTAGAAGATATAGGCTTCCAGTTATGGAATAACTAAGTCACAGGGATGAAAGGTACAGCTTACAGAATATAGTTAATGGAATTATAATAGATTTGTATGGTGACGGATGATAGCTACATTTTAGTGAAAAGGCAACCTTCAGAATGGGAGAAAATATTTGCAAATGACCTATCTGGTAAAGGGTTAGTATCCAAAATCTATAAAGAATTTAATAAACTCAACACTCAACATCCCCCCAAAAAATCCAGTTAAAAAATGGGCAGAAGACATGAATAGACTTTTTCCCCAAGAGGACATACAGATGGCTAACAGACGCATGAAAAGATGCTTAACCTCACTCATCATCAGGGAAACACAAATCAAAGCCATGATGAGCTACTACCTCACACTGATCAGAATGGCTAAAATTAACACCACAGAAAACAACAGATGTTGGTGAGGATGCAGAGAAAGGGGAACCCTTTTACACTGGTGGTGGGAATACAAACTGGTGCAGCTGGAAAACAGTACGGAGGTTCCTCAAAAAGTTAAAAATAGAACTACCCTTGACCTAACAATTGCACTACTAAGTATTTATCCAAAGAATACAAAAATACTGATTCAAAGGGGCACATGCACCCCAATGTTTTTAGCGGCATTATCAACAATAGCCAAATTATGGAAAGAGTCCAAATGTCCATTGACTGATGGATAGTGGAATATTACTTGGCTATCAAAAAGAATGAAATTTTGCCATTTGAATGACGTGGATGGAGCTAGAGTGTATTATGCTAAGCGAAATAAGTTAGAGAAAGAAATACCATACAAGTTCACTCATATGTGGAATTTAAGGAACAAGACAGATGAACATAAAGAAAAAAAAAAAAAAGAGGCAAACCATAAAATAGACTCTTAACTATAGAGAACAAATGGGGGGTTGCTGAAGGGGAAAAGGGGAGGGGATGGGAAAAATGGGTGATGGGTATTAAGGAGGGCACTTGTGATGAGCACTGGTTGTTACATGCACATGATGAATCGTTATATTCTCCTGAAACTAATATTACACCAAATGTTAACTAGAATTTAAATAAAAACTTGAAACAAACAAAAAGAAAACAAAAAGAACCTAGCATAACAGAGTTGTTGAATCACTGTGTTGTACACCTGAAACTAATATAACATTGTATGTGAACTATATTTTAATTTAAAAATATATCAAAAAATAAAGTGAATTACAGATATTCATTTTCCTTTAATTAGAATTTACTTATAACTTAAATCTGCCTCCAAACCTTAAACAAACAAAAAATCAAAGATTGGTTTTGGTGGAGTTTAATTTTTCTAACATTGCCTGTTACCATGAAATATCTCTTACTCAAATTTTCAGAATGAACATAAAGAAAGTAGATCTGCATAATTATGGTTTGAAAACTTGTCAAGTTTTTTGATTTGCTTTAACACTTGATACTCAAATCATTTTCTCTTGAAATACCTATTTTGTCATTATTTTTGCTTGTTTTGTTAACTGGTCCCACTCTTCCAGAACCATACTTTTTAGTGGCTTTGTGATTTGATTAAATCTCCAAAAATATTTTCCTCGAATTCATTAAATCCAGTGTCTTCATAAGATTTGAAGTTTTACTTTGTATTGATTGTTTGGGTTACGCTAACCCAACGAAGTAGGACATTGTCTAAATGAGGCAGGTAAGAATACTAGTAACAAACAAGGAAAGGCTGTTTGAGTAGTCACTAAATTTGTTCATTTGTGACTTTTAATTTTTTTGCTTCCCTGCTCAACCTCTTAGCTTTGACGTTTTGAGTAATATTCAGCAAAAAGAATTCCTTATAGTTTTGATTATACTTAATCCTGATCCTGTTGATCCAAAAGACACCAAGATAATGAAGTCAACTTTCTTCCAGAAAAATAACAAAGGTGTGAATGGCTTCTGTGTTACTGAGCTATCTAGAATTTGCCTATGTTAATAATAGGAAAGAAAGTGAAAGCCATGTCTTAGTTGGGAAGCCTTTACCCCCGAGCCAGAGGTAGAGAATAATCTGTAAAGTGCAGTGTTAGAATGAAATCACCATCTTTTTCATCCCAAAAAGAACCTGAGCCCTAGGCTCACCCTTTCTCAATTCCACTTAAAGATGTCAACCAGCCACTTGGCTTGTCAGCAAAAACATCATAAAATGTTACAACTTCTAACAAAATAATGATCAACTAGACGTGCCATATCTACCTAACTGAGAAAAATCCTTTCCACTTCCTTTTATAAAAAGATTTGTACTGGTACTGGGATTCTTGAATAGAAAGGACAAAAAATCAAATTTAAAGTTGGTTCATCCATAAACCAGAATCCATTGTCATGATATTTTCTTAATCCATTCAAAACTTTCCAAATAACCTAGTTGCTATTGATTTGCTTGCACACTTCTTCATTAATTCCTTTTTGCAAGTGTGACATCCCCACATCTCTCCCTTTCAGCTTGCTATGTCAGCAGCAGGATTTTGTAAACAGCAGAACAAATGGAAGCTAACTCCTGCTAGGAAATCAAGGCTTTGAAAGGCTGTGGCAGAAGTGGAAATAAGTCCCTCTCAAATGTCAGAGTTCTTGTGTGCTAGTCTTGTCTCTGTCCTAATTAAATTACAAGTGAAGCTGTTCCCATCTCATGGGACATGTGCCACCTAGCTGACAGGAGTCCTCGTCTCCCTTAAGGGTACAGAGTGAAGGGGGTTGGGTCCTGACCGGTCTCCATCAGGCCTCAAGAAGAACGAACAGGATAAAATAACATCCCTTGTTTCAGTTCAGGAAATGAACACCATTATCTGAAACGTTATCTTTAAGAAAAATCTGTTTAAATCATTTCAAGTTAGAGCATCGCTACAATTTTTGAGCCTGCCTTATGTCCACAGTAATATTTATTCAGGGCTTTTAAATGTATTACTCATTGCAAATTTAATAATTATAGTTCTTTTCATTAAGTAATTGCTATAACAATGAACACTTAACCTTAATAACACATAAAAAACCCTTAATCAAGAATTGATGCAAAGCATCTTAAAAATCTTTAATTCAGACATTTGTGTTAACTAAATTGTTTTAAAGTAAAAATTTACAAAAAACTAAAAATTTACGAAATGTCAACAGACCTGATTTGGTTTAATTATATGTAATAAACATTTTGACACCTAAATGTTTTATGCAAATAATATAGAAGCATCTTTAGCAATACCTAAAGCACTATTCCAGGTCTGGTTTCTTTGCAGATTGTTTGTACTGATCATTTACTTTTTGCACCCCTCTAAAACTGCTGTCTAATTTTTTAAATACTAATTTTTACTAATTTAATACATATTTTTAAATACTAATCAACCTGATAGAAGAAAAGCATTCGCCTGAAATGAAATAATATGCAATTCACATCCTTACTGTGCCACTTAAAAGTTGAATTGTAACCATGTCATTGAATTCCCCTGTCCAAAATTTCCTTTGTTCTAAATGGAGGAGTTTGTAGTCTGGAGTCATTAGCCTCACAATCTAGGATGTTTCCAAGTCTGAGTAGGTGGAATCTAAAATTATTTGTTAACCAACGGTGCAAACACAAAGCATTTATAAGTCCCAACGTTTTACGCTGCTGCGGAGAAACTTCTACAACACGGGGTAAAGTAGACTTAAAACTGAATTTTCCAAAAAGCACATGTTAGGAGAAGGTCTTCTTCATGGACTTTCCACAGTAAGAGGCGATTGCCTGGACAAGGACTCTCAGAATACTCAGCCACTCATCTCACATGTTGCTCTTTGGTATTTCGGAGAGCT
Organism: Halichoerus grypus; assembly: GCF_964656455.1. Lineage (NCBI taxonomy): Eukaryota > Metazoa > Chordata > Mammalia > Carnivora > Phocidae > Halichoerus > Halichoerus grypus. The sequence continues at coordinate 38,055,928 of NC_135724.1, forward strand.
GATGTATTTGATTAAAGGTATCAGCAGCTTCTCACAAAAGAGTAAGTGAGTTAAGTCCACAATTTAATGCTCGTGTTCAAAGTACCAGAACAAAGATTGTTCATGTTAATTTTGTGATTATTTTTTCTAGGACCCACGGATCTCAGCATGAAGAGGCAGTTGGCAACTAGCTCAGGCTCCTCCAGCAGTTCAAGCTCCAGACCCCAGCTGAGTCCAACTGAGATCAGTGCTGTGAGGCAGCTCGTTGCAGGATATCGAGAATCAGCTGCATTTTTATTGCGTTCTGCAGATGAACTGGAAAATCTTATTTTACAACAGAACTGAGTCAAATGACGGTCCTCTTCACGGAGGTCTAAATTTGCAGTTTCCACTAATGACATTTTGATTTCCCAGCAGAGATGCTTCTGGTCTTACTGCACAGTCTTAAGAGAAGTACTTCCATTATGCCACATTGTCCTTGATCCATAAAGTGATGTGTTAGGGTGCTTCAAAGGAACTCTGACCTCTGAAGTACTTGAGATACCGTAATGTGTCCAGCCTACTGCTTTTTGTTTTAGTTTGTCAGCATAAATATCTGGGGCAAAAAAAAAAAAAAAAAAAAAAAAAGGCTGTATATTCCTAATTCAAGGATAAAACAGAAGAAGCTTGTGGTATAAAAAAAATAGTTCAAGATCCAACTGAAATATTAGTGGAATTTGCTACTGACTTATTGGACAGAAAGCTGCAGTATCTGGCAAAAAAAAAAAAAAAAAGCCAAATTTCTTGTTGCTACAGGATATAACAACATTGAGAAGGATCTTGTATTTTAAAAAAATATATGTAATTTTTATAAAAAGAAAACTTGTTTTTCATTCAAAATTGTCATTTTTACTTTGGTAACTTTTTCATAGGTCCTAAAAGAAAACTGTTTTGAGAAACTACTGTAAGTACCTTTTCCACATCCCTTTGCCTTCTCCTCTTTCCAAATTCTTTCTACAAAAATAACAATGCTGGAAAACAAACCCTTGCTACGTTCTTTAAATCGTCACATCAGGAACTACTTCTAAGAGAAGCCTGCGTTTCTGCACTCACGCTCATCATGCCACTCAACATTGCGGTTTCGCAATAGAGGTTTTCATCACAGAATTTTTTAATATTAAAAAAAGACATATCATTGGGAAAAAAAAAAAAATCACACCTTGGTTCCTTACAGCTGCTCACCCCGGATTGACGCTGCTGTGTTTCAGGCATGCCTCCAGCAGCAATTGGATGTAGATGGCTGAATGTTAAGAGGTTGCAAGTGACAATCTGAAAATTTGCACTCGTGTGTAGTTTTTCCTTCACTATTTCAGAAATAGTTTCCAAAAAGACCATTACCTCTCCTGATAGGATTTGTATAATTTACAGTTCTAGGTAACCATGATGTAAAGAACTCTCAGTGGATGCAGCTGCAACTTTCAATAAACTGTCCCCTCCTTTCCCCCCACACTTTGCCCTTCTTTCTTATTTTATAGTGTTGGATACACATGAATGGTGTTTTCTTTGTGCACTGAGGCAAGCCTATTTTCTAAATATTTAGGGAGAAGTACATCAGTTTATGCTTCTTGTATGATTATTTTTCTGTTGTTCAGCTTTGGTTGGATTATGAATTCTTTGTGCATTCTTGAATTTGCCTTATTTCATGTAAAACTTATGTCATTCAGTTTTTGATAATGAGTTTAAGGCATCAGTGATATTTCTTATGTACTTGTTACATATAGTTTTTCAAGTAATGACTGTGATTGTGACCAAGTAATGTGCACTTTTTCTTGTAACTGTGGACATTGCTATGCTTTTTCTTCTAGTGTTTCTAGAATTACTGTTCCTGACAGTTACGTAAACAAAAAAACAAAAAAACTTTTGTGATACTGTTGGTGAATATAATGTGAAAATCTTATTGAAATATGAGTATTTTGGAAATACATAGATGCACAAACATCTTTTAAGGTGTGGATTTAGAGTTTGCTTATTTAAATGAAAATTCAAAAAAATCGAGGGCTGGTATAATTTTCTCTGTTTTGTTTGGTTTAATAAACAAATTTCTGTGTTAAAACACTGATTGTGAAAACTTACAAACTTTCTGAAGCATACTGTACTTTTAGCAGTTTGCTTTGAAAATATGCAATGCCGTTGTGTACCCAACATTTAGCACAAAAAGGACAGTTTAACCTTTTATCTGAAGATTATCCCAAGATCCCCTAGAGTCTCAACATTGTTGAATAAAGAATTTTTTCCAAGACAGGGTAAGGGATATTAGCAAACCAAGGATATTTCATTTCATTATTTAAATTTGATTTAAGAACTTATTCTTTTATTCCTCATTTTTACATAAGTAATCTGGCTCTTTTAGTCACTCCTGATTTAACATCTTAGGAAAAGCATTTCCCTGTTTGAAGTGCCCCTTTTGTGCTTTGGGTTTTATTGCAGTTGTCCTTGAAGACTTGGACATGGTTGCTATTTCACAAAGTAACAGGTTTGACTTTGCCATACACATAAAAAAAAATCCTTAAGAGTGATAATGAAGCAAACGGAGAGAGAAGGTAAGTTCCAGCAAGGTGCTCTTGTTTTCATTACATTCCCATCATTTCCCTGGGAGACCTTAGAGGCCAAAGCCAAATACCCTCTTGTTTCTCTTTTTCCTTTAGGACTTGTACCTAAAAACACCAGGGTCCTCTTTTACACTGTGTCACAGGAGAAGAAATCACATCCGCTTTATAAAGCATTTTGGAGAAACTAGGTGCAGGTTTGTATTCTCACTCTACTGAGGTGATAGGAAACAAACACAGATCAAACAGAAGTTTCTGCTACTTCTGCCAGTTAGCTTCCCATACAACAGCAGTTTCTTGTTAGATACATGTTACTTTATCACACCTAATAAGAAGACATGCCTTGAAATGACCAAACACAAGCAGTTACTGAATTTTCTTAAATTGTGTAGTTCAAGTAACAATACTCAGTAAAAAGGGCCTTCAGCTATAATGATAGCCACCAATTCCTGATACAGGGAGAACCATTTTGTTTCCTTTCCTTCTCACGATAACTGTAGGCGATAAGGATTGTCACAGTCCCTTTTACAAAGGAACTCAAGAAGTTGGAGTCACTTGCAGGAACAGAGACACATCACCCGTGATGCCTGAGCTCCCCTCCTGTCGCTGCAGTCTGCTGCCTCCCAGGTACTAAATAATGGTCTTCTACCCAGTGACTCGGAACCAGGACTTTATATTAAAGTTGAGCAGTTTTGTATGGTAGATAATAGTTATTGAAAATGCTCTTGACATCAAAGCATTTGACTTAACATGGAGAATTTTATCCTGCTTATAGAGGTTTAATTTCCTTTAAGTTACATTCTCTACATATATCAAGAGCAACAATAAAACCCACCACTAATGAAAATCAAATACATAAGGCATGAAGGGAAGACTTTTTAACAATGATGGGTGCCAGGAGTGTATCTGGTAAGGAAAGGTAAAAGGCAGTATCCAGCTGAGCCCATAAAGGTTAAGTCCACTCACCTCAGGTTTTAGTCTTAGATACTACACTTATGTACTTAGTTATCCTGCTATTGTAATCTTTACACCATTAATACAAATACTCAGAGATTAATCTTTGTATGCCAAAAATATTTTCTAATTTTGTATGGCTCAGGTTTCAAACTTTAGTTCATAAAAAAAATCAAAAACAAAGCAGGTAGACGTTAACATATTTTCAATGTGTTTGAGATGCAGAAATTTGGCAAAGTAAGGATTGAGCACAAGCTAACCTACAGGAGCTTACTATATTCATCGGAGCTCATCTCCTCTCTAAGATTTTGAAGGAGTTAAAATACTATGAGTAACCTATCTCCACTGTTAAGGTCAATCATGTTCAACATTTAATTTTATTTTCTGATTAAGTAAGAAACTTGGGAAGTACAGAAAGAAGACAGAAAAATAATAATCCCAACATCCACAGAGAACCATGAATATAATTTTACAGCCTATCTTTCAAATTTTCCCTAAACATATATATTTGTTTGATTTCACTGTCCTACAGTGTTTCCTCAGCTGCTTTTCTAACCCAACAATTTACCATGAATATTTCCCACATTATGTGTTAAGTATTATTTTTAATGACTGTGCAGCATCACATCGAATGTACCTGTATTAGTGCTCTCTTGCTGCTGTAACAAATGACCACAGACACAGAAATGTATTAGTCTCATAGGTTGGAAGTCTCACTGGACTAAAATCTAGGTTTTGGTAAAAGTGTTCCTCTCTGGAGCTTCTTGGGGAGAATGTTCCCTTACCTGCTGTGCTTCTAAGGCACTCCCCAACTGCTGTCCCCTTTTCCTATCTTTAAATCTAACTGACTTCTCCTGCCCCCCCTTCCACATTTAAGGACCTTTGTGAGTAGCCTAGTATCCTCTCCAAACAATTCCTTAATTTGGCATTTAACAAAATATTGACAGAACCTGATGAGAATGTAAACATCTTTGGAGGGCATTATTCTGACTACAGTACCTTAATTTCTTTTTAACAATCCCTCTCTGTGCTCAGCTACTACAGGTGCATTTTCCCATCACCTGTAGTAAAGATCCTAAGTCAGCAGCACAGACCTTTTTCAAATAATTGTCAGCTGCCATACCACACTTTTTTTTCCCCTGTATAAAGGATATCGTCTTAGAAATTTTAATGGAATTTTCCTCAGATGTCTCACATTCAAATTAAATATAATGAACAAATAAATACGGTAAAAGTACATCTAAATCTTCCAAGGGAAATGAAACAAAAATACCTCTGAAACCTTTCCTCCACTTTAATTTCTTCAAAGGTGGTTCTGCCCAAGAAATTCCCTGATATATGTTTGAGAGGTCTCCAACTCATTAGGCCAGAAGGGGTACAAGAGAATCCAAAGCTTAACTAAATTATTTAAATAAACCAACTGCATTTATAAAACTTTCAGTGCCAATCACTAGTGGTGTTTTATTTATTCGAACAAATGATATATTTGACATTAAATGTTATAGGTGACACTTTTTTAAAAAGGGTTTGGAAATAAATATATTGAATTTAAGATAATCAGCTGAGTTTAAAAATTAAATTTGCTAGGACAACTGTATTTTTATCTATGTGTCAAAATTTTTATTTTCCCTTATTTACTGTTTTTTTTTTTTCCTTTAAAGGCTATCCACTGAATGAAAAAAGATCAAGATAATTCAAGGCCATTTTTAATGCTAGGAGAGAAAAAAAAAATACAATAAAACCATAGACCACAGAAAGCAAATGCTATTACCAACAGTGTGGGATTGGCACTGGCTTTTTCCCCTTGAAAGTTCTGATTTCTCCTATTGTTGTTTATTGGAGAATGAATTATATCAGTTTGCCCATGATAAAGGTCTTCTACTTAACTAAAGGTGCTCCATTACTGTCACAGAACAAGTGGCCAGAGACTCCACAATGGATTCTTCTTAGTTCCTTTGCTGATGGAAGAATTCTGAAGTCTGCCATGAACTACTCTCCTTGGATAACAAGCCTCTTAGCTTGTTTTAATGCCATTCATTTTAATGAATATGTGTTCTTTGACCTACTATGTGCTAGGCATTGTGCTGTCATCCAGAGAGAGACTATTTTTGCTTCAAGGAGTCCCATCTAGTGGAGGAGAGGGACAGAGGTACAGATAATTACAATACAAAGGGATAAAGATTAACAGCATAACATGTAATGATAGAAACATGCCAGACAGGTCAGAGGGGAGCACAGACCCTGTATTGGCAGTAGAGGGGTGGACTGGGGCTAGCTGGTCTCCAAGACTGGAGCTGTGGGCAATACCTGGCAAAACTGTTGGGTGTGTTTGGAGAGGAAAGAAGAAGAAAGAGGTGTCAGAGAAGGGCATTTTAACTACAGGGGACAACACCGGGAGAGGAGAGGAGATATGGAGTAACATGGTGTGCACAGTAACTCAAGCAGCTTGGTGTTGCTTGATGGTAGAGTTCAAGAATGGAGAGAGACTCCTGGGGATGAATACAGGAGCCTAGCCTGCCATGCCAAGGCACTGGGCTGTGTCCTACAGAGGATGAAGAGGCGCTGGCGTATTAGTGGAGTGGTAAGTGCTGTGCTGGCTCTGCTCTTGACTGTTTGGATGAAATTCTGGGGAAGGAGATGGAATAATGCTGGATCATAGGACCTCCCCCTTCCCAAAAGAATTAAGCAAGTCTCCACTAGTTAAAAAAACAAATAAAAGTATTACATGAGAAGCATGCTAACAAGGAAGGAATGGCTTTTTCCTATAACCGCTGAGAAGTGGGAACCAGGAAAATGCAGTAAATGTCACAAATTAATGTGGCTTCTTCCTCAGGAGACAGATCCAAGGAAAGAGATAAATGGAAAGGAATTTTGAAAAAACTCCACTATGAACTCCCTAATTTGGAAAAAAGGAGAAGGAGGGGTGGGTGGACCACCCAAAGTATGTACACAACGCTTCAGGAATACAAGTCCCTCCCTGCCCTCACGAGTCTCCCAAAGTAGAAACAGTGGTGAAACTTGCCATCTGGTGCATCCTCCAGTGGACAGAGAAAGGCTGAAGAGTAATGGCAGGGAAATGGTGATAACCTGGGCAAATTTTCTATGAAAGTAAATTAAGATATCAACCAACACCCTATCTTCCTGTCCTATCTTCTTTCTCCTTTCCTTTACCTCCTCCCCACCCCAAACTAACAACACAGTGGCCAAAACTCATGAGCTCCATTTCTCTTGCTTGATTTTTTCTGAGAGGGAAACAGGCAAAGCTGTCGGGGAAAGGGTAAGGTATTAGGAGAAATGAATGATGGGGTCTCATTGCCTTTGTCAAAAGAAAAGTTTTAAAGGACCCACCCTGAAATCGGGGAATTTAGAAATCTTTAGACTAATTTTCCATTCTCAAATCTTGATAGCATAAAGTCCTATCCAAGTGGAGTTATAAACCAAGGATATTGGAGAAGAAAATGATCACAGACTGATGCTTACATTTCAACGGTGACACCTCCTAGGACAGATAGTAAGTTAAACAATGAGCATATCCCATAAAAAATAATAAGCTGTAAAGAAACAGCATGACACACCTAGATACCCAGCCAGTATCAATGAGTGGCCAGCAGGCAGGCAGACAGGAAAGAAGAGTTCATAAAAGTTAAAAAATACATTTGAAATAAACTATCTCCTAATATATAATTTTTTCTACAAAAAAATGCTTTGCTTGCAACAATAAACTATGAGACCAGGGAAACAATTTTTTACCTCACTTGACAACCTGATATTGTAACAATGGCACCTATGACAAACCTTTCATTGTAAGGACTCTTTCTTCAATAGCTCCCAAGTACAGAAATGTCTATTACTGCACACATCGTCGCCCCACTAAGAAACAGGAGGGATGTCTTTTACACCACACCAGACCAAGGAGAACCATGTAGTATCTCTGGAGATTGGATAAGAGAACATCAGAGTTGCTCTAGGGAACTTGGCATTGGAGAAGGACTTATTTGGTGTTGATGTTTTGTTTTTTTTACTGGTGAAATGAAAATTACTCATGAGTTGTGTTTCCTTTGAGGAAGGGGTGACAATGTGACATTACATGTATCACGTGGGTTCTACACTTCCCATGCAGAGAGTGGAGTAGTGCTGGACTTTAGACCTGCAGGAATGGGACGCCGTGCCTGTTCCACTCCTAACTCCATTCTCATTCTCCTCATTATTATGCAGCTTGGCTGCAGCTATTGCCAATTCCAAAGATCAGTTTTATGCAGAAGATCTTTCAATTAAATAGGAACTCCTACGCCTGACTGGTGCCTCTGAGGTCATGTTTGGATAGGATTTCTCTCTCTCAGAACTCCCCCGCCTCACCCCACAGGACTTAATCGGTCTGTCCTTTCCAAAGCCACTTATGGTCTGGGAATCTTTGCTCTTGTTCTACACTTATGCGAAGACAGGGATGGGTTTGCTTTTGCTGAGCTGTCAGCGCTCCGACTCTCAGCAGCCCACTCTCACCTGCTCTTGGGGCCTGGGTGAGTGGCTGCAGAAGGCTTAGCCACAGCAACGCCATGTCTAGACTGGGTGAGGCTGACTCCTGGAGCATAAGGACGAACAGCTGGAAATGGGAAGGACCTTTGTGAAGTGTGGATCTGCCCACATATATACCGGGCACCTTGCTCAGCGGCCAGTGCTTTAGGCCAGCAGCATAGTCTCCTCATTAATCCAAACACTGCTGCTGGTGTTGTGACAGAAAAAGCCAGCTCAGCTGACATTTGAAAGGAGTCCCAAATATACGGACACTTACGGATGCTCAGAAAGGAGAGCCCAGCTGAGCTGGGCGAGCTAACCCCACCAATCTTTTCTCTCCCTCCTCAAAGTCCCCTTCAGTACCTCACTGAACATTAAGCAGAATATAATAAACTGTGCAAGTATTCTTAATTTATTACCCAAGTACTAGCACATAATGTTTATGTTTAAAAATAGAACTTTAATGGACAATTTTGCGATCTTTTAGAAAGTACCCTCATGTACGTTGATTTATTTGATCCATATCATAGGGAAGACAGAAGATTGTAGAATCACTTTCTGAAACCAAAGCGCAGAGTTTTGAGACTTATCCTCATCATTACAGCCAAGAAGAGCAGCCAGGCCTTCTAATTCATCCTGTGCTTTCCTTGGCCCCTACCCCATGAATTCACATTGCATTTCAAAGAGTTGTTCCTCTCATGTGTTACAAACATTATCTAGGTTTTCCGGCTCGTTTATGATACCCATCCTTTGACACATTCTTAACCTCGGAGACCTTCAGAGCAGAGTATCTTTTGATTTTCTCTCCTTTGCCTGTCTTTTTCTTAATGAAAATTCATTAGGAGAGTCATTCCAGCAGCATATATGAACTGCAGAACCGCATGCTCTTCTGGCCTCAGAGGTGGGAGATTTAGATGGAAAAGAAATATAGGTGTATGAAGAGCCTGCAAGCCGGCATGAGGATTTTAGCACCAGGCCCTGTGCTGACAGCCACTGGGCTGGATCTGTTTGTCCATGTGTAAAATGAGAATAAGCTCTTTCACAATATCAACATGGCAGTAAATAGAAAGCTAGAACAGGTTTCGAGGTACACACTAAATAAAATTTAGAGTCTCAGAGTGCTACTCCTTCTGGCATTTCCATTCCAAGCCCTTGGCAGTGTTCATTGTAAAAAAGTAAAAACCACTCCTGCTAGACCAGTATAACCAAATGAAAACTAAAACCTAAGCGCTTGTCCCCATATTTGACAGGAAATGTGCTTCTCAGCACTCCTTTACACTCCTAGGCATTAGGAACATTCCAGAGATAGCTTACACCAGGTCTCTGTTGGGTCTCCATGTACATTGAAAGCAACAGAAGTCAGTAAAATGAGGCACATTTGAGCCAGACCTAATTTTCAGTCTGTGTGCTCACTCTATTTTAGACAGTTATTTAGTAATTGGACGCTTGAAGAAAAACAGCATCATACATAGTTTTAATTCATATTTAAATCCTGTGAGGATTGCTTTTCTAATTCTTTAAGGCTATAATCCAGAAAGGCTCCAGACCCACATTTTTTTTTTTTACCTACAAGAGGCACCAAATTGGTTATGAGGAGTCCTCTCCCTCTCCTTGCTGGGTCATGGGATTTTCTCAGTGCCGCACCCCTTCCTCTGTCAGTCACCTCCCCCCCTTTGCATTAAAATATTAAAGTACTTTCTGAGCTCTTACTATGAGGCAGGAGCTAAGGGTTTGCCATGTATTAGTTCTCAAGCCCACTGTGAACTAAGTCAGGCATACATTACCCCAGTTTTGTCCCTGAGGAAACGGAGACAGCAGCATGTTAACAACATGTCCATTGCGATACACTGGTAAGTGCCGAAAATGTGGTTTGAGCCACCACCGTCCCGCTACAGAGCCCATGATTTTGGCCACTCTGTTGAAATGCCTGCGCCATGTATTCAGGAGTTCTGTAAGAAGCTCCCACCAAACAATAAAACCTTAGCTCTTGTTACTTTTTTTTATTTTTAATGAAAACATAGAATTGGTGCAGGATTTGCTACATTTTCTGCAGTATCAAATCAAGGCAGTATGCCCGAGTCCCTAATAGCCAGTGTGCCTTGAACAGTACTATGGGTCCATTTTGTTCTAGCAGGTATAACTTCTTACCCCCTTTATCCTAAAACATAGATAGGAAAAATTAGCTTTTCCGATGCCATTCAGCTACAAAGTGGCAGAATCTTAACTACCGGGCTACCCTGCCTCTCTAAAAATATAGTTCCCATTAATGAAAAATCCTAAGATTTACATAAAACCTTATGATCAGAAAATAAAATGAGCTCCCTATAAACACGAACACACATGCCAAAGTCCTAGTCCCTTTAATTCCAATTATGCCATTTTTTATGCCATAAACACCATCTTTATGCCATTCCACATCTGATTCCAGACAATTTTTTACCCTAGAGAAGTATTTCTCAGAACATGAGAGTCAGAGTTTTGACTAATTTTTCGATTATCTTTTTATGGGGAGAGGACAGAGGGAAGTATGCAAGGGATCAATGTTTGATTGTGAAAATGCTTACGCTTTCTCTCGTGATTGGTATGGGACACCCGCCGCTTCTCCAGCTACAAAGAATAGGTGGCATCTAACAGCCGGCAGGTGTCTGTGGGCGGGGCCAAGCCCCCGGGGCAGGTGTCTGTGGGCGGGGCCAAGCCCCCAGGGCAAATGAAGGGAAGGCTGCACACTTCCCCCCCCCACCCCACCCATGCCTCCACTTCCCTTCCCTCCCCTCGAAGCTCCTTCTCATGGCCCTCAGTTCCCCATGCCCTTCCCTGGGTGCCAAATTTACAAGTTAAGGCAATGAGTGATAGTTCTGTGGTGTCAGAATGGCCTGGCCAGGAGAGAGAGAAGGAGAAGGAAAGGAAGATCCCTTTCTCTCTGTTAGAGAAAGAGCCCAGCCTTTATGCCAGTCCCTAGCTCTCCAAGGCAAACAGTTTGAGTTAGGTCTGCTCACTTCATTCATTGCACGGGGGGCCATCAGACTGAGGAGCTCTAATGCTGCAGTAGGCTACTAAGCAACCCCAAATCAGCCTGTAAATGCCTCATGGTTACAGAATCAAAACGCTGAGAACAACCAATCACTAGCAGCCAACTAGGCTTTAAGCCATCCTCAGTCCAACAATTGTTTTGCTTTGCCACTGTACTTTCTCCATGTAAGTCTTTCCCCTCACTCCTGTTGGCAGAGCACGCCTACTTCCGGCTTGGTGCTGCCCTACTGAATCGAGTCTTGTTCAAAGAAACTCTTAAAATGTTTGCTAGGCCTCAGTTTATTTTCAGCAATGTATACATGTTACCGGTCTAGACTCCACAGAGCACCACCACAGTTGTATCTGAATCAGACCGGAGCAGGGATGGCCGGGCGCCCTGACAGTGTGGTTAGGGCACAGCGAGCGGCCACCAGGGATTCTGATGCAGAATTACCGTTTCAAAACTAACCAGGACCAGAGCAGGGGAGGAGGTGGACCAGTAGGTGGGCGTGTTTGAAGGAAAATAAAGTGACACCCTGAGAGCCCAGGGTTACACAGTGTTCCCAAGAAGTGGCATTGTTGAGAAGCTTTGAACACCATGGCTACTTTCCTCACAAATAAATCCCCCTTCTCTCGTCCGGGAGATTCCACTCTATCCCTGAGCAGCTTTGCTCTGACAGAAGGACAGCCCTGGGCCATGGACTCTTTTTTTTTTTTTAATTTGAGAGAGAGAGAGAGAGAGAGAGAGAGACAGGGAGCACGAGCAGGGCAGAGGGAGAGGGACAAGCAGACTCCCGACGGAGCAGGGAGCCGGATGCGGGGCTCGATCCCAGGACCCCGGGATCATGACCTGAGCTGAAGGCAGACACTTAACAGACTGAGCCACCCAGGCGCTCCTACCATGCACTACTTCTGACTTCTAACAAGAAAAGACTGGGTGTTTAGGAGAGTCCCTATCTCTCCAACAGGCTAAAAGCAAGTTTCTGTCAGAGTGAGACACAACTGAGTGCTTTTTATCACAGAACTAGTGCTACATTGGGGCGCCTGTGTGGTTCAGTCGCTTAAGCGTCCACCTGGTGATTTCAACTCAGGTCATGATTTCAGGGTTGTGAGATCGAGCCCTGTGTGGGATTCCACAGTTGGCAGGGAGTCTGCTTGAGAGTCTCTCTCCCTCTAACCCTCCCCCCACTCACATGTGTTCTCTAAAGTGAATGAATGAATGAATGAATGAATTAGTGCTACATTTGATGACTGGGTTCAGTTATAACATATTCCAATTACTATATTTTTATCAATAGTGATATATACATATATTGCAGGGCAGGGTTCATAAAATTATGGCCAGCTGGCCAAATCCAGCCTGCTCACTGTTTTTGTAAATCAGGTTTCACTGGAATACAGCCATGTTCATTCACTTACATGTGGTCTATGGCTGTTTTCACACTACAGGAGTCAAGCAAATCAACAGAAACTGGATGCCCCACAAAGCCAACAATATTTGTTATTTGTTTACAGAAATGCTGGTCAACTACTGGTCTAGAAGATTATATTATGGACCATAACTATCTCCCACCATATATTCCAGGCACTCTACTGGGCCCCTTTCGTAAGTTATCTTTAATGCTCCCAATATATTATGACCGTGATCTTACAGGTGAGGAGAGAATGATGTGTCTGAAGCAGACTACTAGTAAGTATCACAACCAGAATTCAAACACCATTTTGATTGTTGTTGTTATTGTTATTGTTGTTGTTTTTTCTGAGTCAAGTCTTTTATGAGCTGCTTTAGGAACATAATCACCATGTTTTACTTTTCGTGGGGAAAGTAGTTCTCAGTAACAAACCATGGACCTAAAAATGAGCTATTAGAAAGCAGCCCACATAGAATTTGGGGATAGCCTCCTAGTCTAGAGGGGCCTTCCTGACCACCTAACCACTCTCCAGCCTATTTCATTTTCTAACAATTACGAGTGTCTACAAACATTTTATTTAGTCAGCAATTTCTGTGTGGACCTTCTGTGGCCTTTCAGAAGAATGCAGGCTGCTTGCAGGCAGAGCTTTTGTACCATTCACTTCTGCCCCCCATGGTCTGGAAGGGGGCCAGCCCCAAGGACTGCTGCAAAGCATTTCATATATGGCTCTCCCTTAGTTAATAACAGACATCTATATTATCTTCTTGTCCTAAAATACAACATCTGAGTATAGCCTGAAGTATATAGTAAATTTTTAAATTTCCGTTTGCTTATTTATCAACACTGCAAAATACTTCCTTGAAATCTGTGCAAGCATATAGGTATTCTGGAAGAGAACTGGGCTACGTGTTAACTTGTTACAACACAGTATTTTGCAAATTATCACAATCTCACTTTTGGAGACTTAATTAATCAGAACATATATATCAGAGGAAAAAATAACAGCTTTTTAATTAAACAGTAACTCCAAATGAAGGTGATACTGCTCCTCATTTAACCCCTGAGAAGTTTGAGTTTACAGATTGCTACATCCTGCCCCCTACTGGAAGAGAGGCTAACGACAAACAGTAACTAGCCAAAAAGCACTTGAAGCTTTTCTATCTGGAAACAAAATTTTTCCTTTTGCTTAAATAACTACACGTTCAATTGCTTTTTACCCCTCTATTCCTTTCTACTTACAAGATAAACAGTGAAACAAAAGGAATATAAGATGGCCACCAGAAGATGTATGTATTTCTATATTTCATACTTATTTCTATATTTCATACATATATATGACATGATTTGAAAACAAAACTGTATTTCTATAGACGTATTTAAAGTGTGAGAAGTTTGATAGTTAGCTCTATACAAACTCACCATATGGCATTACCTCAAGGAACGTAATTGTAAGGGTGAAATTAAACTTCTAAAAATCAGTTTCTGAGTATTAAAGGCAGCACATATTCATGTTTGTTAGTATAACACCTTCATTTCAGTTTCTCTAACTCTTAACTAATGGAGCAAATGTCACATATAATATGATAATATTAAAAAATATGATCCCTGATTTAAAAAGTGCATATCTTGTAAGATACTTTCTTTTATGGACAAGAGTATTTAATTAAACCTGACTTTTTTTTCTGGCCAAATTGGTCCTTTCCAGTTCCATAGCTCACCCTACCAAACCCCATGTCTAGATGGAGTTAAAGCAAGCCATCCGTAAACACCACCCAGTGCTCATCCAGATCACACCATCCTACAAACCAGCGTTTGACTTCTATAGGTATAGGACTTTACTCAATAATCTACAATATATATTTTTAAGCACTGGCTCATCTGTGCTAATTACGACATTATAAAGCAAAGTGTGTACACCTGGAAGTTATAGGTTAATGGTATTCCCGTAATTTGGAAGATAGTGACACAAGAAGTTGCCATGTGGAAAGTGCATTGTTTCTTTTGCAAAACGGGGACCAAGTTTTTGATTTTCATTTTTCTATTACATTACCCAGTCTAAGGCTAACCTAACTACATTTTTCTGAAATTCAGGGCAAGAAAAACTTTTATCTCTTCGTGTTCCCTCCTGGAGAATAAGAAGAGTCTTTGCGGTTAAGAGCATACACTCTGAAGTCAGATTGCCTAGTTCAGATTCCAACTCTCATGTAGTAGCCATGTTACCTTGGGCAAGTTATTTACCTTCCTTTGCCTCAGTTTACTCATCTATAAAATGTGGGTGTCAATACTACTTACCTCAAGGTAGTTATGGAAGTAAAAGAAATTCACACATAAAAAGGCCCTTAGAATTGGGCCTGATGCATAGTAAGCATTCAAAAGATGTCAGCAGCAATTCATAACTCTTTCTACAGAGGACCCTGTGGACAGGAGCCTCAGAGCTGAGTGCTCCACCTTTTGTTGTAACTAACTCATCCCAGACACCTGCTTTGTCTGTCTCCTTCTTTGATTTACTTTTAATTGTTTTGTATCACTTTTATTAATATAAGCTGACTTTCAATATTTTAAGGAAATAAACAAGATTCAAATTATAAATAAAGTAGACTAAATTGAACTTGGCCTCTTTGGCCAATTATTCCAGACCAGATTACTTAATTTTCTGCTTTGTAAAATACTCTTAAATTAGGTCACATAAATTTCAGAAAGCACATCTTAGAATAGGATTATCTTCCATGGGCAAGAAAATCCAGAATTTAAAAAATCTTGCCTTCATATCAGGCTACTTTGATGGCACACATGGCTGTTAATGGTTTAATAAATCCATATAAAGAAATAATTCTTAAAACATTGAATGTGCTGATGGGTTTTCATGCTCACTGACACATGGATAAGGGATAGAACAGAACAGTTATAGTCCATTGGCCCTGAGCTTGGAATAAATTGAAATCAAGCTTCCAGCAGAGTCCAATTCCAGCAGAGTATAAAAGGGAACCCAGTATGGAGTTCAAGTTCATCAGAACAGATTGATCTGACTTGCATGAAACTCTTAGAACCCTTCTGGAAGACCTATGGATAACACTTTTCCCAATGGATAGCTGTCTTCAGAACTTAAGTTCTCAAACACAAGTGGGGAACAAAGGCTGTCTTTACCTCCTGGAGAGTACCCCTCCAGAGAAATGAGGATTATTCCTCGAGAGCTCTATTCTGGGTACCTAATTGTTGAGGATGGAATGTTTGGGCTGCAAAACAAGAAGCATTAGTTTTATTGTTCTGTGATCAGCCTTAAGGAAGTATCTCAACAGCTTCAAAAAGAAAGTGTCTGAAAATAAAGTTGAAAGAGTTGAAGCACAAGAGGTATCATCAGAAACTGATGGAACACGGCTGTCCCATCAGGAATACTGGGAGTGGTGATGGCAACAGGGTTACTAGTCAAAGAAGAAAACAAGAAACATGCATTATCATTGTTGACTATCAGCCAACTGAGCTGGCTAAGCAAATCATTTGGGAATGCTCACAGGTAATGGTTAAGGAATTTTGTGAGAGGAGTATAAAAGAAAATGTTGAGATTCCAGTGTTTTCACTCAGGGGTGTTCAAAGACAAATACTAATATCCTTCCTGCCCTCATTATTCTTCTTAGGGAGTGAAAGCTGGAGAGTGTTATTTACATGATAAATAAGACACAGGTACTACCTTCCTGAACTGATTGTTAGAAGACACAGACTTGCAATTTGAAGTCAGCTCTCCCCACAAACAAATGGTATTTGTGCCCCGCACTACCCTGAAACAGATGTCTGTATCTGTTCTCACAACCCAGAAGGAATCCTGTGGCACCAAACATGTTATTCATGAGGTACATTTACTGACTTCTTATGGCAGATGGGGATAGGGAAAGGTTACAGCACAGAATTATTAGAAAAATATTTAAAATCTTAACCAGATGGGTCTTTCTAAAACTCACTCTTTACAGTACCAACAATATATTTCTTCTCTGCTCAGCCTCATTAACTTTTGTCTTTTCCCTCCTGGATTCCCCCTACTTGACCAACCCAACTCAAGTATCTTTACCACTTATCAGACAAAGCAATTCAATTCTCTCAATTCTGCCTATGCATCATCACCATCATCATGGGTTGACTCAGGATTGACTCATTTAATCCTTGCAAAGACCCAGTGGGTTAGGTTTTACTATCATCATTTGCATCTTTATACTTGAGGAAACCAA
This sequence comes from Halichoerus grypus, assembly GCF_964656455.1. Classification (NCBI taxonomy): domain Eukaryota; kingdom Metazoa; phylum Chordata; class Mammalia; order Carnivora; family Phocidae; genus Halichoerus; species Halichoerus grypus. The sequence continues at coordinate 38,072,596 of NC_135724.1, forward strand.
TGCGTAGAGGGGAGATAACTTGACAAAAATTATGTAGATGTTATAGTCAGAGATAGAGCAGGGCTGTCCGACGTGGGCAACTGAAACTAGTCTGTGCTTTTAGCCAGGGACACTTCTTCTCACACTATATATCCCATACTACTCAGTGAACAAAGGCTAGCTGGTCAACAGGATACACCTGCCCCTAGGAAGCAATAAAAATTTATAAATTCATTTTTATGCTACAAAATATTAAATAAAATAGTACTCAGAGCAACTGAAACTGCCAGAGGGAAGGACTCTTCAGTCAAGTCTACGTAGGAAGTAAGCGGAGTCTTAAGAGATGCATAGAAGTTCAACAAACAAAATATGGCATTGTAACTATAAGGTCATGTGTAAATGTGTGGTTTATGTTGGAATTGGTCAGACTTGATTAGAGGACACATTATTTGAGGAAGATGCAAGAGATACAACTAGGAAAAAGAAAAAGATTTGAGGAAAGATAATAAATTGGCTTCAAATGACAACATTAAATATATGACTAATTTTAGGTTGTAGGAATTCAGAGATTTTTTAGCATGGAAAGGATATAATCGAATTGATATTCTGGAAAAATCTGAGTGCTCAGTGGAGGACAGATTGGAGGGTGTCAAGAAGTGTGTGCATACGGGGGTTAGGACTAGATGCAAAGGTACTAGTTGGACTACCATGCTTGTTAAAACTACAGCCTTCACTTCATTCTCAGTTCCAAATGCCCAAAGATATCTGCATTCTTTTTTTGGTAAAGGCAAGGGACTGCAACAACCATTTTCCTTAGACTTTTATTTTTTTCCAATTTAGTTTTTCCTCTTGTGTTCTGGAACCGTGAGCTCATCAGAAAGCATTCAGAACCAACCTATTATCTTACCTCAAATCTGTTTTCCTCTGCTTCAAATTTCTAGACCTTCTTTCATTCATTCATTGATTCAACAAATGCTTGCCGGTTATCTACTACCTAGTGGGCATATATGTCTATTCCTTCCAAATTTTCTTCTGCTTTAAGGTGGATTATTGCCATTGTAAGAGGGCTGACCTGCTGAGACCTTGAGATGAGTTTGTAACACAAGGTAGAGGGTGAAATGGCCCAAAGAAAGAAGCGCTTATGTGAAAAGGCCACATCCCCAGCTAGAACATGCTTGGAAGGATATTTCACTTCTTCTTTGGTCTTCAGTGGATGTAGAAACATTTGAGAAGACTCCAGGGGGTTAGGGATAAAATGACCTTTGCCACAAAGAAGCTACTGAAAGCTTGGCAAAGAAGTTACTTGTGAGCAATTCTAAACTTAAATGAAGCAATCTGTATCCTATAAACTAGTCTTTCTGTGATGAAAATTGCCTTGTGTTATCCTCAAGTCTTTTTAAAAATCTTGTTGTAAAGTTCCAGCAGTCTCCATTAAGACTGTACAAACAGTCTTATTTCCATACCTAGGCCCAGTCATTGAAGAGGATGAAATCAAAAGGAATCATTAAGGCCAGTAGGATGAAGACAGAATTTCTTTAAGAAGTGAATCTTCTTGGATTCACTTGGAATAAAAATCAAGGACAAGAAATTTCCAGTTTTAGCTCTGCTATATAAAGAGCTTAAAGGTTTGTTTCCCGTACCAATAACATGAAAACGCTGGGCTGATAATCATTTTTCTTGGACCCAGAGAACTAAGGACTCAGGGCCAACTACCACTCAGTAATGTGGAAAGACAGACACGAATAGAGGACCTTAGACAAAACCTACTTATCTGGAATAGCAGCCACTAGCATAAACTGGTAGCAATACCTAAATGGTAATTGACAAGTTCCTGGAGGCTGAGTGGAGATTAGCATGACAGTGAGGAACTCCTGGGGGTTGCATTCTTAGGAGGGCCAACAATCAGGGGCTTTATCTGCAGGAGCTCCATTTGGCCATCCTGATGAAGATCTAAGTGATATCCCCTTGTGGCTTAGGAAGAAGAGTAATTATTGTGAAATAAGGAGCATTTGCCATAGTAGCAGTCTTCTTTTCAGGAGGAAAGTCTTTAACGGAGCCTTACACCAACTGCGGGACATTCCTTCCATTCTCTCCCTACCCCCAATCTTTCTGGTCTCAACTTGGGATGGGGGTGCTAACGTTAGTGTAGAAACCTTGTGAAGATCAGCCAGGAGACAAAGGCCCACTTGAAGACTGAGATTTAACCATAACATTATAGAAAGTTCCCACTCCCACATACCCTACCACTATGCCAACAGGGTTTCAGTTTAACAATGGGTTATAGCTAAACAAACAGCAGGATGCATACTCTGAGGAGAACTTAAGAAAGCCAAAAATCAACAGGAAATAAAAACAAAGGTGCTAGAGGAATTTGAAGCCCCGGACACTCACTGCTATAGCCAAAATTAAAACACAGCTCAGCACCTACACACATGAATGTAAACCCTCATACTAAAAGCCTATTTATTTCAGTTCCCATTACCCAATAAAATATGTCTGGTCTTCAACAACAACTAATCACAAGGTATGCAAAAGAGCAAGAAAAAAAAAATCACAATTTGAAGAAAAAGCAAGCATGAGAACCAGACTCTGATATGGCATGGATATTAAAGCATAAGATGCAGAATTTAAAATAACTATGATCAATATGTTACCCTTAACATATCCACCCTCCAGTGGATACAGAAGAAAACATGAAAGAATAGATAGGTAATGTAAACAGAGATGGGAACTCTAAGAAAGCATGACAATTAATGCTATAAATCAAAAACACAGAAATGGAACAGCTTTTGCCGCACTCATCAGTAGAGTGAACACAGATGAGGAAAAAAACGGAGTTTGAAGACAGGACAATAGAACCTTCTCAAACTGAAATGCAGAAAGAAAAACATTAAAATTTAATAAATCTAAAATGTGGGACCATTTAAAAAGATGTAGCATATGCATAATTGAAATATCAGAAAAAATGAATGAAGCTGAAAAAAATATTTTATTAATAATGGCTTCAAACTTCCTAGAATTAATGACAGAAACAAAACCACAGACACAGGTAGCTCAGGTACAAGCAGCTCAATACAGGAATACATAAATTGCAGTTTTATCAAGCTGATAAACATTAAAAACAGCAACAACAACAACAAAAATAGGGGTATTTCCCATTCCCAGTTAGCATGTTAAGAAGCTTGGCAGTTACCATTCCACCCTAATAAGTAAAAAGCTGAACAAACTGAAAAATAAATAGGTCTCCTTAGATCCTTAAAGAGAAGTGAAGCCACAGGGTAAACCACTGACTCCCCAATTGGAGAGATGAACAATGAATACAGAAAATCAAAACTTACTGTACCAGAGCCCCATGAGTAGAAGCCTGGGCAAGAACCAGTGCTAAGGTAGGAAAATCTGAACTGTAATAAATTGCTAGAGACTCAGTGTGGACCAGTCTGAGAGTTAAAACTCCAGGAAGATCCAGTCATAAAGGGTCCTCCACACTGTTGTGAATTTCATTTCCAGGAGTTCTATCCTGTCCTCATGATGAATTGTGGAGAAAAATCCCCTTGTGCTCCCAGCAGGAAGAGGGAAAGTAAAACATTGTAAAATACACCAGAGCATTCTGTTCTTTTTGAGATCTGCCCACAGGAGAAACTATTTCACCCAAGCCTAGCCTAATGGGGTTTTATCAGAGACTAAACACCCTTGGGGAAGGTAAATATGCAACTCCTGCCAGCCTTAAACCTTCCACATGGAGGAAGGAAAATACCAAATTCCAGCCATCCTGTCCCACAGAAAAGGGGGGAAATCCGAGAAGCACATGTGAAGTTTGCAATCCATAGACACAGGCTCTCTTCAAGGCGGAGACCTGATCATAGGACTACTGAGCACGCCCCTCCCCCACATCTCACCACCTATTACTAAAGACCTATTTATAGCAGTTCATTTTCCTCAGATCCAGCTATCAAGAAAAACTTGCAAGGCATACCAAAAAGCCAAAAAAACACAATTTGGAATGACAGAGCAGCGTCAGATTCAGACATGGCAGGGATGTTAAGAGTTACCAGACTGGGAGTTTCTTTTAAGAAACTATGATTAATACGCTATGGGCTTTAATGGATAAAAAAGACAGCATGCAAGAGCACATGGGCAATGTAAGCAGAGAGATGGAAGTCCAAAACATAATAACAATTGCTAGAGATAAAAAAAAAAAAAAAAAAACACTAACAGAAATGAAGAATGTCTTTGATGGGTTTATTAGTAGACTAGACATGGCTGAATAAAGAATCTGAGCTTGAGAATCTCAATAGAATCTTCAAAAACTAAAAGTCAAAGAGAACAAAATGTGAAAAACAAAACAGAATATCCAAGGATTGTGGAACAATTACACAAGTTAGAGCAACAACATAATAGAAATACCAGAGAAGAAGAGAGAAAGAACAGAAGAAATCCTTGAAATAAGAATTCCTGCAAATTCACGTTAGACACCCAAGCACAGACCCAGGAAGCTCAGAAACCACGCAGGATAGAGGCCAACAAAATTAAAAATAGGCATATCCTCTTCAAGCTAAGAAAATCAAGTATTTTAAAAAGTGCTAAAAGAAATCAGAGGAAAAAAAGCACCTAACTTATAGAGGAGCAAATAATTATATCCAACTTCTCAGAAACCATGCAAGGAAGAGAGAATGGACTGAAATACTTAAAAAATGTTGAGAGAGAAAAAAAAGCCACCAACCTATAATCCTCTATAGTTAGGCTTCCAAAGTGAAGAAAAAATAAAGACTTTCTTGGAAAAACAAATATCAAGGGGTAATGTATGGGGATTAACATAACAATAAAAAAATTTAAAAAAAAAATCAAGGGAATTTGTGGACAGTGGACATGCCTTGCAAGAATCGTTAAAAGATATTCTTTAGAGAAAAGGAAAATATCATAGGTAAGAAACTCATCTACGTGAAGAAAGGAAGAGCGTCAGAGAAAGAATGAAAGAAAAATTAAAAGCTTTAATTATTCTTATATTTAATTGATCTAAAAATGTTTATTCAAAATATAATAGCAACAATATATCCAGTTATGTATGCTTACATATAAGTAAAATGAATGACAGCAATTATATGAAGGATGAGGGAGAAATTAGGATGATTTTGTTACTACTGGGTACTTGAATTATCTGTGAAGTAGTATAGTGTTATATGAAAGGACACTTGAATCAGTTGTAAATCTATTACAAACTATATGGAAAACTTTCAAAAAATTTAAGAGAAAGAAGCATAACTGATATGCTAAGAAAGGAGGAAAGTAGAATCACAAAATGCTCAGTTAGAACCACAAAATGCAGAAAAAGAGTGGAAGACAAAACAATAACAATATTATAGCTATTAATCCAACTGTATCAATAATCACTGTGAATGTCAAGGATATAAATGTACACAGATTGTTAGAGTGGACCAAAAAACAAAACAAAACTTTTGCTATCTAGAAGAAAACCACTTTAAAAATAAGGTCACCTGTTGGGGCACCTGGGTGGCTCAATCAGTTAAATGTCTGCCTTCAGCTAAGGTCATGATCCCAGGGTCCTGGGATCCAGTCCTGTGTAGGGCTCCCCACCTCCGGCCTGGCTTCTCCCTCCTCCTCCCCCACCCCCTCAGGCCCGGCTTCTCCCTCCTCCCCCCTCGTCCCTCCCTCTGCTTGTGTGCTCTCTGTCAGATAAAATCTTTAAAAAAATAAAAATAAAGACACTTGTAGATGAAAAGTAAAGATATGAAAAAAGATATACAATGCTAACATTAATCAAAAGAAAACAGGAGTAGCTACATTAATTTCAAGCAGAGCAGATTCAGAGCAAGGAAAGTAATCAGGGATACAGAGGACCATTATGTAATGATAAAGGGCTCAATTCTCTAAGAAGACAGAATAATCCTTAATGTGTATGTGCCTAATAACAGAACATCAAATTACATGAGGCAAAAACCAATAGAACCACAAAGAAGAATGAATGAATCCACTATTATAGTCAGAGACTTCAACACTACTCTATCACAAATGGATAGATTCAGTAGGCAGAAAATCAGTAAGGACATAGTTGAACTCTACAGTACTATCAATCAACTGGATTGACATAATTGACATGTATAGACTATTTCACCCAACAATAGCAGAATATACATTCTTCCAAATTCACATGAAGCATTCATCCAGATAGATCACATTCTGGACCATAAGATATTCCTTAACAAATTTTTTAAAAACTGAAGTTATACATTGTATGCTCTCAGACCACAAAAAATCAGTAACAAAGATAGCTAGAAAAACCCCAAATGGAGATTAAACAGAGTTCTAAATAATGCATGAGTCAAATAAGTCAACAAATTAAATACTTTGAACTAAATAAAAACACAGAATTATCAAAATTTGGGGGATGCAGTGAAAGCAGCCTTTAGAATGAAATTTATAGCATTAAATGTATATATTAAAAAAGAAGTTCTAAAATCAACAATCTAGGATTCCATTTTAAGAAACTAGAAAAAGGACAAATTAAATGCAATGTGGGTGGAAAAAAAAATAGAGCAGAATAAATGAAATTGAAATAGTAAATCAATAGAGAAAAATTAACAAAACCAAAACATGATTCTTTGAAAGATCAGTAAAATTGATAAGCCTCTAGACAAGGTAATTAAGAAAAAAAGAGAGAAGATACAAATTACTAATATCATAAATGAAGAAATATTACTACATATCCCAAAGATAACAAAAGGATAAAAAATAGTATTAACAATTTTATGCCCACAAATTTTGATGACCTTGATGAATTGGATCAATTCCTTGAAAGATAAAATCTGCCAAGACTCACACAAGAAGATACAGATGATCAGAAGAGGTCTTTATCAATTAAAGAAATTGAATTCATAATCAATACCCTTCCATAACAGAAAGCACAGGTCTCTAGGAGTTCACTGGTAAATTCTACCAAACATTTAAGGAAGAAATTATACCAATTCTCTACAACCTCTTTGAGAAGATAGAAGTAGGGGTACCTGGATGGCTTGGTGAGTTAAGCATCTGACTCTTGATCAGGTCTTGATCTCAGGATTGAGTTTAAGCCCTGCGTTGGGCTCCACACTGGGCATGGGCCTATTTAAAAATAAACAAAATAAGTACAAGGAATACTTCCTAACTCTTTTTATGAGGCCAGAATTATCCTGATACCAAAACCAGACAATGATATTACAAGAAGACTACAGACCAATATTTCTATGGTTATAAGTGCAAGAACATTCAGTGATAACAAGTAGCAAATCAAATCCAACAACGATTACAAAAGTTATACAGGGGCGCATGGGTGGCTCAGTCGTTAAGCATCTGCCTTTGACTCAGGTCATGATCCCGGGGTCCTGGGATCAAGCCCCACCTCGGGCTCCCTGCTCAGCAGGAAGCCTGCTTCTCCCTCTCCCCCTGCTTGTGTTCCCACTCTTGCTGTGTCTCCCTGTCAAATAAAAATCTTAAAAAAAAAAAAAAAAAAAAAAAAAAAAAAAAAGTTATACAACACTACTTGGTGGGATGTAGTCCAGGTATGCAAGGCTGGTTCAACATCTGAAAAATCAATTAATATCAACCATCACATCAACAGGTTAAAGAAAAATTACATGATCATATGAATAAATGAGGAAAAATAATTAAACAAAATTCAACACCCACTCATTAAAAACTCTCAGTAAACTAGGAAGAGAGGGGGAACTTCCTGAACCTGTTAAAGATTATCTACAAAAACCCTCCAGCTAAGAGCATACTTAATGGTAAGAAACCTGAAGCTTTCCCATAAGATCAGGTACAAGGCAAGGATGTCCTCTCTCACCACTCCTTTTCAAGGTCATACTGGAAATCTTTGCTAATGTGATAAAGTGAAAAAAGAAAACAAAATGTATACAAATTGGGATGAACAAAATTGTCTTTGTTTGCAGATGACATAATCATCTATATAGAAAATCTAAAAGAATCAACCAAAATATTCCTGGAACTAGTAAGTGATTATAGCAATGTTTCAGAACACAAGGTTAATAAACACAAAAGTCAATTGCTTGTGCATATAGTAGCAGTGAGCAAGTGGAATCTGAAAATAGAAACAATACCATTGGGGCACCTGGGTGGCTCAGTAGTTAAGCAACTGCCTTCTGCTCAGGTCATGATCCCAGGGTCCTGGGATCGAGCCCTGCATGGGGCTCCCTGCTCCGCGGGAAGCCTGCTTCTCCCTCTCCCACTCCCCTGCTTGTGTTCCCTCTCTTGCTGTGTCTCTCTCTGTCAAATAAATAAATAACAATCTTTAAAAAAAAGAAAAAAAGAATACCACTTATACTAGTACCTCTGAAACTGAAATACATAAGTCTAACAAAATATGTTCAAATTTGGGACGTCTGGGTGGCTCAGTCAGTTAAGCATCTGCCTTCAGGTCAGGTCATGACCCCAGGGTCCTGAGACCGAGTCCGAGTCCTGCATGGCATCGGGCTTCTTGCTCAGTGGGGAGCCTGCTTCTCCCTCTGCTTCTGCACTCTCACGCTCTCTAATAAAAAATCTTTAAAAAAATATGTTCAAGTTCTACATGAGGAAACCTTTAAAATTCTGATGAAAGAAATCAAATAAATCAATAAATGGAAAGATAATTCATGTTCATGGAAAAGACTCAACTTCTTCCCAGCTTATATCTCAATCAAAATCCCAGCGAGTTATTGTGTAGATTTTAACAAATTGAATCTAAAGTTATTATGGAAAGGCAAAAGACCCGGAATACCCAATATTGAAGTACAATGTTGGAAGAATAACTATCTCGGGGCACCTGGGTGGCTCAGTTGGTAAGCGTCTGCCTTTGGCTCAGGTATCCAGGGATCCTGGGATTGAGTCCCAGGTCAGGCTCCCTGCTCAGCGAGGAGCCTGCTTCTCCCTCTGTCTCTCTCTCTGTGCACACACTTGCTCTCTCTCTCTCTCAAATAAATAAAAATCCTTTAAAAAAATTTTAAAAAAAGAATAACACTATCTGACTCCAAGATTTATCTCAAGGCTACAGTATTCAAGAGTGTTTAATTGGCAAAAGAGTAAACAAATAAATCAATAGAATAGAGTCCAGAAACAGACTCCCATAAATATAGTCAGTGATCTTTGACAAAGAAGCAGAAGCAAAGGGAATGCAATGGCAAAAGATAGTCTTTTCACCAAGTGGTCTGGAACAACTGGACAGCCACATATTTTAAAAAAATGAATCTAGACACAGATCTTATGATCTTCACAAATATTAATTTAAAATGGATCACAGACAGAGCACCTGGCTGGCTTAGTTGGTAGTGCATGTGACTCTTGATCTCAGAGTAGTGAATTCAAGTTCCACATTGGGCATGGAGCCTACTTAAATTAATTTAAAAAATAAAATGTATCATAGACTTAAATGTAAAATGCAAAGCTATAAAACTCCTAGAAGGAAACATAGGAGAAAATCTGGATGACCTTGGGCAAGATGATGACTCTTTTTTTTTTTTTAAGATTTTATTTATTTATTTGACAGAGTGAGACACAGCGAGAGAGGGAACACAAGCAGGGGGAGTGGGAGAGGGAGAAGCAGACTCTCTGCTGAGCAGGGAGCCCAATGCGGGGCTCGATCCCAGGACCCTGGGACCATGACCTGAGCCAAAGGCAGACGCTTAACCGACTGAGCCACCCAGGTGCCCCAAGATGATGACATTTTAGATAAAACCAAAGACAATACAAGAAAGCAATAACTGATAAACTAGACTTCATTAAAAAATTAAGAACTGTGGTTCTGTGAAAGACATTATCAAGAGACTGAAAAGTCAAGTCAAAAACTGGGAGAAAATATTTAAAAATGACATCTCAAAGAATTCATCTAAAATATACAAGAACTCTTAAAACTCAACATCAGAAAATGGACAATGTGGTTTAAAAAATAGGCAAAAGACCCTAAGAGACACTCCAAAGAAAATATGCAGATAGAAAATAAGCACATGATCAAGAAAGGATGCTGTGCTTTGTCAAATGCTTTTTCTGCATCTATTGAGAGGATCATATGGTTCTTGTTCTTTCTTTTATTAATGTATTGTATCACATTGATTGATTTGTGGATGTTGAACCAACTTTGCAGCCCAAGGATAAATCCCACTTGGTTGTGGTGAATAATCCTTTTAATGTACTGTTGGATCCTATTGGCTAGTATTTTGGTGAGAATTTTTGCATCCATGTTCATCAGGGATATTGGTCTGTAATTCTCCTTTTTGATGGGGTCTTTATCTGGTTTGGGAATCAAGGAAATGGTGGCCTCATGAAACGAGTTTGGAAGTTTTCCTTCCATTTCTATTTTTTGGAACAGTTTCAGAAGAATAGGTATTAATTCTTCTTGAAATGTTTGGTAGCATTCCCCTGGGAAGCCATCTGGCCCTGGGCTTTTTTTGTTGGGAGATTTTTGATGACTGCTTCAATTTCCTTAGTGGTTATAGGTCTGTTCAGGTTTTCTATTTCTTCCTGGTTCAGTTTTGGTAGTTGATACATCTCTAGGAATGCATCCATTTCTTCGATTATCTAATTTGCTGGCATAGAGATGCTCATAATAGGTTCTTAAAATTGTTTGTATTTCTTTGGTGTTGGTTGTGATCTCTCCTCTTTCATTCATGATTTTATTTATTTGGGTCATTTCTCTTTTCTTTTTGATAAGTCTGGCCAGGAGTTTATCAATCTTGTTAATTCTTTCAAAGAACCAGCTCCTAGTTTCGTTGATGTGTTCTACTGTTCTTTTGGTTTCTATTTCATTGATTTCTGCTCTGATCTTTATTATTTCTCTTCTCCTGCTGGGTTTAGGCTTTATTTGCTGTTCTCTCTCCAGCTCCTTTAGGTGTAGGGTTAGGTTGTGTATTTGAGACCTTTCTTGTTTCTTGAGAAAGGCTTTTATCGCTATATACTTTCCTCTGAGGACTGCCTTTGCTGCATCCCAAAGATTTTGAACAGTTGTGTTTTCATTTGACAAAGTACAGCATCCTTTCTTGATCAAAACTCTTCAAAGTATAGGTATAGAGGGTACATACCTCAATATCATAAAACCATCTATGAAAAACCCACAGCGAATATCTTTCTCAATGGGGAAACACTGAGCGCTTTCCACCTAAGGTCAGGAACACGGCAGGGATGTCCACTATCACCACTGCTATTCAACATAGTATTAGAAGTCCTAGCCACAGCAATCAGACAACGAAAAGAAATAAAAGGCATCCAAATCAGCAAAGAAGAAGTCAAACTCTCACTCTTTGCAGATGATGTGATACTTAATGTGGAAAACCCAAAAGCCTCCACCCCAAAACTGCTAGAACTCATGCAGGAATTCAATAAAGTGGCAGGATATAAAATCAATGCACAGAAATCAGTGGCATTCCTATACACCACCACCAAGAGAGAAGAAAGAGAAATTAAGGAGTCGATCCCATTTACAATTGCACCCAAAACCATAAGATACCTAGGAATAAATCTAACCAAAGAGGCAAAGAATCTGTACTCAGAAAACTATAAAATACTCATGAAAGAAACTGAGGAAGACACAAAGAACTGGAAAAACATTCCATGCTCATGGACTGGAAGAACAAATATTGTGAAGATGTCAATGCTACCTAGAGCAATCTACACATTCAGTGCAATCCCTACCAAAATACCATCCACTTTTTTCAAAGAAATGGAGCAAATAATCCTAAAATTTGTATGGAACCAGAAAAGAGCCCAAATAGCCAGGGGAATGTTGAAAAAGAAAAGCAAAGCTGGCGGCATCACAAGTCCGGACTTCAAGCTCTATTACAAAGCTGTCATCATCAAGACAGTATGGTACTGGCACAAAAACAGACACATAGGTCAATGGAACAGAATAGAGAGCCCAGAAATGGACCCTCAACTCTATGGTCAACTAATCTTTGACAAAGCAGGAAAGAATGTCCAATGGAAAAAAGACAGTCTCTTCAACAAATGGTGTTGGGAAAATTGGACAGCCACATGCAGAAGAATGAAACTGGACCATTTCCTTACACCACACACAAAAATAGACTCCAAATGGTTGAAAGACCTAAATGTGAGATAGGAGTCCATCAAAATCCTAAAGGAGAACACAGGCAGGAACCTCTTCAACCTCAGCCGCAGCAACTTCATCCTAGAAACATCACCAAAGGCAAGGGAAGCAAGGGCAAAAATGAACTATTGGGACTTCATTGAGATAAAAGCTTTCGCACAGCAAAAGAAACAGTCAACAAAACCAAAAGACAACCGATGGAATGGGAGAAGATATTTGCAAATGACATATCAGATATAGGGTTAGTATCCAAAATCTATAAAGAACTTATCAAACTCAACACCCAAAGAACAAATAATCAATCAAGAAATGGGCAGAAGACATGAACAGACATTTTTCCAAAGAAGACATCCAAATGGCCAACAGACACATGAAAAAGTGCTCAACATCGCTCGGCATCAGGGAAATCCAAATCAAAACCTCAATGAGATACCACCTCACACCAGTCAGAATGGCTAAAAATAATAAGTCAGGAAACGACAGATGTTAGCGGGGATGTGGAGAAAGGGGAACCCTCCTACACTGTTGGTGGGAATGCAAGCTGGTGCAGCCACTCTGGAAAACAGTATGGAGGTTCCTTAAAAAGTTGAAAATAGAGCTACCATACAACCCAGCAATTGCACTACTGGGTATTTACCCCAAAGATACAAACGTAGGGATCTGAAGGGGTACATGCACCCTGATGTTTATAGTAGCAATGTCTACAATAGCCAAACTGTGGAAAGAGCCAAGATGTCCATTGACAGATGAATGGATAACGAAGAGGTGGTATATATATACAATGGAATATTATGCAGCCATCAAAAGGAATGAAATCTTGCCATTTGCAACGATGTGGATGGATCTGGAGGGTATTATGCTGAGCGAAATAAGTCAATCAGAGAAAGACATGTATCATATGACCTCACTGATATGAGGGATTCTTAATCTCAGGAAACAAACTGAGGGTTGCTGGAGTGGTGGGGGGTGGGAGGGATGGGGTGGCTGGGTGATGAACATTGGGGAGGGTATGTGCTATGGTGAGTGCTGTGAATTGTGTAAGACTGTTGAGTCACAGATCTGTACCTCTGAAACAAATAATACATTATATGTTAAAAAAAAAAAAAAAGAAGAAGATAGCAGGAGGGGAAGAATGAAGGGGGGAAAATCAGAGGGGGACAAGAACCATGAGAGACTGGACTCTGAAAAAGAAACTGAGGTTTCTAGAGGCAAGGGGGGTGGGGGGATGGGTTAGCCTGGTGATGGGTATTAAAGAGGGCACGTTCTGCATGGAGCACTGGGTGTTATGCACAAACAGTGAATCATGGAACACTACATCAAAAACTAATGATGTAATGTATGGTGATTAACATAACATAATAATAAAAAAAGAAAAGAAGCACATGAAAACATGCTCTGTATCAGGTCATCAGGAAAGTGCAAATTAAAACAATAATCCAATACCACTACACATACATTAAAGTAGCTGAAATCTGAAACACTGCCAAGACCAAATGCTAGTAAGGATATGGTAAGAGGAACGCTCATTCATGGCTGATGGGAATGCAAAATGGTATAGTCACTTGGGAAGACTTTGTATTTCTTACAAAACTAAAAATACTTTTACCATGAGATGCAGCATTCATGCTCACTGGTATTCACCAAGAAGGTGAAAATTTTTGTTCACCCCAAATCCTGCCTACAGATATTTATAGCAACTCCAATAATAATTGCCAAAACTTGGTAGCAACCAAGATGTTCTTCAGTAGGTGAATAGATAAATGAACTGTGGTATATCCAGACAAGACAATATTCAATGCTTAAAGGAAATGAGCCTTCAAGCCATAAAAAGCCATGGAGGAAACAAATACATATTACTAAGTGAAGAAGTAATCTTAAAGGCTACTTACTATATGTTTACAACCATATGACATTCTAGATAAGGCAAAACGATGGAGATCGTGAAAGGATAAGTGGTTGCCAGGGATTAGACAGAAGAGAGTGATGCATGGGTGGAACCAGGACTTTTAGGGATATTTAGCAAGAAAACTACTCTGTGATACTATAATTGTAGATACAGGTCATTATAAATTCGTCCAAGTCCATAGAATATACAACACCAAGTGTGAACTCTAATGTAAATTACGGACTCTGAGTGATAATGATGTGTCATTGTAGGTTCATCAATTGTTTTGTTTTTTTAAAGATTTTATTTATTTATTTGACAGAGAGACACAGCGAGAGAGGGAACACAAGCGGGGGCAGTGAGAGAGGGAGAAGCAGACTTCCCCCGGAACAGGGAGCCCGATGGGGGGCTCGATCCCAGGACCCTGGGATCATGACCTGAGCCGAAGGCAGACGCTTAACGACTGAGCCACCCAGGCGCCCCTAGGTCCATCAATTGTTAACACAAGCACCACCACATGCAGGATATTGATATGGGAGAGACCATTGCATGTGTACAGACAAGGGATTTATGGGGAATATCTATCTTCTGCTCAATTTTGCAGTGACCCAGAAGCTCCTGTAAAAAGTAAACTCGAACAAAAAAACCACAGGCAGGCATGCATAGTCAAAATGAAGAAATCCAAAACAAAGAAAAATTCTTGAAATAAAAAAGGGGAGTGTTGAAGCCCCTCATAGAGGAACATGAATAAGAGTTAAGGCAGATCGACACCATGCAAACAAGATAGCAGGTGAAATAATTTAAAGTTTTGAAAGAAATCAAATCCAAACCATAATTATATATCCAGCAAAACTTTTCTTCAACAACGAAGGAAAAATAAAGACTTTCTCAGAGGGGGGAGGAAAAAAAAAAAAAAAACCTGAGAGAAGTCATCGGCAGCCAACCTGCCTTTAAGAAATGTTAAAATCCGTTCAAGAGAAAACTTAGAGATCAGAAATTTGGATTTAGATAAAGAAAGGAAGAGTACTGGAGAAAGTATACAGGAATGTAAAATAATTTCTTCTCTTAATCTAGATGACAGTTTGTTTAAAATAATAGCAATAAGGTCATCACCACGTATGGATAAGTGAACTGAATGACAAAGTCATAAGGTCTGGAAGGTGGAATTAAGAATACTCTAAGGTACCTACACTGCAGGAAAAGTGATAGAGTGGTATTCATGGCAGCCTTTGGACGCTAAATCCTAGTATCGTGAATTCATCTTCTATAAATTCCTTTTATCCTTTCTTTGGTTTCTTTCTCCACTTATTTTTACCATGCTATACTCTGTGGATCTTTGTAAGGTATCTTAAAACCATTCAAAAGAACATACATCAATCAATTTATCTTTCTAAATGTCCTCCTGAGGAATATTAGAACAAATTATAGCTATCACTTTATACTCTTAATCACTGATGAAGTTATTTTTTAGTTGCCTCATTGTCTTTGAGCCACACTAAGGTAGCAATAATGTCACTATGGTTTTATCATCCTTTGATATAGTTTTCTTATTTCACATAGTCATTATAGTACTTGTCACTCTGAGAAGCATTAATTGCCAGCAAAATAAAAAAGATAATTGTGATGCAGTTTACACTCATCATTTCACAGAAACATAATCCTAGAGTTGGAATCTGTTTCAAAGGATCAATTGTTCTAGTCCTTGCAATCAGCTGATGATTATTTATAAAGCTCCCAATTACACAAACCCTGCAGGTTCTCCCACGGCTTTTGAAGGATCTTTACACTTTCTTCTTCCAATAAACTCAGACTGAACATTGAATATACTAATTTACACACACACACACAAACTATCCTTATCTAGAGTAAACATTTTAGTGTTCCTCAAAAACATTTAATACCATAATCAATAAACATTTTCTATTTCTGGGAAATGGCTATTAGAACACTTAGTTGAGGGAAAAGAGAAAAAAAAATACCCTACATTTTAAAGAGAGTTAAAAAAATTGAAGTCAGATTACCCTTGGCCACCTGGGTTTAGGTCAAAGGCAGCCTCATAAGGTTTGGTACCACTCTATCAGTATGCCAGGTCTCCCTTAATTTCCCCTAGGCTCTACGAAGAGAAAAATAGGGCTTGCACAGAAAGGGACAAACCTTCAGTCCTGAATCACTTGCATAATGGAAAGTATTGTGCTGCCTTCATTCCTTGCACGTGCCCTTTGCCACCAACCCTGAGAGGAGCTATCTGAAAAAATAACTTGCAAATATTGAGGATGCCTCAGTTCATATCCGGTGCCCCCTCCAAAACAGTTTTTAAAGAAATGAAAAAAAAAAAAAAAAAAAAAGACTGAAGATTCCTGCAAGAAAGGGAGAATGAAATCTCATTCCCTGTTTGGATGTGTGCTTAAGAAACTGTCAATTATATCAACTCAAATTAATGGTGACTCCCGAGTCGCCCCTGTGTATCATCCTAGCTTTCCTATATAATAGTATCAGCTCTTTTTTTATCCCCTTCCCCCCTGAAAAAAATAAAAAGTGAAAAAAAAAAATCTATGAAGTACAAAATCCTTTATGTGTAAAATATATTTTATAGAAGACTTTTGAAGAGATTCAAGAGGACAAACTGCTTATTTCAAGGAGGGGCAATATAGTAAATGTGCTTCCCCAGTTATGAAATCCTTGTATTTCATTTCACAGATCGTATTGTGGGACTGTTGTTCCATGGAGTAAATATTGGAAAATGTCGTACCAGACTTGTTAAAATCAGCAACAGGAATGCTCATCCACTTCTCACCATTACTATTTAATATTCTTTTAAATTTTAATCAATTAAATAAGGCCAGTGAAACAAATTTAAAAAACATAATTATTGGAAAGGATATGTAATCATAATTTGCCAATGATGTGATTATAGAATTCATGATGATAAATTACAAAACTTAGACAATTAAGAAGTGCAATAAACTAGAAAATACAAGAAAAATGATCAACTATCAATAACTACTTTTTAATATAAGCAATGAAGAACTAAAGGATATAATAAAGAAAATGTCCATTTAACATCAATAGAAAAATATAAAATCATTTAGAATATCTTGAAGAATGTAAAGAAAACTTAGTAAGACTGAACAGCTTTCTTCCTAAGAGATTTTTTTAAGTGAGCAAAAGGAAAAATATCCCACATTGCTGCACAGAAAGATTATAAAATAAGACTTTCCAGGGCTCCTGGCAGTCAGTTAAGACTCTGACTCTTGGTTTCAGCTCAGGTTGTGATTTCAGGGTCTTGAGATGGATCCCAGTGTCAGGCTTCATGCTCAGCGTGAAGTCCACTTGAGATTCTGTCTCCCTCTGACCCTCCCCCAAGCTCACTCACTCTTTTTCTAAAATAAATAAATCTTTAAAAAAGTCTTTCCAAATTAATTAATTTATAGTGCAATGCAAATAAGATAAACATTTACTGGGAATTTTTTGGTAACTTGATGAAATTATTTTAAAGTTGCTGTAGCTAAATAAACAAGAGAAACAAAATTTCTGAAAATGAACTTCCACTATCAAATATAAATACAGGATCACAATCTTTCATTAATTGTATTATGGTATTGGCAAAAGAGTCAACAGGTAGATTAATGAGATAAAGTATATAAAGCTCTGAAATATTAGTAAGTGTAATAACTTCATAAATAAAGGTATTATCATAAATAAATGGGGAAATAAATGTTCAATACATAATATTGAGAGAATTGACTAAATATACGGAATAGTTAAGTGTAGACATCTTGCCTCCTACAATGGAACAAAGCAAATTCAATAAAGTTTAAAGAAAGTATTTTAAAAAGCAAAAAAATATAAATACAGATTTTAAGAGAACATACTGACACTGGGGTGGGTACTTTTCTACTTAAGACTCATACAAATGAAGAATCCAATCAGCTTATATATATTTATAAGC
This sequence comes from Halichoerus grypus, assembly GCF_964656455.1. NCBI lineage: Eukaryota > Metazoa > Chordata > Mammalia > Carnivora > Phocidae > Halichoerus > Halichoerus grypus. The sequence goes on from NC_135724.1 coordinate 38,090,491, forward strand.
ATTATAGTCTGGTACATGGTGGAAATCTGCATATATATCCATTAATAGGAAATGAAATATAAGCTGGTCCCCACAAGGTGAATAATTTGGAACTAAAACAATCGGGTTCTGTCTCTAACCTCTCTCCCTTTAAGGGTGACATAAATTCTCACCCCAGTGCTCTATCTGCTGCTTTTCTCTCTAGCTCAGCTTCCATGTAGCTCTAATCTCAGATAACTTTAGTGGGCTTCCTGCATCTGCAATGTAACTGTGAGCTCAAGTTTCTGCGAATGACCTGCAAAACCTGTGAGGTTGTGTTTCCTATGGATTTTAAAAGGGTAATATGATTTAGCTTATATTTTTTGAGCCATACTAATCCAGAGGGTGACTCAGTTTCTCATGTAAAGCAGGACACTTTTGAGAGTGAAAGCTTATACAGTTACTCATTGAAGACTAACTGGGGCTATTTCAGGCCAAAGAGGACCAATGTTTCTTCTAGCCAAAGTCGCCCTCCAGCCAAAGTTGGTCTTCTGCTAGTCTGATGTGTATCTCAGCCAACCCAGTGTGGTCCCATGTGACAGGGTAATTCAGGCTGCTGCCAACCAGGCTGCAGGCTAGGATAGGGTCTATGAGAAGTGTAGGTAGAACAAGAACTATAGAACATGCCCACTCTAACAAGAACTTTTTAAGAATGAAAACAATGAAGATGGAAACACAAAAATATCCTGAACTCACCTCTTCCCACTGGCACACTAAATCTATAGCTACATATGGGATCATTTACTCTGGAAAAAACAACCCTAAAAACTGATGATGATTACACATTGGGCACATGAGAAAAAAAAAAAAAAAAACAACTCTTAAAGCAGGTAGGAGAGGCTGAAACAGAAGTTCTCCATAAACTGCACTCCCAATGTGGTAACTCACAATCAGGAGGTAATTCAAAACCTGAACTTCTCCCTGTGGAGCCAAGGGCTTGAACCCCCATATCAGGCATCATAACTTTTAAGAGGTGCACCTTGGAGACAAGCCCCCAAAACATCTAGCTTTGAAAACCAACAGGGTTCACATTCATGAGACCCACAAGGCTACAGTAATCTGAGAAATAGCTCTTATAGAACCCACAAGCTTGGACTCACTTGACACAAGTCTTAGTGCAGAAACAGCTGATAACATCCCAACTTTATGTGAAAGAGGCATATTTGCAAATGGCAAAGCATCAGCCTGAGGAGCAGGCATCTACCTTATATATCTGGGATCCTGCCGGCTGGGATACTCTCTGGGGACAAAGGTTGGTGGGTACCATATTCACACCCCCCCTCCCCCACAACCCTAAACCTTTTTCTTTTTCCCCTCACCCCTGGTGGGTATGATTTTTATCCTCCCCCTCTGCCTTGCTCCAGCCATGGGGGCCATCTTCATATTCTCCCAGTGCCAGAATGCTCCAGAGTGTCAGTGCCTGCTGGAGTCGAACTTCCACATGCATCTGGATCAAAAGAGATTTAAAAAATACCTTGATCCAATTAAGAAATGGGCAGAAGACATGAACAGACATTTTTCCAAAGAAGACATCCAAATGGCCAACAGACACATGAAAAAGTGCTCAACATCGCTCGGCATCAGGGAAATCCAAATCAAAACCTCAATGAGATACCACCTCACACCAGTCAGAATGGCTAAAATTAACAAGTCAGGAAACGACAGATGTTGGCGAGAATGCGGAGAAAGGGGAACCCTCCTACACTGCTGGGGGAAGGGCAAGCTGGTGCAGCCACTCTGGAAAACAGTATGGAGGTTCTTCAAAAAGTTGAAAATAGAGCTACCCCACGACCCAGCAATTGCACTACTGGGTATTTACCCCAAAGATACAAATGTAGTGATCTGAAGGGGTACGTGCACCCCAATGTTTATAGCAGCAATGTCCACAATAGCCAAACTGTGGAAAGAGCCAAGATGTCCATTGACAGATGAATGGATAACGAAGAGGTGGTATATATATACAATGGAATATTATGCAGCCATCAAAAGGAATGAAATCTTGCCATTTGCAATGACGTGGATGGAACTGGAGGGTATTATGCTGAGCGAAATAAGTCAGAGAAAGACATGTATCATATGACCTCACTGATATGAGGGATTCTTAATCTCAGGAAACAAACTGAGGGTTGCTGGAGTGGTGGGGGGTGGGAGGGATGGGGTGGCTGGGTGATAGACATTGGGGACGGTATGTGCTATGGTGAGTGCTGCGAATTGTGTAAGACTGTTGAATCACAGATCTGTACCTCTGAAACAAATAATGCAATATATGTTAAAAAAAAGAAGAAGAAGATAGCAGGAGGGGAAGAATGAAGGGGGGAAATTGGAGGGGGAGATGGACCATGAGAGACTATGGACTCTGAAAAACAAACTGAGGGTTCTAGAGGGGAGGGGGATGGGAAGATGGGTTAGCCTGGTGATGGGTATTAAAGAGGGCACATTCTGCATGGAGCACTGGGTGTTATATGCAAACAATGAATCATGGAACACTACATCAAAAACTAATGATGTAATGTATGGTGATTAACATAATAATAAAAAAAATACCTTGAGACAAATAAAAATGGAATACAACATACTGAAACATGGGATGCAGCAAAAGTCGTTCTAAGAGGGAAATTCACAGTGATAAATGTCTACGTTAAGAAACAAGAAAGAGAAACATTATTCAAATGATGTCAAAAGAAAGCTGGGGTAGCAATACTTATTTCAGATAAAATGGATTTTTTTTTTAAAGATTTTATTTATTTATTTGACAGAGAGAGACACAGCGAGAGAGGGAACACAAGCAGGGGGAGTGGGAGAGGGAGAAGCAGGCTTCCTGCAGAGCAGGGAGCCCGATGCGGGGCTCGATCCCAGGACCCTGGGATCATGACCTGAGCCGAAGGCAGACGCTTAACGACTGAGCCACCCAGGCGCCCCATCAGATAAAATGGATTTTAAAACAAAGACTGTAACAAGAAACAAAGAAGGACACTATATAATAAGGGGGACCATCCAACAAGAGACTGTAACAATTACAAATATTTATGCACCCAACATGGGAGTACCCAAATACATAAACAAGGTAATAAATATAAAGGAAATAATTACTAATAATAATAGTAGGGGATTTTAACACCCCACTTACATCAATGAACAGATCATCCCAACAGAAAATCAACATGGAAACAGTGGCTTTGAATGACACTGGACCAGATGGATCTGACAGATATATTCAGAACACTCCATCCTAAAACAGCAGAATAAACATTCTTTTCAAGAGCACACAGAATATTCTCCAGAGTAGTTCATAATCTCAACAAGTTAAAAATTTGAAGTCATATCATGCATCTTTTCTGACCACAATGCTCTGAAACTAGAAATCAACTATAAGAAAAAAATCTGTGAAGAACACAAATATATGGAGGTTAAATAACACACTACTGAACAATGAATGGGTCAACCAAGAAATCAAAGAAGAAATTAAAAATTACATGGAAACAAATGAAAATTGAAACACAACCTCTCAAAATATTTGGGATATGGCAAAAGCAGTTCTAAGAGGGAAGTTTTTAGTAGTAGAGTCCTACCTCAAGAAGCAAGAATATCTCAAATAACCAACTTAATATTACACCTAAAGGAACTAGAGAAAGAACCAGAACAAAAAAAAGCAGCAAAAGGGAAATAATAAATATTAGACCAGAAATAAAAGACATGGAAATTAAAAAAAAAGAACAGATTAATGAAACCAAGAGATGGTTCTTTGAAAAGAACAAAATTGATAAACCTCTAGCAAGATTCATAAAAAAATGAGAGGGAGGGAGAGAGGGAAAGAGAGGACCCAAATAAAATCATTAATGAAAGAGGAGAAATAACAACCAACACCACAGAAACACAACCAATTGTAACAGATTATGAAAACCTATATGTCAAAAAACTGGACAACTTAGAAGAAATGGATAAATTCCTAGAAACATATAACCTACCAAAACTTAAGCAGGAAGAAATAGAAAATTTGAACAAACCAATTACCAGCAACAAAACTGAATCAGTAATCAAAAAACTCCCCAAAACAAAAAGTACCAGACCAGGTAGTTTCACAGACAAATTCTACCAAACATTTAAAGAAAAGTCAATACCTATTCTTCTCAAACTATTCCAAAAAAATACCAGGGGAAAGAAAACTTCCAAATCTACTCTATGAGGCCAGTATCACACTGATACCAAAACCAGATAAAGATTCCACACATACAGACAATAAAAGGGAACTACAGGCCACTATCTATCATGAATATAGATGCAAAAATTCTCAACAAAATATCAGCAAACTGAATCCAACAAAAAATACATTAAAAAAATTCATACATGACAATCAAGTGTGATTTATTCCTGGGATGCAAGGGTAGTTTAATATTCACAAAAACAATCAATGTGATACATCACATCAAGAGACAGGATAAGAACCATATGATCATTTTTTTTTATTATGTTTAGTTAGCCAACATAGTACATCATTAGTTTAGAAAAAGCATTTAACAAAGTACAACATCCATTCATGATAAAAAGCCCTCAACAAAGTAGGTTTAGAGGGAACACACCTCAACATAATAAAGGCCACATATGAAAAAACTACTGCCAACATCATACTCAATGGTCACAAACTGAGAGATTTTCTTCTAAGGTCAGGACAAAGACAAGAATGTCCACTCTCACCACTTTTATTCAACGTAGTACTGGAAGTTCTAGCCACAGCAATCAGACAACATAAAGAAATAAATACTCCAAATTGGTGAGGGAGAAGTAAAGCTATTTGGAGATAACATAATACCATCTATAGAAAATCCTAAAGACACCACCAAAAAACTATTAGAACTGATAAATGAATTCAGTAAAGTCACAGGATACAAAAACCAATATACAGAAATCTGTTGCATTCCTATACACTAATAATGCAGCAGCAGAAAGTGAAATTAAGAAAATAGTCCCATTTATAATTGCATCAAAAATAATAAAATACCTAGGAATAAACCTAATCAAAGAGATAAAAGACCTGTACTCTGAAAACTAGAAACACTGATGAAAGAAATTCAAGACAATGCAAAGAAATGGAAAGATTCCACAGTCATGGGTTGGAAGAACAAACATTGTTTAAAATGTCTATATTATTCAAAGTGATCTACAGATTTAATGTAACCTCTACCAGATACCAATAGCATTTGTCACAGAACTGGAATAATCCTAAAATTTGTACGGAACCAAAAAGACCTCAAATAGCCAAAGCAATTTTGAAAAATAAAAACTAAAGGTATCACAATTCCAGACTTTAAGTTATATTACAAAGCTGCAGTAATCAAAATAAGTATGGCAGAAAATAGACACATAAATCAATGGAACAAAATAGAAAACCCAGAAATAAACTTGCAGTTATATGGTCAATTAATCTTTGACAAAGGAGGAAAGAATATACAATGGGAAAAAAGAACATCTCTTCAAATGGTATCAGGAAAACTGGAGAGCTACATGCAAAAGAATGAAACTGGACCACTTTCTTGCACCATACACAAATATAAACTCAAAATGGATTAAAGACCTAAATGTGAGACCTGAAACCATAAAAATCCCAGATGAGTATAGGGAGTAATGTCTCTGGCCTCAGCCATAGCAACACTTTTCTAGATAGGTTTCCTGAAGCAACGGAAATAAAAGCAAAAATAAACTACTGGGACTATATCAAAATAAAAAGTTTCTGTACAGCAGAGGAAACAATCAACAAAATTAGAAGGCAACCTATTGAATGGGAGAAGATATTTGCAAATGACATATCTGATAAAAGGTTATTATCCAAAATCCATAAAGAACTTACCAAACTCAGTACCCAAAAACAAATAATCCAATTAAAAATGGACAGAAGACATGAACAGACATTCCTCCAAAGAAGACATACAGATGGCTAACAGACATATGAAAAGATGTTCAATACCACTCATCATCAGGGAAATGCAAATCAAAACTACAATGAGCTATCACCTCACACCTGCCAGAATGGCTAAAATCAACAGAACAGGAAACAATGTGGGCAAGGATGTAAAGAAAGGGGAACTCTCTTACACTGTTGGTGGGAATGTAAACTGGTGCAGCTACTGTGGAAACAGTATGGAGAATCCTCAAAATATTAAAAATAGAACTACCCCATGATGTCATAATTGCACTACCCCCCAAAACCAAAAACACTAATTCAAAGAGATACATGCACCCCTATGTTTATTGCAATAGCCAAACTATGGAAACAGCCCAAGTGTCCATCGACAGATGAATGGATAAAAAGTGGTGTGTGTATATATATATATATATATATGGAATATTGTTCAGCTGTTAAAAATTAAATTAAATCTTGCCATTTGCAACAACATGGATAGAGCTACAGAGTATAATGTTAAGCAAAGTAAGTCAGAGAAAGACATATCATATGATCTCACTCATATGTGGAATTAAAGAAACAAAACAAAGGAGCAAAGAGAAAAAACTCTTAACTATAGAGAACAAACGGATGGCTACCAGAGGGGATGTGTGTATGGGTGGGGACATGAATGAGAGAAAAAGATGATGGGGTTTAAAGAGTACACTTATGATAAAAAAAAATTAAATGTGATTTAAAAAGAAACAAAGATATCAAATAAACAACTTCTCTTTACACTTTAAGAAACTTTAAAAGATGAACAAATGAAGCCCAAGTTAGTAGAAAGAAGGAAATAAAAATCAGAGAAGAAATAAACGAAATAGACACTAAAGAGGCAATAGAAAAGATCAAGGAAACAGAGTTGGTTCTTTGAGAACTAACTTCTCAAAGAACCTTCAACTAAATTTCCCAAGAAAAGGACTCAAAATCAGAAATGAAAGAGTAGGCATAACTGACACGACAGAAATATAAGGGATTCATAAGATTTCCATGAACAATTGTGTACTAACAAATTGGACAACATAAAAGCAATGGACAAATTCTCAGAACCAAGACTGAATCACGAATAGAATATCTGAAAAAGTAATTACTAGCAAGGAGATTGCATCAGTAATCAAAAATCTCCCAACAAACAAAAGTCCAGGAGCAGAGAGCTTCACTAGTGAATTTTGCAAAATGCCGAAAGATTTAATATCAATCCTTCTCAAACGCTCCCCTCAAAAATAGAGGGAACACTTTCAACTCATTTTACAAGGCCACCAATACTCTGATACTAAACCAGACAAAGACTCCACAAGGAAATTACAAGTCAATATCCCTGATGAACTTAGATTCAAAAATCCTCAAAATATTAGCAAACCAAATTCAACAATACATTAAAAGATCATATACCATGTTCAACTGGGATTTATTCCAGTGATGCAAGGATGATTCAACATCCATAAATCAGTCAATGTGATAGACCACATTAAAATGAAAGATAAATATCATATAACCATCTCAATAGATGCAGAAAAAGCATCTGACAAAACACAACATCCACTTATGAGGAAAACTGTTAACAAAGTGGGTATAGGAAGGGAACATACCTCAACATACGGCCATATATGACAAGCCCACAGCTAATATCATCTTCAATGGCAAAACACTGGAAGCTTTTTCTAACAAGAACAAGACAAGGATGTCCACTCTGGCCATTTTTATTCAAAATAGTCCTGAAAGTTCTGGCCAGAGCAATTAGGCAAGAAATAAAAGGTATCATAAATAGAAAGGAAGAAGTAAAACCTCACTATTTGCAAATGACGTAATAATATATAGAGAAAACCCTCAAGATTCTACCAAAAAACTGTTAGAACAATAAATGAACTCAGTAAACTTACAGGATACAAAAATCAACATACAAAAATCTGTTTTGGGGCACCTGGGTGGCTCAGTCTTTAAGCATCTGCCTTCTGCTCAGGTCATGATCCCAGGGTCCTGGGATGGAGCCCCATATCAGGCTCCCTGCTCTGCAGGAAGCCTGCTTCTCCCTCTCCCACTCCCCCTGCTTGTGTTCCCTCTCTTGCTGTCTCTGTCAAATAAATAAAATCTTTTTTAAAAAATCTATTTCTATACACTAATAATGAACTCCAAGAGAAATTAAGAAAGTTCTCCCATTTATAGTTGCATCAAAAATCATAAAATACGTAGGAATAAACTTAACCAAAGAAGTGAAAGACCTTTACACTGAAAAACATAAACCACTGATGAAAGAAACTGAAGATGACACAAATAAATGGAAAGATCTTCTATGTTCGTGGATTGGAAGAATACTGTTACAATGCCCATATTATCCAAAGCAATCTCAAAATCCAGTACAATCCCCGTGAACAGTCAGTCAAATGGCCTTTTTTCACAGAAATAGAGCAAACAATTCTAAAATTTGTATGGAACCACAAAATACCCCCAAATCACAAAGCAATCTTGATAAAGAACAAAGCTGGAGGCATCATGCCTTCTGATTTCAAACTATATAGCAATGTTCTTTTCCTTCCTTCCTTCCTTCCTTTAACATAGGTATGATTCAGGTTCAGGTATAAGCTCTGCAGGTGATCTGGAGAATGGTAGCAATGAACTAACAACTGTGAACCTATCTCCAGATATCTTTTACATAACAGAGAAAATTTGATCTTATTTAAGCCACAATTACTGTCAGACTTTGATATAGGTAGCTAGATGCAATTCATAAAAGATATATCCACACACATCCAAGTATCACTGGATCTAATGGAACAGTGATCTCCTTTTTCATTTAAGATTTAATACCTTCTCCTATGCTTTGGATCCTATCCATTCCTGCCATTCTGGAAAATATTATACAATCTATTCCATTCCATTTTGGTATATGTAACATTTCTTTCCACCAAGCCCAAGTCACTCTTGTCTTAAGCTTTTTTTAAAAAAAGAGGAAAAGAAAAAAAACACTTTCTATCTTAGCCCCCACAACACTTCCCAAGACTTCACTATTTATTTCACCCTTTGTACATTAAAAAAAAAAAAATTATTTAAAAATAATCTATATTGTCACCATTTTTTCCCTTTCTGCTTCATTTTCTCACTTCCTGCTCAATTATCAACTTACTTTAATCTGGTCACCACTCTTATCCTCACCAAAATGGCAGTTGTTAAAATACGAATGACTTTTAGGATATAAATTTCAATAAATTTTGTTTTTTAGTCTTCATCTTATTTGACATCTGCCTGGTATTAGACATTTGAGAATATCCCTCCTCCTTTTTATGACCCTTAATTTTTTCAGTCTTTCAGACATCACATTCTCCTTATTCCCCTGGCTATTTCTTTCCTTTTTGGCCTCCTTTACAAAATAGTTATCCTTTTTCTGGCTTTTAGTGGAATCCTTCAATGCCAGGTCCTAACCTCCCCCTTATCACACTCTGGGCTTTATCCTGAAGCAATTTCATTTATCCCTACAGTGTCCATTACCACTGTAGACAGATAACTCAAAGTTATATGTTTCAAGCCCCCAGACCAAACTTTGCAACTCCATAGTCTCACATAAAACTCTTGCCTCAATCTCAAATTTGAGGTCTTAGCTATTATCTTAAAAATTACGGTTTTCAAAACCAAACTCAAAATATATGCCCAAATCTTATCTTTTTCCAGTATTTTATTTACTAGTGACTGGTACCACCATTCTAGTTACACAATCCTGGTAACTAGGAGTCATCCTTGATATTTCCTACTTCTTTATCCTCATATCCAATCTATTACCAAGCTCTACCAGATTTTATTCCTAAAATATCTTTCAGAGTCTTTCAACTCTCTCTCCAATACTCTGATAGAATGTACATATAGTTCACTTTCATTGCATTTGTTATAAGTTATGACAAGAATATATTTATTATATGTAATGTTCATATAAATTATATTATAAATTATATGGGAATTTCTGTGGGAATTTTTTTAAAGATTTTATTTATTTAGAGAGCATGGCAGGGGGTGGGGGGCAGAGGCAAAGGAAGAGGGAGAGGATCTCAAGCAGACTCCATGCTGAGCATGGAGCCCAGCGTGGGCTTGATCTCACGACCCTGAGATCATGACCAGAGCTGAAATCAAGAGTCAGATACTTAACCAACTGAGGCACCCAGGCACCCCTCTGTGGGAAGTTTTAATAAAAATCTGATTAGACTGTACATGAGGACACATCCATACCTGTTTACCATTCTATCTCTACCAACTGTTGTAACACCTGACTACAGTAGATACTCCAAGAATTTATATTGATAGAATACACATATAGCTCCGTAGACACTTATGTCTGTCTCAAAATAGCTTTAAATACAGTTTCTGCAATGATAAGAACTGTACTACAATTGAACTCTTTGTATTATGTCTAGTATGATAGTATGATTCCTCTTTTGAACCTTCTTCATTTGACTTCTGTTCTGTAGTCACTACTTTCATGTAGCTTTTGTCTATTTTTTTTTTTGCTTTGTAATAAGAAAATATCAGGAAACACATTTTCTACTTTGATTAAACTCTCTATCATATCATTTTTGACAATTTATATAGGTCATGCACTGTGCTAGTTGCCGGGAAGTAGCTCGACATGGATGTAACATAAGACATAAAACCTATGCCCCAGGTCACACAATCTGGTGGGAGAGACATACTTTTACAAAGGTCTGATTGTTAGAATTCAGTTTCAAATGCAAGTGACAGAAAACCCTGAAGAACAGAAGCTCAAATAAGACCAAAATGTAACCTTCTCATTAAACATACGGAATACAATATAACAATGGGAGTCCCATGATAATTAAGATCACAGGCGCTTATAAAGACGACAAAAAATAACAAGTGTTGGCAAGGATGTGGAGAAAAAGGAACCATCGTGCACCATTGGAATAAATGTAAATTGTTTATTTATAAAAAACAGTATAAATGTTCCTCAAAAAACTAAAAGGAACTATCATATAATGCAATAATTCTACTTCTTAGTATTTACCCAAGGAAAACAAAAATACTAATTTGAAAAGAGATATTCACCCCTATGTTTATTGCAGGATTATTTTTAATAACCAGGATATGGAAGCAACCTAAGTGTTCATCAACAGATGATTGGATAAAAATTTGGTATAGGTACACAATGGAATACTACTCAGCCATAAAAAATAATGAAATCTTGCCATTCATGACAACATGGATGGACCAAGAGGGTATTATGCTAAGTGATATAAGACAAAAAGACAGGGTGCCTGGGTGGCTCAGTCGTTAAGCATCTGCCTTCAGCTCAGGTCATGATCCCAGGGTCCTGGGATCGAGTCCCACATCGGGCTCCCTGCTTGGCAGGAAGCCTGCTTCTCCTTCTCCCACTCCCCCTGCTTGTGTTCCCTCTCTCGCTGTGTCTCTCTCTGTCAAATGAATAAATAAAAAAATCTTTAAAAAAAAAAAAAAAGACAAAAAGACAAATATCATGATTTCACTTATATGTGGAATCTAAGAAACAAAACAACTAAAAAAGAGAAATAGACTAATAAATATAGAGAACAAACTAGTAGTTGCCAGAGAAAGAGAGTGGTGGGGAGTTAGGTGAAGGGAATTAAGAGGTACAAATTTCCAGTTATAAAATAAATAAGTCATGGGGCTGAAAAGGACAATGTAGGGAATATGGTCAATATTGTATAAACTTTGTGTGGTACCACATGGTAACTACTCTCATGGTGAACATTTTGTAAGGTATGTAATTATTGAATGACTATATTGTACACCTGGTCCTAGTATAATATTAAATATTGAATATACTCTAATTTAAAAAGAATCACAGATTATTTTCTTCTCCTAGACCAGCATGGCTACTCCTGTTCCAACCATTCTATCTATATTCTGAACAGCAACAAGATTGAAAGGGAAGAAAAAGGACACATGTCCTTCCTTTCATGACATTTTCTGGATCTTTCACATGCCAATTCTACTTGTTTCTCTTTGACAAATCTTAGCCACAAATCTGCTTCTCACTGAAATGGTGCTTGGGAAACCATCTGCTAAGAAATAACAAGTTCTAATATTGAGGAAAAAGGTGAGAATGGATACTGGGAAGCATTCTCTACCAAAGAAAGAAACTCTAATATAAAGGGGGAAACAAATAACCTAGAAGAATAACAAAATGTAATGAATGAACACAGGAGAGAGAAAGTACTTCTGACTTGGAAAACATTTCACCATCATGAAAAATAGTTCTTGATACATGATAAATATTTTAACAAACAGATAAAAAAGAGAAGGGCAAGGAAGAGTCCTAATCAAGGTATGAAATCCAAAAACTACTAAGTAGTGAGGAGAGAGAGTAGTAGTTCAGAATGGTCAGACCCCTGGAGATAGTGTGTGTAGCAGGGGGAGTAGAATGCTATTGTGGTGGAGACATAAGGATAAGAAGGTATGTTGAACTTAAGATATTGAGAACTGCTAATGACAGACTGAATACATTCTTGGCATTGATTAACAGTCAAGAAAATTTGACCATTCTATTATTTTTGTTGATGTTTAGCTATTAATTTTTTTCCATTTTTAATCATCATTCCTCCATTATTTCTGGAAACTTATAACCAGTACTTTCAATGTTCAATATTGCAGATAGTGCAAATTTTGGCTTTGCTACTATCCCAGTTAGGACACCTTGAAACATCATTGTTACTTTATAACAGAGAGGAAGTCACAGAATGGAAACCATTATCAATGCCCTGGTGCATCCTGTTTGGTTGAAACTATATTCCTCAGAGGCACAGGCACCAATGAGAACACGTGTAACAAATGTGAAATGGGCTCTTATGATGAACCAGCTTTTTAAACTTAAGCAGCTGATTTCTCCCCTCCATTCAGACCCAAGAGCCTTCTGCTTCTCCAGCCAGATAAGGAACATGCCCCTCTCTTCTCAGGGTATTGGTAGAGGGAGAATGGGATGGAGTAAGACATGATCAACAGCTGCTTCTTGTCAGCCTCCAGGACCAGCTTGTGAAAGCAGCCATCTATCTGAAAAGGGCTCAGGCTAAACTGCAATCACTGGCGATAGACACCCATTATTAAGAAAGCAGCAGGGAAGGAGTGTTTCTTCCTGATGCATGAATACTTGGATCAGGGGCTTTTGTTTTAGCTCTCTCGCTGGGAGGAGCTCCGACTGGTAAAGTGAAAACAAAACATTCATGCCTCCGATATTTATGTTGCCAGTTATTTTTCTGCTTCCTATAATTACACAAGACATGACTAATATCAGTTTTACTGTCTGACTCATTCTGCAATGAAGACATTTGACCATATTTTCTTCTGGCCTGTGGAAATTGTGTGAGGTCACATGACCTACATAACTTTACCACAATATCCTAGGGAGAAAGGCAATGCTGTTATAGAAAGAGCAAAAAGCTTTGCTTGTAACAATTGCAAGTACAGAAACATATCCACCCTGGAAAATGGAAGACTGTTTAAAAGAGGTCCATGAATGACGAAGTTGGATTTTTTTCTCATTTTTCACTTGATTTTCTATGTAAGGCATAAACTTTCAAACTGTTCTTTAGTCAATTAATTCCTAAGCCTGGCTTTTAAAATTCATTTCCACACACACATATTTCTAATCAAGCTCCCTATTGAGGAGGTAATGTCTCTACCAGTGGAGAGTAATTCAGGGGGAACTCAGCTTTCACCGGGTCTTATCAGCCTGTGGGTTTGAGAGGTCATATTAGAACAACACTGAGTTAGTAACTGCCTCACCACAGGGGGTCACTGACAACCCCTAGGCTCCTCACTTGTTTCTGGAAGCCACAGGAGATATCCCCTGTGCTCCAGGAGTAGGCAGGACCCCATTGTGCATCTCAAGTCCCGTGGTGAAAGAGGCCCTCACTCTCTGAGACATAGCATGCCCAGGCTCAGTGGCAGGTCCTGTTGCCTGGAGGCTGCAGAATATCCAGCATGTGCATTGCTTTGCTTTTACTCGTCATTGTTCCAAAGCCTCACTACATTCCACATAGAGTTGAGGCCTCTCTGCAACTGCTGTTGCATGGTTATCTACTAGGATCTGAAGCAGCACCATTTATGCCAAAGTGTCCTAAGTAAAAACAGTCTCAAAGTTTTCCTTGTTGTGGTTGGTTTTTATAGCCTCTCCCTCTCTAGGGCTCAGGCCTTGTCCCTGTGGGCTCAGTTGGGAGACAAATCACAGACGTCTTGGATTCCTCCCCCCCTTTTCTGCCTCCAGGCACTGAGCATACTGGTCCTGGGATCCAGCGTGCATATACTTACTGGGAGGGGCTGGGAGCTGCAAGGTAGCATCAGTTAAGATTACACTTCCCATACTAATTAATGCAGTATTTCCAAAAGCACTCACGGCCTTAGAGAAATATTTATAAAATTTAATGCCTCTCTCAGGACTTAAAAATAAATTTACCTTTTCATTTTCACTATCAGAAGAAAATAATCAAATAGTGACAGTCACCCTGGATTGCTCGCCTAGGCTCTAGCAACTGATGGAGGACCTGTATGGTAGCCTCTAATAATGGACTCCTCACAAGACTTATTTTCTTGGTCTAGGGTGCAGCCTCCCAATGATTTCAGCGTTCCCACCTCTTACATGACACCAGGTTTTGTGTGAGGGTTGGGGAAAAATCTACCCTTGGTTATCTGGGCTGCAAACCAACATTGCTTACATCTAATATTTCATGCCTTCCCCACACACAAAAAGATCCCACAGCTTCTCCCCGCCATGCCCCAGTTCTTACAGGGACCTCTCAAACTCTCCACTTACCAACAAGCCCAAAAAGCAATTTAAGAAAAATTCACACAAGAACTCCACAGCATTAGCCATTAAGGGAATGCAAATTAAAACTACAACAGCATACCACTGTGTCAATTCTAAATGGTTAAAATTACAGGAAAAAAAGGTTAAAATATCAAGTGCTGGTGAGGATGAAAAGTAGCTGGAACTCTCATATACTGCTGGTGGGAAAGCAGAAGGACACAGCTACTCAGGAAAGCAGTTCAATGGTTTCAGATAAAGTGAACAGACATTTACCATGTAACTCACAACCCAACTCCTGGGTATTTCACCAAAAAGAATGAAAGCTTATGTTCACCGCAAACAACTTAAGTTTAACTTATGTTTATATAACTTCATTGCAGTTTTATTCATAATTGTCAAAATATGGAAATAATTCAGAATCCCTTAACCCAAGAATGGATAAGCAAAGTGTGGTATGTCATGTCAATGACATACTACTCAGCAGTAAAAAAGAAGCAAATTATTGGTTCATAAAGCAACATGGAGAACTCCCACATGCATTTTGCTAAATAAAAGTAGCCAGATCCAAAACGCTTTATATGCTCTGATTCCCCTTATATGACAAGGCAGAACTTTAAGGAGGGGAGCAAATCATTAGTTACAAGGGATGGGAATTGGCATTGACTGTGAACGAGAAGCACAGGGAATTTTGGGGGGTTGATGGAACTGTTTTTTATTCTATATTTGTCAAAGCCAAAGACTTGTACTCCACAAAGAGTGAATTTAACTGTGTGTAAACTTTTTTTTTTTTTAATCAAGCTGTTACCAGTTTCTCATGTAAGGAGCTTAGAAGTCTCCACTCCATCTTAAGAAAAAGCTGAACAGACTAAAACAAACAAAAAACTCAGTAACTGTTCTTGGATCACTAAGAGAGGGGAATACCCAGGGCAAACCACTGGCCTCAAGATTGGAGAGAACAGAAAAATACAGAGAATAACAACTTACCAGAGCAGGGACTGGTGAGAGGAATCTGCTGTAAGAACCAGGGCCAAGGCAGGAAAACCTGAACTCTTGACTGACGAATTACTGGAGGCTCAGTCTGAGAGTTACAAAATCCAGGGAACCCAGTCATGGTGAGGCCCCAACAATATGTGAAATTTACCTCCAGGAGCTCAACCAGATTCCCACAGTAAATATCAGAGCAAAGTCCCCTTGAGCATCAGGCAGAGGGAAAGGAACCATTTTGAAATACGCCAGATCACTCTGTTCTCCTTAAATAGGCCTGCCCTCAAGAGAAACTAATTAACCAGAGCCTAACTTGCTGGGGTTTTATCAGAGCCTAATTGACAAGGTTAAATACTCAATTTCAACCCACTCAAACCAACCTGTCACTTGGGGGATGGGAGGGGGGAGACTGAGAAACACTTGTGAATTTCAGAGCACAGGCTCAGTATAAGACTGAAACCTAATCATAGGACCATGCAATATGCCCCTCCCCAGTAGCTCACCACCTCATTAGTAAAGGCCAATTTACAGCAAGTCATGTCTATCTATCAAGAAAAAATTGTAAGGCATTCCAAAAGGCCAAAAGCACAATTTGGAGAGACAGAGCAGCATCAGAATCAGACATAGCAGGGGTGTTGGAATTAACAGACTGGGAATTTTTTAAACTGTGATTAATATGCTAAGAGTTCTACTGGATAAAGTAGACAGTATGCAAGAACACATGAACAATGTAAGCAGAAAGATAGAAATCCTTAAGAAAAAAACAAAAAGATATGACGAAGATAAAAAAGTTATAACAGAAATAAAGAATGCATTTGGAGGCACCTGGGTGGCTCAGTCCATTAAGCGTCTGCCTTCAGCTGAGGTCATGATCCCAGGGTCTTATGATCGAGTCCCGCATTCGGCTCCCTGATCCGCGGGAAGCCTGCTTCTCCCTCTTCCACTCCCCCTGCTTGTGTTCCTTCTCTTGCTGTGTCTCTTTCTGTCAAATAAATAGATAAAAATCTTTAAAAAAAAAAAGAATGCATTTGATAGGCTTAGTGGTAGACTAGACACAGTAGTAGACTGGACACAACCTAGAAATGAAAAGACTCTATACACTAGAATTTTCTAAAACAGAAAAGCAAAGAAAACAATGAGTAAAAAAAGAACAGGATATTTAAGGACTATGGAAAAACTACAGAAGGTGTAATGTACACATAGCAGGAATAACAAAGAAGAAAGAGAAAAGGAATATCTGAAACAATAATGACCAAGAATTTCCCCCAAATTAGTCAGACACCAAGCTTCAGATCCAAGAAGCTCAGAGAACATTAAACAGGATAAATGTCAAAAAATAAAAATAAAAAATACACCCAGGCATACCATTTTCAAATTACTGAAAATTAAAGGGGGAAAAAACACAACTCTGAAAGAAGTGGGGTGGGGAGAAGAACTTTAACCTATATAGGAACAAAGATAAGAATTAAATCTGACCTCTCAGAAACCATGCAAACAAGAAAAGAGTAGACAAAATTAGTTTTAAAACTCCTCCAACCTAAATTCTGTACCCTGCAAAATTATCCTTCAAAAGTGAAAGAGTGAAGAAGAAATACAGATTTTTCTTAGACAAACAAAAATTGAGGGACTTTGTTGCCAGTAAACTTGCTCTGCAATAAGCTCTTTAGAGAGAAGGAAAATAATATAGGTCAGAAACTTGGATCTGCATAAAGAAAGAAAGAACATTGAGGAAGGAATAAATGA
Organism: Halichoerus grypus; assembly: GCF_964656455.1. Lineage (NCBI taxonomy): Eukaryota > Metazoa > Chordata > Mammalia > Carnivora > Phocidae > Halichoerus > Halichoerus grypus. Next base: position 38,107,950 of record NC_135724.1, read on the forward strand.
AGGAAAAATAAAAAGTTTTTGTTTTTTCTTATTCTTAACTGACCTAACACATAACAGTTTATTCAAAATAATAGCAACAATGTATTCAATTATATCCATTTACATATTATGTATATGTATGCTTATGTGTGCTTATATAAATTAAATAAATGACAGCAATATACAACGGATAGGAGGAAGGAAGTAGGATATTTGTTATTATAAAGTACTCACACTACCTGTCAAGTGGTATAGTGTTATTTGAAAGTGGACTTGGATTAGTTATAAACTCTAGAACAACCACGGAAAGAAGGGAAGAAGAAGAAAAGGAGTGATATGCTAAGAAAGGAAAGAGAAAATGGAATTATAAAATGCTCAATTAAAACCACAAAAGGCAGAAAAAGAGTGAAAGATAAAAATAGGAACAAAGAACAAGAAAAAAAATTGCATATAGCAAAGAATATGGTAGACATTAATCTGGCTATATCAGTAATCATGTTGAATGTCAGTGGTCTAAATATACAGATTAAAAGATTACCAGAGTAGATCAAAAAACACGACCCAGCTATATCTTGTTTATAAGAAACCTGCTTGAAATATTAAGACACATAGAGATTAAAGGTAAATGGAGAAAATATACCATGATAACAATAATAAAAAAATACAATAAAAATAGCAATAAAAGGCAATAGTAGCATATTAATTTCAGACAAAGCAGACTTCAAAGTGAGGAAAGTAATCAGAGAAAAATAAGTACCTTCTCTGATGATACAAGGTCAATTCTCTAAGGAGACATAACAATTCTTAATGTATATGCCCCTAACAACAGACTATGGAACTACATGAGGCAAAAAGTGATAGAATTGCAAGGAGATGCAATCCCTAACAAAATACCATCAACATTTTTTACAGAGCTGGAAAAAATAATCCTAAGATTTGTATGGAACCAGAAGACCCCGAATAGCCAGGGGAATGTTGGAAAAGAAAAGCAAAGCTGGAGGCATCACAACGCCTGACTTCAAGCTCTATTACAAAGCTGTGATCACCAAGACAGTACGGTACTGGCACAAAAACAGACACATAGATCAATGGAACAGAATAGAGAGCCCAGAAATGGACCCTCAACTCTATGGTCAACTAATCTTCGACAAAGCAGGAAAGAATATCCAATGGAAAAAAGAAAGTCTCTTCAATAAATGGTGCTGGGAAAATTGGACAGCCACATGCAGAAGAATGAAACTGGACCATTCTCTTACACCATACACAAAGATAAACTCAAAATGGATGAAAGACCTAAGTGTGATTCAGGAATCCATCAAAATCCTAGATGAGAACACAGGCAGCAATCTCTTCAACCTCAGCCACAGCAACTTCTTGCAAGACACATTTCCAAAGGCAAGGGAAAGAAAAGCAAAAATGAACTATTGGGACTTCATCAAGATCAAAAGCTTCTGCACAGCGAAGGAAAAAGTCAACAAAACTAAAAGGCAACCTATGGAATGGGAGAAGATATTTGCAAATGACATATCAGATAAAGGGCTAGTATCCAAGATCTATAAAGAACTTACCAAACTGAACACCCAAAAAACAAAGAATCCAGTCAAGAAATGGACAGAAGACCTGAACAGACATTTCTCCAAAGAAGACATACAAATGGCCAACAGACACATGAAAAAATGTCCCACATCACTTGTCATCAGGGAAATACAAATCAAAACCACAATGAGATACCACCTCACACCAGTCAGAATGGCTAAAATTAACAAGACAGGAAACAACAAATGTTGATGAGGATGTGGAGAAAGGGGAACCCTCCTACATTGTTGGTGGAAATGCAAGCTGGTACAGCCACTCTGGAAAACAGTATGGAAGTTCCTCAAGAAGTTAAAAATAGAGCTACCCTATGACCCAGCAATTACACTACTGGGTATTTACCCCAAAGATACGAAGGGGCACATACACCCCAATTTTCATAGCAGCAATGTCCACAATAGCCAAACTGTGGAAAGAGCCAAGATGTCCTTCAACAGATGACTGGATAAAGAAGATGTGGTTTATATATACAATGGAATATTACTCAGCCATCAGAAAGGATGAATACCTACCATTTGCATCCATATGGATGTAACTGGAGGGTATTATGCTAAGTGAAATAAGTCAATCAGAGAAAGACAATTATCACACATCATATGTGGAATATAAGAAATATAAGAAAATAATGCAGAGGATCATAGGGGAAGGGAGGGAAAACTGAATGGGAAGAAATCAGAGAGGGAGACAAACCATGAGAGACTCTTGACTCTGGGAACCAAACTGAGGGCTGCGGAAGAGGAGGTAGGTGGGCGGATGGGGTAACTGGGTGAAGGGCATTAGGGAGGGCATGTGATGTGATGAACACTGGGCGTTATACGCAACTGATGAATCACTGAACACTACATCTGAAACTAATGATGTACTGTATGTTGGCTAATTGAATTTAAATAAAAAATAAATAAACTAAAAAAAAAGAACTGCAAGGATAAATATATGAAATAGTCTCATCATTGGAGACTTCAACAACCTTCTTTCAGAAACAGATCCAGCAGGCAGAAAATCAGTAAGGGTATAGTTGATTTCACCAACGCCGTCAATCAACTGGATGTATGTGGCATCTGTAGACTACTTCATGCAACAGCAGAATATGCATTTTTCTCAAGCTCACATGGAATATTCACCAATGCAGACCACATTCTGGGCCATAAAACATACCTTAGCACATTTAAAAGATAGAAATCATACAACGCCCGCTCTCAGACCACAATGGAATTAAATTAGAAATCAATAACGGAAAAATAACTAAAAAAATTCCCAAAATATATGGAGATTAAAAAACATACTTCTAAATAACACATGGGTCAAAGAAGGTACCTCAAGAGAACTTAAATTTTTTTTTCATTTTTAATTGAAGTATAGTTAACATACAATATTATATTAGTTTCAGGTGCGCAACACAGTGATTTGACAATTATATATATTATGAAATGCCCACCACAGCAAGTATAGTTAATGAAAACACAACTTTTCAAAATTTGTGAGATGCAGTGAAAATAGTGCTTAGAGGAAAATTTATAGCATTGAACGTACATATTAGAAGAGAAGAAAAATCTAAAATAATCTAATTAATTACTAAGCTCTCTAGAGAGACTAACTAAGAGAAAAGAGAGACAAATTACTAACACCAGAGATGAAAGAAGGGCCATCATTGCTGTTCCCATGAAAAGCAAAAAAATAATGAAGGGATACTATGAGCAACTCTACACCCACAAATCTGATCACCTAGATGAAATCAACCAATTCCTTGAAAGACACAGCTGCCAAAACTTATACAAGAAGAAATAGATAATCTGAATAGATCTATATCTATTTAAAAATTGAGTTAATAGTTAATAATAATAAGACAGCATCTAAGGATGGTGAAGAGAACTACCTACTAATGAAGGAAAACAATATTTGACCAGATACATAAAGGCTGAAGACAAAAAAATCTGTAGACAACTATTGTACTTTAGTTAGCAGATGTGTTTTTCATCAGAATATGGGTTAGAAATTCTGAAAATACTTTATGTATATAGTAGAGTTAAACAAGCAAGTAAATATATTTTATTTAATGAGAGCCAGGTTTCTCACTGTGGTAGAAAGAAGTTGCAAATAAGAAAAAGGGAAAGCTTGGAATGAACATCGTGGTACTAGATTGGAATGAAAGATATCTGTGATTTAAAAAAAAATATTTACAGATAAATGTGGAAATAAATATAGATGTGTTCATATACATGGGTTAGTATACATGCACATATTCCAACCTCTGTTTGATTACAGGTCTAGAAGTAATGACACATCAGTAGGCATGAGCACACCTAGGAGCCCAGATTTTGGTTTGTAAATATTGTTCTCCAGTAAAAGGAACCAGGGGCTCCTTGCAGAAATGGTTGATTCTAGGGCTGGGGCAGGGGAAATAAGATGCGTCTGGGGCATCTTTTAGTGCCAGAAAGTAAAGTATTTCTCAAGTAGAATGGGGCATTTTGAACAGGCACAGGAGCCAACCTTAAAGAGCCCAGAGGCCAAAACTGGAGTGATTTGAGCAAATAATAAATATAATATTGAATTATAACATATAGCATAAGATAAATACCTATAAGTCCATACTGACATATGTAAATTAGTGAATAAATTCTGAATTTATGGGAGAGAATTCTTCCTTACAGAATTCTAATTAATAAATGCTGAAGGAATAAGAGAACATCACCATTAGAATGCCACAGTCCTAATCATTATAGGCAAGATCCACCAATGGGGCAAAAGATTGAAACTAATAGATCTTTGTACAGTGGCAAACTGGGAAGCGTGAAACCTGTTGAACCCTTGATCTAATGACAAAGGTTAACATTACCATTGAAAAGACATATCAAATTTATATGCCCTGGATGTGATGAGCCACCAAGAAAGTCACATCACTTTTGAGATATTCTTGCCAAAAATTCATAACCTCAAATTAATCATTACAAAATATCAGGCAAACTCAAATTGAGGTAAATTCTATTACAAAACTGATCAATATTCTTCAAAGGTATCAGGAAAGACTGAGAAACTATCACAGATTGGAGAAAACTAAGCAGTCCTAACACTAGTCCTAACTAAATGCAATATGGGATCCTGGAATGGATACCAGGAAAGAAAAAAGATGCTAGTGAAGAAACTCGTACATCCAAATTAAATCTTTAGTTAGCAGTATTGTACCGATGTTCATTTCTTAGCTTTGATAATTGTGCTTTGGTTATGCAAGATATTAATATTAGGGAAAACAGGTTGAAGAGTATATTGAAACTGTATCTATCATTCTGTATACTGCAGATACCTTTCATTACAATCTAGCACCATGACGTTCATTCCAAGATTTCCCTTTTTCTTATCTGCAACTTCTTTCTACCACAGTGAGAAGCCTGGCTCTCATTATTTTGCAACTTTTCTCTAAGTCTAGAATTATTTCAAAATATACGTTTAAAAAATCTCTTTAGAAACAACAACAACAACAAAAGAAACATGTGAGATTTCAGGGAAAATGTGGTCTCATTTAATAAACACTGAAAACATTTTATACCCAGCTCAGCTTCAGAGATATATAAATATTATATTACCAAAATAAATGGTTTACAACCGTATTAAGGTTGTGCGGGAAATGGCATTCTGCCTCACAACATGTAGATGTATGTTTTATATTTGTGGAACTGAGGGGTTAATTCCTGGAGTTTCCTTAACACAAAAGACAAATCTGCCCCAAATGTGAGTTGAAGGCTCTATTTCTAGAGAAGAGAAGAACCACTGGAAACTTGTAAATGATAGCTTGTTCCCACTTTCTCTCATCAAGATTCTAAATCTTTATGTCTGGATTCCTCCAGGGCAACCTGTTAACAATAATATAATTTGGGACTTCACTATATGCTATATATATTGTATCAAAAAAAAAAAAAAGACCTTCTGTGTGGGTAATTATAGAGCCTTATGATATCTCTGCAATGAAACGAGATTTTATGATAAATGCCAAAGCCTCCATTTCAAAACTTGAACAAAATTTAGCTAGCTAAATTTAGGGCAATAAAATAAGAGTCCAATCAAGAGTATTCTTTGGCTTTGGGCCCACCTCATTCATTTGATTGTGAATAGAATATATTTCCACTCACAATAATCACTTGCCTTCTAGCACTTGGTTATTCTGAGAGAGGCAACAAATAGCAAAAACCGTATTTGGTCCACGATAGCTGCTTTTTTACATGAAGGATCTATTGATGTTTATTATTGCCAGCTCAAGCCGGTCACATGCTTGTTGACAGTTTACTTGAACAATCAATCAAGACATGTTTCCCTTCCTTGGTTGGCAGGACATGCAATTTATATCCAGCAGCCCCTTCTCTTCTTTTTGAAATATTGTTTCTTCTGGTCCCAGTGCCCTACTAGAGACAGAATCCAAGATTCAGCATGCATCATACATTATTGTTGCAATAGAATAATATATGTATAGGATATACATATATATAGAGAGTATAACATCATCTTTGACCTTGGAACATTTTTATGCCAAAAGAAGTTTGAAACTGTAATCACCCCAAATTTTACTTGTTTTACCATGGACCCTATCATCCAGAAGCAGGTAAAGTTTGGGGCTTTGGGGAAATGTTCTTTATCAAGTTGAGGAAGTTCTCTTCCTAGTTTGCTAAGAATTTTCATCATGAATGAATGTTGAATTTTGTCAGTTATTTTTGACAAATTTGACATTGTTGGATTTGATTTGCTAATATTTTGCTGAGGAATTTGGCATGTGCATTCATGAGAGAACACGTAGTTTTCCTTTCTTATCCTTCAATTTGTAAATACATTTGCAAGTGATCCAAATCCTCTTTCAAGTCACTCTGTACCATTTCACAGGTAGTATGAGTACCTTACAACAAAATATTCCTAATACCCCTCTCCCATCCCTTATAGTATTGCTGTCAATAATTTTACTGATCCATAAGCTATACACTATTGCTATTATTATTTTAAACAAACTATTATCTGCCAGATCAATTAATAGTAAGAAAAATTGATTTTATTTTTATTTCTTCTCTAATACTTTTCCTTTCTTTATATGGATTTAAATTTCCTATCTAAATCATTTTCCTTCTTTCCGAAGAACTTCTTTAAATGTTTCTTGCAAGGCAGGTCTACCAGCAATAAATTTCCTCAATTTATGTTTGTCCAAGAAAGTCCTTTTTTGAAGGATAAATTCCAGGCTGGTGGTTTTTTTTCTTTCAACACCTTAAATGTTTTACTCCATTCCCTTTTTGCTAGCATGGTTTCTCAAGAGAAGAGTGATGTAATTCTTATCCCTGCTCACTCTATGTCACATGTCTCTCCTCCTTGGTTTCAAGACTTTCTCGTTGTCTTTGCTTTTCTGAAATCTGAATATGATATGCCTACGTGTGGGTTTTTTGTTTTGTTTTGTTTTGACATTTACCCTGCTTGTTGTTCTTTGAGCTTCCTGCAAATGTGGTTTGTCATCAATCATTAGTTTTTGAAAATGTTCAGACATTGTTGCTTCAAATATTTCTCTTCCTTTCTCTCTTTCTTCTCCTGGTGCTCCTACGATGTGTATTACATCTTCTGTAATTATCCCACAATTCCTGGATATCGACATTTCTTCAAGCTCAGAGAATTTTTCCTTGGCCATATTAAGTCTATTAGTGAACCCATTAAAGTCCATTATTTATTTCTGTTATGGTGGGGTTTTTTCTCCAGCATTTCCTTTTGATTCATTGAGTTCCCATTTCTCTGCTTACATTACTCATCTGTTCTTACATGTTGTCCACTTTCCCATTACAGCCTTCATCGTATTATTGATAGTTGTTTTAAATTCCTGTTCTGTTAATTCCAATATCTCTGCCATAGCTGGTTCCAGTGCTTGCTTTCTCTCTTCCAACTATTTTTTGCCTTTTGGTATGCCTTGAAGTTTTTGTTGAAAGCCAGATATGATGTACCTAGTAACAGGAACTCAGTTAAATAGTTTTCAAAGCGAGGTTTTATATTTGCCTGCCTAGGAGTTAGTCTGTTTACTGTTTGTTATAGCTGTGTGTGTTATAGCCTCTGAAGGCTAGAATTTCCTCTGGTGTCCTTATTTTTGTTGCTGTCTTTGGAGTTTCCTGAAGACCGCTTCTTAAATAAAGTCTAAGACTTGCAATAATTTTGTTATATTTTCCTGTTATTACACAAGAATGGTACTGATGTAGTGTATGTAGGAGGAGGGGAAGCATTCTATAGTCTTATAATTAGGTCTCAGGCTTTTACTAAACCTGTGCCTCTGGTCTATGACCTTTACCAGTGTTTCTCAGGTTTTCCCACCTTGTATGAATCAGGAAGGCTAGCAGGGGCTGGAGCTGGATATTTCCCCTGCCTCAGGTCAGTTAGGCTCTGATAAAACATCAGTTAGATACACTCTGGTAAATAATTTCCCTTGATGACATGCTTTATTAAGAAGGACAGAATGCTTGGGCACCTGAATGGCTCAGTTGGTAAAGCATCTGCCTTTGACTCAGGTCACGATCTCAGGGTCCTGGGATCTAGCCCAGCATCGGGCTCCCTGTTCAGCAGGGAGTCTGCTTCTTCCTCTTCCTCTGCCTTTCCCTCCCAGCCCCGCTCCCCACCACGCGCATGTCCTCTCTCAAATAAATAATTTTTTTTTTAAGAATAGAGTGCTTTGGACATATTTCAGTATGGTTATTTTCCCCTTCTCCCTGTCATAAACACAAGGGAATTATTTGTGATCTTTACTGTGAGAACTTGGTAGGGCTTCTAAATGTAAGGCTCACCATAGAATGGGGCGCTCTGAGCCTGGGCCCCAGGAGTCTTTAACTCTCAAATTTATCTATCCTGAGCCTCCAGCAAATTGTCAATTACAGTTTAGGTTTTTCTACTTATTTTTTAGAATGTTCCTACCCCTGGGCTTCTGCTCCAGTAAGCTGTGATACTTTTATACACCTAACTGTCTCTTTAGTTTTGGCGCCAGCAGTTTGTCTTATGTCCCCAATTCTCTGATTAATCTAAGAAGAGTTTTTGATCTTCAATATGTTCAGCTTTTGTGAGGATGGGAACAATGACTTCCAAGCTCTTTACACGTTAGATCAGAAACCAGAAGTTCTCAACATGTGTTTTTAGTTATGAATAATTGAAAACACACAAATGTCCATTACTGGGAGAGTGAATAAATACATTGTGTTATGTTTATATAATAAACTATTTTATATCAATAAAAATTAAAAATTAATGAAGTAGAACTTTCTATCTCAATACTGATGACTATCATAAACATTTTGCTAAGGAAATAAATACATTTTGATACTATTTACATAAAGTTTAGAAACATGCAGAAAAAATACAGTAAGGCATACATAAATACGTAATAAAAAGTATAAAGAAAGTACAAAGAAATGCAAAGGAATAGTAAAGTCCAAATTCAGGTTTGGAGTTATTGGAGGAGGGGAGGGGTATGATAGAATCACAGAGGGTTACATGGGGAACTTCCATAATGTTGGTAATATGTGACTTCTTAAACTGGACAGTGGTTTCATGAGCAGTAATATTTATATCTTTTATTTTAAATATTGCTAAGAAATGAACATTCATACTTTGCAATACTATAGAGCTATTAAAATGAATTAAGTAGAATTATGTACACAGACTCAGAAAGATCCCCCCCAAAAAATCAAATCATACAACCACATGAATGAAATGAGCATGTTTGAGTATGAGTATATGTAGATATACATGAAAGTTTACATACTAAATTTTTAATCATGGTTACCTCTGAGGAGAACAGCTTCAGTTTGGAGGAGGAGAAATGAAGAAAAAAAATATATGTTAGACTTTGTCTATTTGTGTATTATTTGATTCTTTTACAAAAAAGAACAAAATGGCATTGTTCCTCTCTCCTAAAATGCTTAGATACTCAGTATACTTTAATCATATAAGTGAGAGGAAGAAACATATGAGGAGCAAAGATATGGGGAGAAAGTGAGAGGAGAAAGTGAGAGTTGGCAGGAAAACAAAGATTCAAAGTTCCAAATTGAAACACTAAAGTTAAGGTGAAGAATCCCTTCTCTGTTAAAATTTATTACAGTAGACTAATCAAGGCACAGAATACTCAAGAATCTGTGAGCAGTAAATACAGTGCTGGATGAAATGATGGTTCAACAACCCAGGGGCCTGAATTCTTAGGAAAAGAAATTCTGGGAGTACCATTATAGTGGCCTATTAAAAGCCTGGTGGTTTTCTTTGTTATGTATATTTATCATAGTATACTCATGAATATCACCCAATGAACACCTCATTCAAAGAGACTCAAAGAGGGAATTGCTATCTGAAAAAGGTTTATTTCCTTTGTAGTTGGTTAATAAATCTCAAAAAGGCACTGATTCCATATTTTGGATTTGCCTGGGAAAAGGACAAAGATTTCATTGGATAGTTGGTTATGCTCTTGAGTGATTGCTTAACATTTAAAGTTTTACAAGAGTGTTAATATTCACATTTTGGACATACAAATTATAACCTTAAAATTTTGATCCAGTGTTGTTAAAATTAAACTATAGGTCACAAAAATATTTTATAAACTTAGGAAAGACTATTATTTGTCCATACTTTGACATCCCAAAGTTATGATGACAGTTAGAATATTTATATTCAGTGACCATAGACTCCAAGTAAACCAAGTGCATGGTGGGAGACAAGTCGTGAGGGGGAAAATGTTCTATTTACATTTATGAAGGCTCTGTTTCTGGCTATGTCTTTGCTATGGTACTGAAAATGGAGCAGTAATCTTCAGGAGATATTCAATGGGAATTACAAGTTAGTTTGGTGTTTGTTTTTCCTGGGGCATTAAATATCTCATCTCCCAGGAACAGAACACTCAACCTTCATGAGGCACGCAAAACGTTGTATTTACAATTCTTCCCATAGAATATATTTGTGACCAAAAGTGGAGTATTTTCACTTGAATTGAAAATGAACTCACCAGGCTTGTATATCAACAGACAAATTACATGGGCTCTTCTGATGGTCAGAAAAACACTCAGAACTCTGGGTCTAGTTTTCTTCTACAGATTACAAATAAAATATAACAGGGCCTCTAGCAAGGTCACAATCCTATTTCAACACAAAGTTCTTTGACAACCATACAAAAAAATCACCCTCTGTGTATATTTTGGTATCATTTTATTTCTTTATTTTTTCTATAAATCAAAACTCTTTAAGCTAACTTGGATGGTAACTTCTTTATGATGAGGTAATATGTCTATTCTAATTGGCTGTTCCATTTCACTCATGTCCACAAGTCCTTAAGCATTATCATTCTTTTGACTATAAAAATCACTTTTCTCAGCATTCCTTTCCTTTTCTCATTGACCATCTGACATGGAGAGTCCATAAATATTAAGACATTGACATCCTAATATAAATTCAGATTTCATCTTCATTGATGACTGCATTAGGAGAAGACAATTTTGAGATTACCCCACATTTGCAATAAGAAGTTTCTATATTTTTTAAATTTTATTTTATTATGTTATGTTAGTCACCATACAATACATCATTAGTTTTTGATGTAGTGATCCACGGTTCATTGTTTTTGTATAACACCCAGTGCTCCATGCAGTACGTGCCCTCCTTATACTCATCACCGGGAGAAGTTTCCATATTTTTACCTAAAAAGGAGATAGAACTTACTTTCTGGAGGTCAGAAAGCAAGCAAGCAAGAAAAGAACTCTTTTGTAGAAATTATTTCTCCTAAGAAAATTACCTATTAAAAGAAAATAAATGAGTTTAAAATCTAATCCTCATAACCAAGAACAATAGTTAGCAATTAGTGTTTATTTACTGAGAGCCAGGCTCTATTTTAGAATACTTTCCTTGCATTATCTATGTAATCTTTTTGGTAACCTCATGAGGTATAAAATTTCATCTCATTTCACCAAAGACAAACTGATAAACAGGGGAAGTAACTCACCCGAAGCACACACCTGGAATTGTAAGAAGTCAAAGCTAATTTGGATCAAGTCTGTCCTTTTATTCTTATCATTACTGCTTCGAACATTCTACTCCCATCAAGTGTAGAGTAGTGTCCAGTCCACACCCAGTCTCCTTCTTCACCTGCAGTTGCTGCCAGTAAAACAACAGAAATAAATCCACTTAAAACTGCATATGAACATTGAAGACAAACACATGCCAAACCTACGGGACTGAGCTCCCCTTTATTTCTGATATTTGTAAATATAACCTCCAAGTGTGCCTTTTCATATTTTTTCTTGGATATGTGTGTTCTATATCTTCTTTACAATCTTTTTGTTCACCATCCAGTTCATTATTCTTTTTCCTCCTGACTCCCTACTTAGAAATTGACTTTTACTCTTTTATGTTGTTTCCTATAAAAACACCACTCTGCTTTTCTTTTAAGATCAACTGTCCCATATCTCTGTTTGATAATATTAACTTATTATAGTATCCGTGATGGAGTATATCTTTGGACCGTCATGGGAAAGGATTTTATTTTCCTGTGTGAATTCTATCTGCTTCTACTCCACATCCTTTTGTCCTTCTTTTCCTGTGTTCAGCAAAAGGTCAGTTCTATGTTATATAAAATGTATATTTGCCACCTGGTGCTTTTCCTGATTTAAAAAAATCAGCTTCTCAACATGGTTTAAAAGAATTTTTTATGGAGGCAATGTAGACTCTTAGCAGAAACTTGGAAATGGTGACATATTTTTTCTCGGGTATAATAACCTCTAGATTATTCTGTGACAGTTTTTAAATGTTACCTTAATCACAATGGTGAACATTAATGAAGGTTTTTGCCAGATGAAATGGGAAGTTGAAGGTCACATGAAGCTTGATATACTTAATAAAACTAACTTTGAGTTTCACAAGCATTAAATCAGTTGGTTATGAACTATTTCCTTGAAAGACGGGGAGGAGATCATCAAAGACTCACATTTCACACAGCAGTCTTTCCCACAGAAGGTAATAAATCCTATGCTGAGTGGTCCGCTATAACCATAAATGCCAAGATGCGGCCAGTTTCCACCTCAGTGAACACGAACCAGCAAGGGTGCTCTTAGAATGAAGTTTATCTACTGAAGAAACTTCAACCAGATTTGAATTTAAGCAAAGGAAGAAAACTGCAATTTCTCTCATTCTACCTGTGTCCGGTCCTGTCTTTGGTGGTTTCATACACTGTCATTTCATTGGAATCCCTTCAGGAGCCTCTGTTGAAGGTGCTGGTATTGTTGTTTCCCTTTATACACACGACAGAACAGAGGCTTACGATGCTTGACTTGCTAGGCAAGTGGCAGGACTAGGATTCAAATCACTAGAATCTAAAACACAGAACAAATGAATAAACAAACAAAAAGCAGAATCAGACCTATAAATACAGAGAACCAACTCAGTTGTCAGAGGGGGGAGGGGAAGGGATGGGCAAAATGGGTGAAGGGGAGTGGGAGGTCCAGGCTTCCAATTACGAAATGAATAAGTCACGGGGAGAAAAGGTCCCGCATAGGGAAGGTAGCCAGTGCTATTGTAATAGTGCTGTGTTTATGGTGACAGATGGTGGCCACACCTGTGGTGAGCAGAGCAAAACTTAGAGAGATGTCAAATCACTATGTTGTACACCTGACAGCAATGTAACATTGGTTGTCAACTATACTCAGATAAAAAAAAAATGTAAAAACAAACAAAAACCAAGTCACTGCTCTATCCAACATTCAGCTGCCCCTAAGGAAACACACAGAAGGGCCAGCACATGGAAGTACGTGCACGCAAACCAGAAATGTCTTTGCTTCCCTAATGTTATTTCGCTTTGCTGATCCTTAACATTGTGGAATTAGGTAGTTTTGTGTTGTTATTGTTGTTGACATAATATTTATTATTTTCTCCTAAAATGTAAATGTTCTAGAAACAGGTTAATGGAGTACTCTATATCATTGATGTTTTAGTATGAATACGTTTTTTTTTTTAAAGATTTTATTTATTTGAGAGAGAGAAGGACAGAGAGAGAACATGGAGGGGGGGGGTGGGGTCAGAGGGAGAAGCAGGCTCCCCGCCCAACAGGGAGCCCAATGCGGGACTCCAGGATCATGACCTGAGCAGAAGGCAGCCGCTTAATCAACTGAGCCACCCAGGCGCCCCAGTATGAATGAGTTTTTAAACTTCTTTCTGGAAGGCAACTTTGAATAGAGGAAAGTAAATGAGGAAAAAGGGGTGCATGAGAAGTAGGTTGAAGATACACTTCAAATACCACAAACTGTTAGCTCTATGTCTGTGGAGCTTGTCTGTGGATAGACTATCAGGCATTTTTTCAGTGGAAATTTAGAAACACAAAGAATACAGTTCTAAGATAGCATCATTTAGACTTCTTCATTGAATTGATGGAGTTTCCACAGCTCTAAAACTGATGGAAGAAATTTTTCTTGGTAGATGGCTAACAGTTGTCAAGTGTGTTTTAAAAGGAAGTCTATATGCGTCTCCTGAGTTCACCTGGGATTATTTTACCAAAGAGAAAATAGTTGTGATCTAACCTTTAAAAAATCTCTAGATTTCTATTTCTTCTCCAAGGAACTTTCCACTGTTTGTGAAAGGAAACCTAAAGAGCCCAAGTCATATACGTGTTTCAAAAAAAAAAAAAAAATTTTTTTTTAAATAAATCCAAAAGCTGTAATGATTCTTTTCATTTATTTATTTCTAGTATGAGTATTAAGGTACTTTTCCCTTGTCAACTATTGTAAGAAGAAAATTGTTAACTAAAGGAAAAGACAGTGAGGAGCTTTTCAGCTGTTTGATAGTATTTTCAATTGTTTGATAGTATTTATTGGTTTCATAAGTGAGTTTGGTAACCACAATTAATAATTAACATGCTGTATCTCTAGACAACATTTTTTTTCTATTTGAGGTGTTTTCTTATGCTCTCCAAACACAGCTGAGAAATGGAAAGCTCTGAAATTTTCTTAATCTCTAAAATATGCTTGTCTACAGTGGCAAGCAAGAAAGTGCTTACATATCATCTCTCTTCGGTGCTGGTAGAAGGTGTGGTAGCTTATGCTTCCTGCTCTGTCAGCTAAACCCACAAAAGATTAAATGCTAGGTACACAGTAGCCAGTTAGCACAGGTCTGTCTCAGAGGCTGGCAGGTGTTTCCATGAAATTTTGCCGCACCTGTCATAGCACCTGGGGAAGCCAGCACCTGGCAACCTCATAAACAACACACTCTTTAATTGCTTTGAGAAAGCACAAGCAGCTGCCGCCGCCGCCAACATTTTTAAGTAAACAACAGGTTTTGCACCTGCTGGAGCAAAACCCTGACCTTACTATTGGCCAGTCAAGTGACACGAGGTAACTCAGGCAGCCTATCCTAATGCACGTGGCCTAGGAGATTAGTGGCGGTCCGTCAGTATTGATTCTTGCCCTGGTTATGTGATGTTTGCCCCCCGCTTGCCTCTTGAGGGCATTTAACTCAGCCCCTTCGTGTGAAAATTAGAATAATTAAATTTGGCTTATGGACAGTTCCTTTTAGTTCTTCTTCCTTCCCTCCTCTGCCTTCTTTTGAGGATGATAATGAGAAAAGAAAATGACTTAGGTCTAATTTTCTAATTTTCCATGTTCTCAACAATAGCTATTTATAGGTCCAGAATGGAGGATGCAAGTCAGGCAAATGAACGTTCTACCACTGACCACTCAAAGCTTTCAGACCATGACCAGCAAAATGAGGCTGCAACAAAATATATTTGTATACAAATAGGCCAGCTGCCTTTTGCAAAAAGAGATGATTTTTACTGTTTTATGACCTTGTATAGGTATCCCTTTACCATGAAGTGAGACCGGACAGCTCAGTGTTTATCTGCTGACACAACAGTGAACTCATGTTTAATTCTGCCTCCTACTGGATATCCCCCTCCCCCTTCACATACACACAGATACTATTCTGAGGTTTTTAGCAGATCTATCCCAAGGCTCAGTGAAAACACAGCTCAGGCTTTAGGGAATCAGGCCAGAAAATGGAACACAAATAGGCAGTGGAGACACCCAGCCCCAAGGCATTTCTAAGAATTTCCCTCCCTTGTTCGCAACTTCTGTAAGTGGTAGAAGTCTCTCTTCATGGATGGAGCACTGGAGTTGACTGAAACACACATGCACTTCTAGGTGGGAAAAGACAGATTCCATAAGGCTAATTCACAAGGCAAATCACTTGATTTTCTCACACTAAGCCTATGAGGATGATTTGGGCTTTGGAATGCATCTATTTGTACACAATTTTATCCTTTATCTCTTTATGACTTGACTGCTTTCTCAAAACAGTAAAGGAACAGGCTTCAGTTTATCAGAGAGGTAGTACATTTCCAACAAGTGAAACACAACAGACGCTGAGCCTTGAGAAGGAGAAGAAAAAAAGCATGGGTGAAAATATACGAGACCATGAGATGTTTTCAATTCTCTCATTTTCATCACAAGCACACAGAAAATTCAACCTGGTAGAACAAAGATCAGATGGGCCTGAAGGCAAATGATCAGAAGTCTGTTTCAGAGCCTAAAGCCAACAAAGTGTTTGCCTATAGCTTGTTTAAGCATTTTGATCAAAAAGAATAATGCAATTGTGAACTAGTTTGAGGTGGAAGAATATTTCCAATGAGATTAATTATTTACTACTATTGATTTGGGAGAATATTTCTACAAAATCAAAGTATATTTCTCCTTCCACTTTAAATTTCTAAGAATCTTATAACAACTCCACGGAGTTGTTATTAAACCAAACAACATTTTTTTTAATAGCATGCTTAAAGCAGTTGGTCCAATTGTTATATCGAACACATATATTCATAGATTTTAAATAAAATAACATACAGGTTATGTTCCTCATATATAATAAATGTAACGATAAGAATGTAAATTTTCATGTTTGGTCTATCTGTTGGGTCATACTAAGCACAGAAGGCTAGTAGTATATGGAGAGAAATATACCCAGGAATTACGGGGAAAGCTGTAGGGGCTTGTTGAATCCACTTATTGAAGTTCCAAAGAACATTTAGATAACCATTTTTATAGGTTATAAAAATGAAATGTGAAGGAAACAGTGAAAAAATTCACTCCAACTTTTTCTCTTATTCTATCTCTTAACATCTGCAGCAACATCAAAAAGGAAAACAGATATTTAAGATACACAGGAGGGGCTAGTTTCATGATCTGGATTATAGTAGGATAAGAGTAGCACTATTTATTCTTGAAAAATATAGACAATGTTTGAAGTATATAAATAAAATCATATAATGAAAACTAATTTTTCATAAGTAGGAAAGGGGGGCATTATGACACCTGCATCCTAGTGTTTTTGTGTCTTGGGATATGAATCTGAGAACATTATTTGGCCTGTGCTTTAGAGTTTTCATTTGTACAAAGGCAATAACAAACTGACATTCAAGTAACTGAAATAACTGGTTGGGTGGGGGGGCCTGTGTGGTGCAGTTAGTTAAGGCTCTGACTACTGGTTTCCGCTCAGGTCATGATTTTAGGGCCCTGATTTCAAGGTCATGAGGTCGAGCCCTGCATCTGGCTTTGTGCTCAGTGCGAATCTGCTTAAGATTCTCTCTCTCCCTCTCCCTTTGCCCCTCCCCTCCGCATGCTCACTCTCACTCTCTTTCTCTCTCAAATAAATAAATTAATTTTTTAAAAAGAAGAAATAACTGGTAGGAATGACAATGAAAGCTGGATGCTTATCTGTTCGTCTCCATAGTGTGCCAATTTTTTAAACATAGATATGGCTCCATCTTCTCAAAACTAGCAAAACAGATAAAATAAAATAAAAATCAATTTTTTCCTTCTATCAAACTAGTCTCAACAAAATAAAAATAAAAACATGGAGTACCTGGCTGGGTCAGTCGGAAAAGCATGTGACTCTTGATCTTGGGACTGTTAGTTCAAGCCCCATGTTGAGTGTAGAGCTTACTTAAAAATAAAATCTTTAAAATAAAATAATGAAATAAAAACAAAGATAAGTGAAACTGCATGTGGGTGAGAAAGGTAGAGGGCAAGAAGGAGGGATCACTAAACACAGTTTTAGGAGAGGCTAATATCTACATAAAGAAGAAAGATCACCTTTTGTAAGTAACATGAAATGGTATATTAAGGCTTCATACCCAGAATTTTGCCTTACACACACTAAAACCTAAATAATTATTAAATTATGAATTTTATTAGTTTTGATGGTTTGTCTGCTTGGTTTTTTTTTGTTGTTGTTGTTTGCTTTTGTTTTTTAATGGGTGAACCAGAGTTTATACCTCTAAGCCATTTACTCTAGTTAAGGTTATCAAAGGGTTTTCAAATAACAGAAGGCTAATTTTCTGAGGCACAGAGGAAGAAACTATCACAATCCACTATTTCATATACAAAATGAGAATTTTTCCATTTCCTCCTGTGCCAATTACCAATGTGTTGTCATGGCTCCTAATTCATCCTCCTTCTCCTGCTCTGTGATAATAAAGCTGAACTGTAAAAATTTTTCTTTTGTGAACTGACACCATGTTAAGTTTTGTCAGGTGAAGGGACAGGGGAGACACTGGAAGTGAAGGTCTCTCTCCCTGGTTCTGCTGCATTCTTCTCTCTAGGCTCCCGCCCACTGGGGCTCCCCCAATGCCCAGTGGCCAGCAGTCCCCCTGACCCTGAACAGCAGGCTCTGTGTGAGTCCAACAGTCAGTCCTCTGAGGGCAGCTTACCCCATCACGACAGAGGGCGGAGTACCAGCAAGTTCCATCAGCACAGCACCTCGGTGACTTCTTTGCCCTCCAATGAGTGACAGCCAGGCCACACGTCACGAGTTTGGAGCTAGGTTCCGGGAGTGGGTATCTCTTCCTTGGGCACTCTATCTTATCCCTAGATGTAATGGAATACATAAAGAGTGTTCATTTTACTTCTCCCTAGTCCATCCCTCCTCACTCCATTTTCTGTTAAAGGTAATAATATAGACTTAGCACCAGAAAAAACTCTAGGTCAGGGAGCTAGAAATATGATTTGGTTTACTCTCCTGTCGAGTCCAGGGTCTAGACTTGAGTGAATTCATAGACCCAGAGCCCCTTGATTGAAGGAAAATTCTGGTCCCCATGAAGAAGGACCACTGTCACAGGTACATGCTATAAATCTTTACTGAAGGCTTTCCACGGGGACCTATGGTCATTTACTAGAGGTATTGTGCATTAGTGAAGTGGAAATACCCAAACCTTTGGAGAATTACTGGACTTTGGCTCTGAATGGAAGCTAATTCCTGGGGACCCAAAATGCCAATGTAGTCAGGTGATAGATGGAGTATTAGCTCAAGTCCAATTTAAAATGAGCCAAGTTAGTCCTTAGACCCACCTTGTGGTTATGTGACCAGCTCCTAAATGTATAATTAGGATAGAGACTTGGCAACGGTCAGAATCCCTATATTGGCTCTGATTCATAGGATTTGGACTATTATTATATAAAGGGCCAAGAGAAAGCCCCTGGAACTTTTCCCTCCCTACAAAGATAGGATACCAAAAGCAATACTGCATCACAGGGGGAATTTCAGATATTAATGCTATCATCAAATATTTGAATGAAACAAAAGTGGTGAAACCTATAATATCCATATCCTACTCAATGATTTGACCTGTGGAGAAATCAGGCAGATATTGGAGAATGAACATGGATTACTGTAAGATTAATAAAGTGGTCATTTCAAGGGAAGCTGCTATCCCAGATGTAATATCTTCATTGGAACAAATATGGGCCTTGCCACTTCATATGCAGCTCTTCCTGATCGAGCCAGAAGTACACCTTCAGAGACCTCTCTTAGGTCTCCTGCTCTCTGCAGGAGTATGGTCTGCAAAGACCTTGATCTTTTTGACATTCAGTAAAATAATTGCATTGGTCTACTATATTGATGACATTTGCTTATTAGATATAGCCAACTGAAAGTAGCAAGGATTTTAAATGCCTCAGTAAGACATATGTGAGCTAGAAGGTGCCAAATATACAAAAATGTAGGGGGCCACCTCAGTGAACCGTCTGAGGGCTCAGTGGTTTGGAGCATGTAGAGATATCTCCTTCCAGGTGAAAGATAAATTGCGGCACCTTCCATCACCCGCCAAGAAAAAAGATGCTCGATAGGCCTTTTTAGATTTTGTAGGTAACTTATATCACATTTGAGCGCAGACTTCAACCATTTAAAGAGCCGCCTGGAAGACTGCCAATTCTTAGAGACCAGAGTAAGAGAAGGCTCTGGAACAAGTTCCGGCTGCAGCACAAGCTCCACTGTCACTTTGGCTCTATGATGAAGCCTATCTGATGGTATACGCAGTAGCCAATAAGGGTGCTGCACGGAGACCCTGGCAAGCAGCACAGGGAAAAATCACAGTGTGCATCTCTAAGATCCTGGAATCTCTCCATCTCCATCTATTCATATACTTATGTACATCTATATATACTTACGTTTATGTCTAATACAGATAACTACTCTCCTCTTAAGAAACAGCTTCTTGGTCTGGTTTTCTACTGGGCCTTGGTAGAGACTGAACACTTAACAGTGGACCATCAGGTGACCGTATGGGTTGAGTATACCTTCACAGACTGCATTGTTTGAGCCACACAGCCCTCAGATGGGAAGCAGCAACCACAGCAATCTATCATCAGATGGAGATGATATAAAAATTGTGTATAAGAGATGATGCTTGGGCAGGTCTACAAGGTATGAGTAAGTTGCAAAAGCAGGACTCCTTCAACATCAAGAAATGTTGCATTGCCTCTCAAATTCATACCTATGGCCTCCTGGGGTATTTCCAATGACCAGTTGTCTGAGGAAAAAACAAACAAACAAACAAAACCTCAAGTCTGGTTTCCAAAGGGGTCTTCACAACATGACAGTTCTAATTGAAAGTGGATAAATATAGTACCAGAGTCCCACAGGGTAGCCCTGATCGCCATTAGTGAAAGACATCTTCTCAATGGACAGGACCTTAAGCAATTCATCTGGTTGTTCACTCTGTCTGGAGTGAGAGGGCAAGAAGTACATATCTCTGTGATTCCTGGGCAGTTACTAATGGTTTGGCTGAAGGGTCAGGAACTTGGAAGGAATAGAATGAGAAAATTGGTGATAAGGAGTCTGGGGAAGAAGTTGTGAATAGGGAGCAAGAGCTGTTTGTGAGCAAGAACGGCATGACATCCCACCCAGGTCCTTCTCTCCCTGTCCCCTGCTGCGCCAAAGCTTTAAATGAGGCTGGATGGGGAGCAGTCAATGTGGACACCCTTAGGGCACTAGAAAGAAACTTGTAGCTGGGGAAGGAAATAAAAGTTACGTCTCCTCTTGGTAGCTGGACAATGCTGGGCTCAGAATTACAGCTTAAAGGGAGACAGGTGCCCTGGGAAGGCCACACCCATGATACCCAAGGACAGTGTCTGCCTAAGACAAGGCATAACAAGAACCATCACAGCAGGCTTTTTTCTTTATAGTTATCAATAAACTAACTCTAGAATTTATATAGAAAGCTGAAGGAACTAGAAGAGCTGAAACAATTCTGGAAGGAAAGGCAAGGATTGGGGACGTTTTGTCTTTTTGCCTTGGCCTACCTTTTAAGATTTTTCTCTATATCATGGGCAGTTTAACTAGGATGCACCGAGATGTGGTTTTCTTGTATTTATCCTGAATAATGAGTTGCTATATTCTTTTTAAATCAAATCTGGTCAAATCTGGTCATTTTTATCCCATATTTGTTCAAATATTCTTTTCTCTTTCATTCTCTCTTCTTTTTTTCTGTTATTACAGTTACATGAATATTAACCTATTTGATATCCCATTGGGGTTTTGTTCTCATGTTTTCAATCTTTTTCTCTTTGCTTCCATTTCCATGATTTCTATTGACCCGTTTACAATTTCAATGGTCTTTTTTTTTTGTTTGGTCTGCTGTTAACCCCCCTGCCCACCCCCACCCTGGTAGATATTGTTATTCCAAACATACTCATCAGTTCTCGGTTTTCCACTTGTTCTTTTTCCAAAGGCTTCAAATTATTTCTCGAAATTCTTCATCACACTATATCTATGCTTTTCTAAGGATTTTTTAACATATTTATTACAGCTATTTGAAAATTTTGTTTGATCATTCCTACATCTTCATTATCTATATGTTTGTATTTTATGACAGATGGTTCCTGTTAACTGTGCGTTGTTCTGTTTTCTTGCATATCTTTTTATTATTTTTTATTGTACATTGGACATTGCATCTAAAGACTGTGTATTTTATTTCTTCCTTTTTTAGCACAAAGAACACCACTTTCTTCTATTAATGTTAGGTAGCTAGGGTGAAATGGGGTAAGAAGCTGTTCAACTTGATTTGGTCAAAGGCTAAATTGGTTTGGAAGGAGGTGGCTTTAATTCCTCTAGCAGAACTTTGGAATTAGAACACCAGGAATTTAATAGATCTTTCTCTGTTTGTCAGTCCCATGTGTGTACTGTGAAAGCACTGATACTTTTGATGTTACCAGAATTTGAATTGGGTAGTAGTTGGTTATGATTTTGGTTAGACTCCCTTCATCTCTGGCTTCCACTGGTTTGACATTGAGTTAGTTCTCTCCCTATAGTAGGGACCCGCACATCACAAGACTGGAGGACCATGAAGACTATGTATCTGTGAGATTGTGAGACCATGAGACTTCAAGACTGTGGGAATGCAGATCAGAAGGCTGTGGAGGGGCGGAGCAAGATGGCGGAGGAGTAGGAGACCTGGATTTCGTCTCCTCTCAGGAATTCAGCTGGATAGGGATCAAACCATTCTGAACACCTACAAACTCAACAGGAGATCAAAGAAAAGAAGAGCAACAACTCTCTGAACAGAAAAGCAACCACTTTCTGGAAGGTAGGACGTGCGGAGAAGTGAATCCGAGGCGATATTGGGGAGGATAGACGGCGGGGGAGGGGCCTCCGTCGGCCGCTTCTGGCAAGTGATAGAGCCGCGGAGCACAAAGTCGGAACTTTTAGAAGTCTGCTCCGCTGAGGGACGTCACTCTGGTGGCGAAGTGGGGGGTGGAACCCTCGCGGGACAGTGTGGTCTCAGGACCCTCGGGGTCACAGAAAGACCGGGGGTGCCTGAGTGCGGCAGAGCTCCCAGGTATCGGAGCAGGGAAGCCGGCTGCAGAGACGGAGCCCAGGCGCGGGCTCTCAGCTCGGAGTTGCTATAAACCGTGATCCGCGGCACAGTCGGGCCACTGCTCCTCCAGCAGGGACCCAACAAGCGGCAGATCCGGGGAGACTCACCTTCTTCCCCCGGGAGGAGAGGTGCGGGAGCGCACCGCGGGGATCTGCTGGGTTTGGAGACTCCGCACGGGGTCGGGTGCCAGATAGAAAGGCGCGGTCACAGGCCGGGTGAGCGCGGAGTGCGGCGGGAGACCGGGGAGACGGGAGTGACTGACTGCTTTTCTCTGGGGGCTCGCTGAGGAGCGGGACCCCGAGTTCTCGGCTCCGCCGGGGCGGAGACTGGGAGGCTGCCATTTTCACTCTCCGCCTCCAAAGCTGTACGGAAAGCTTGCAGGGAACAAAAGCTCCGGAGAGCAAACCCGAGCAGATTACTTAGCCCGGACCGGCAAGGGCGGGGCAATTTTGCCTCAGGCAAAGACATTTGGGAACCACGGCAACAGGCCCCTCCCCCAGAAGATCAGCGAGAACAGCCAGCCAAGACCAAGTTTACCGATCAATGAGAACGGCAGAACTCCAGCACCAGGGGAATACTGCACATAGAATGCATGGCTTTTTTCCCATGATTCTTTAGTCTTTCAAAGTTAATTATTTTTTTTAACTGTCTTTTTTTCTTTTTTCCTTTTTTCTTTTTTTTTGAATTTTTCTTTTTCCCTTTTTCAACCAACATCTTATCAATCCCTTTTTTAAAAAAAAAAACATTTTTATTTTTCATTTTTAAAGTCATATTCTATCCCTTCATAGTAGTTACCTGTATTTTTGGCATATATATATAAGTTGTTCTCTCTTTAAAATCTTGAGATAGTTTTTTCTAACAGATCAAAATATACTCTAAATCTCTAGTGCATGGTTTTTTTCTACTCCCCTGCCTGATCACATTCTCTCCCTTTTTTCTTTCTTTCTTTTTTTTTTTTTAATCCTCTTCTTTCTTTTTTCAAACAACTTATCAAATCCTTTTTTAAAATTTTTTATAATTTCCATCTTTACAGTCATATTCCATCCCTTCATCATATCAACCCTTATTTTTGTACATATATAAGTTTTTCTTTCTTTAAAATTTTGGGAGGGACTTTCTTTTAACAGACCAAAATACACCCAAAATCTAGTGTGTGGCACTGATCTATAATCCAGCCTGATCATATTTGATCACATTGTTTTTGTTTTGGTTTGTTTTGTTCTGCTTTTGTTTGTTTTTATCTTTATCGTTTTCTTTTTTCTTTTTTTCTTTCCTTTTCTTTTTTCTCTCTTTCCCTTTCTTTTCCCACTGCTTCAGGTCTTTTCTGATTTGTTTAGAGTATATTTTCTGGGGACGTTGTTACCCTGCTAGCATTTTGTTCTCTCATTAATCTATTCTCCTCTGCACAAAATGACAAGACGGAAAAAATCACCTCAACAAAAAGAACAAGAGGTAGTACCGACTGCCAGGGACCTACTCAATACGGACATTAGTACGATGTCAGATCTAGAGTTCAGAATCATCACTTTAAAGATACTAGCTGGGCTTGAAAAAAACATGGAAGTTATTAGAGAAACCCTTTCTGGAGAAGTAAAAGAACTAAAATCGAACCAAGTAGAAATCAAAAAGGCTATTAATGAGGTGCAATCAAATATGGGGGCGCTAACTGCTAGGATAAATGAGGCAGAAGAAAGAATCAGTGAGATAGAAGACCAAATGATGGAAAATAAAGAAGCTGAGAAAAAGAGAGATAAACAATTACTGGATCACGAGGGCAGAATTCGAGAGATAAACGATACCATAAGACGAAACAACATTAGAATAATTGGGATCCCAGAAGAAGAAGAAAGAGAGAGAGGTGCAGAAGGTATAATGGAGCAAATTATAGCAGAGAACTTCCCTAATTTGGGGAAGGAAACAGGCATCAAAATCCAGGAAGCACAGAGAACCCCTCTCAAAATCAATAAAAATAGGTCAACACCCCGACATCTAATAGTAAAACTTACGAGTCTCAGAGACAAAGAGAAAATCCCGAAAGCAGCTCGGGAGAAGAGATATGTAACCTACAATGGTAGAAACATTAGATTGGCAACAGACTTATCCACAGAGACCTGGCAGGCCAGAAAGGACTGGCAGGACATATTCAGAGCACTAAATGAGAAAAATATGCAGCCAAGAATACTATATCCAGCTAGGCTGTCATTGAAAATTGAAGGAGAGATCAAAAGCTTCCAGGACAAACAAAAACTAAAGGAATTTGCAAACACGAAACCAGCCCTACAACAAATATTGAAAGGGGTCCTCTAAGCAAAGAGAGAGCCTAAAAGCAACATAGACCAGAAAGGAACACAAACAATATACAGTAACAGTCACTTTACAGGCAATACAATGGCACTAAATTCCTATCTTTCAATAGTTACCCTGAATGTAAATGGGCTAAATGCCCCAATCAAAAGACACAGGCTATCAGATTGGATTAAAAAACAAGACCCATCGATATGCTGTCTGCAAGAGACTCATTTTAGACCCAAAGACACCCCCAGATTGAAAGTGAGGGGGTGGAAAACCATTTACCATGCTAATGGACACCAAAAGAAAGCTGGGGTGGCAATCCTTATATCAGACAAATTAGATTTTAAACCAAAGACTGTAATAAGAGATGAGGAAGGACACTATATCATACTTAAAGGGTCTATCCAACAAGAAGATCTAACAATTGTAAATATCTATGCCCCTAACATGGGAGCAGCCAATTATATAAGGCAATTAATAACAAAAGCAAAGAAACACATCGACAACAATACAATAATAGTGGGGGACTTTAACACCCCCCTCACTGAAATGGACAGATCGTCTAAGCAAAAGATCAACAAGGAAATAAAGACTTTAAATGACACACTGGACCAAATGGACTTCACAGACATATTCAGAACATTCCATCCCAAAGCAACGGAATACACATTCTTCTCTAGTGCCCATGGAACATTCTCCAGAATAGATCACATCCTAGGTCATAAATCAGGTCTCAACCGGTACCAGAAGATTGGGATCATCCCCTGCCTATTTTCAGACCACAATGCTTTGAAACTAGAACTCAATCACAAGAGGAAAGTCGGAAAGAACTCAAATACATGGAGGCTAAAGAGCATCCTACTGAAGAATGAATGGGTCAACCAGGAAATTAAAGAAGAATTAAAAAAATTCATGGAAACCAATGAAAATGAAAACACAACTATTCAAAATCTTTGGGATACAGCAAAGGCAGTCCTAAGAGGAAAGTATATAGCAATACAAGCCTTTCTCAAGAAACAAGAAAGGTCTCAAGTACACAACCTAACCCTACACCTAAAGGAGATGGAGAAAGAACAGCAAATAAAGCCTAAACCCAGCAGGAGAAGAGAAATAATAAAGATCAGAGCAGAAATCAATGAAATAGAAACCAAAAGAACAGTAGAACAGATCAACGAAACTAGGAGCTGGTTCTTTGAAAGAATTAACAAGATTGATAAGCCCCTGGCCAGACTTATCAAAAAGAAAAGAGAAATGACCCAAATCAACAAAATCATGAATGAAAGAGGAGAAATCACAACCAACACCAAAGAAATACAAACAATTATAAGAACATATTATGAACAACTCTATGCCAACAAATTAGATAACCTGGAAGTAATGGATGCATTCCTAGAGATGTATCAACTACCAAAACTGAACCAGGAAGAAATAGAACACCTGAACAGACCTATAACCACTAAGGAAATAGAAGCAGTCATCAAAAATCTCCCAAAACACAAAAGCCCAGGGCCAGATGGCTTCCCAGGGGAATTCTACCAAACATTTCAAGAAGAATTAATACCTATCCTTCTGAAACTGTTCCAAAAAATAGAAATGGAAGGAAAACTTCCAAACTCATTTTATGAGGCCAGCATTACCTTGATCCCAAAACCAGACAAAGACCCCATCAAAAAGGAGAATTACAGACCAATATCCCTGATGAACATGGATGCAAAAATTCTCACCAAAATACTAGCCAATAGGATCCAACAGTACATTAAAAGGATTATTCACCACGACCAGGTCGGATTTATCCCTGGGCTGCAAGGTTGGTTCAACATCCGCAAATCAATCAACGTGATATAATACATTAACAAAAGAAAAAACAAGAATCACATGATCCTCTCAATAGATGCAGAAAAAGCATTTGACAAAGTACAGCATCCTTTCTTGATCAAAACTCTTCAGAGTATAGGGATAGAGGGTACATACCTCAATATCATAAAAGCCATCTATGAAAAACCTACAGCGAATATCATTCTCAATGGGGAAAAACTGAGAGCTTTCCCCCTAAGGTCAGGAACGCGGCAGGGATGTCCACTATCACCACTGCTATTCAACATAGTATTGGAAGTCCTAGCCACAGCAATCAGACAACAAAAAGAAATCAAAGGCATCCAAATTGGCAAAGAAGAAGTCAAACTCTCACTCTTTGCAGATGATATGATACTTTATGTGGAAAATCCCAAAGACTCCACCCCAAAACTGCTAGAACTCATACAGGAATTCAGTCAAGTGGCAGGATACAAAATCAATGCACAGAAATCAGTGGCATTCCTATACACCAACAACAAGTCAGAAGAAAGAGAAATTAAGGAGTCGATCCCATTTACAATTGCACCCAAAACCATAAGATACCTAGGAATAAATCTAACCAAAGAGGCAAAGGATCTGTACTCAGAAAACTATAAAATACTCATGAAAGAAATTGAGGAAGACACAAAGAAATGGAAAAACGTTCCATGCTCATGGATTGGAAGAACAAATATTGTGAAGATGTCAATCCTACCTAGAGCAATCTACACATTCAATGCAATCCCCATCAAAATACCATCCACTTTCTTCAAAGAAATGGAACAAATAATCCTCAAATTTGTATGGAACCAGAAAAGACCCCGCATAGCCAGAGGAATGTTGAAAAAGAAAAGCAAAGCTGGCGGCATCACAATTTCAGACTTCCAGCTCTACTACAAAGCTGTCATCATCAAGACAGTATGGTACTGGCACAAAAACAGACACATAGATCAATGGAACAGAATAGAGAGCCCAGAAATGGACCCTCAACTCTATGGTCAACTCATCTTTGACAAAGCAGGAAAGAATGTCCAATGGAAAAAAGACAGTCTCTTCAACAAATGGTGTTGGGAAAATTGGACAGCCACATGCAGAAGAATGAAACTGGACCATTTCCTTACACCACAAACAAAAATAGACTCCAAATGGTTGAAAGACCTCAATGTGAGACAGGAGTCCATCAAAATCCTAAAGGAGAACACAGGCAGCAACCTCTTCGACCTCAGCCGCAGCAACTTCTTCCTAGAAACATCGCCAAAGGCAAGGGAAGCAAGGGCAAAAATGAACTATTGGGACTTCATCAAGATAAAAAGCTTTTGCAAAGCAAAGGAAACAGTCAACAAAACCAAAAGACAACTGACAGAATGGGAGAAGATATTTGCAAATGACATATCAGATAAAGGGCTAGTATCCAAAATCTATAAAGAACTCATCAAACTCAACACCAAAAGAACAAAGAATCCAATCAAGAAATGGGCAGAAGACATGAACAGACATTTTTCCAAAGAAGACATCCAAATGGCCAACAGACACATGAAAAAGTGTTCAATATCGCTCGGCATCAGGGAAATCCAAATCAAAACCTCAATGAGATACCACCTCACACCAGTCAGAATGGCTAAAATTAACAAGTCAGGAAATGACAGATGTTGGCGGGGATGCGGAGAAAGGGGAACTCTCCTACACTGTTGGTGGGAATGCAAGCTGGTGCAGCCACTCTGGAAAACAGTATGGAGGTTCCTCAAAAAGTTGAAAATAGAGCTACCATATGATCCAGCAATTGCACTACTGGGTATTTACCCCAAAGATACAAAAGTAGGGACCCGAAAGGCTACGTGCACCCCGATGTTTATAGCAGCAATGTCCACAATAGCCAAACTGTGGAAAGAGCCAAGATGTCCATCGACAGATGAATGGATAAAGAAGAAGTGGTATATATATACAATGGAATATTATGCAGCCATCAAAAGGAATAAGATCTTGCCATTTGCAACGACATGGATGGAACTGGAGGGTATTATGCTGAGCGAAATAAGTCAAACAGAGAAAGACATGTATCATATGACCTCACTGATATGAGGAATTCTTAATCTCAGGAAACAAACTGAGGGTTGCTGGAGTGGGGGGTGGGGTGGGAGGGATGGGGTGACTGGGTGATGGACACTGGGGAGGGTATGTGTTCTGGTAAGCGCTGTGAATTGTGCAAGACTGTTGAATCTCAGATCTGTACCTCTGAAACAAATAATGCAATATATGTTAAGAAAGAAAAAAAGAAGAAGAAGAATGTAGCAGGAGGGGAAGAATGAAGGGGGGGAAATCGGAGGGGGAGAAGAACCATGAGAGACGATGGACTCTGAAAAACAAACTGAGGGTTCTAGAGGGGAGGGGGTTGGGAGGATGGGTTAGCCTGGTGATGGGTATTGAGGAGGGCACGTTCTGCATGGAGCACTGGGTGTTATGCACAAACAATGAATCATGGAACACTATATCTAAAACTAATGATGTAATGTATGGGGATTAACATAACAATAAAAAAATTTAAAAAAAAAAAAAAAAAAAGAAGGCTGTGGAGATTTTCCACTTTCTGGCCCCACCCCAGCTTCTCCTGACTCATCAGAATTCCTATGTAAGAGCATTACTTGGCAAAAAGATTTGTCTCTGCTTTTGAGGCTCCAGCAGTTTCAAATCCAGCCTGCCAATGCTTGGGCTTGTTAAAAGGTAGCTGGTTTCTTCTTTCTCCAAGCAAACACGGTGCAGGCTTGATTCTCTACCAGCCTTGCTGCAACCCTCAGCAACTCTTCTAAGTATAAAAACATGAGCTGTCCCTTTCTTGTGTAGAAAGGGTTTGCCTCCCTGGACTTTAGTTCTTTTAGATTTCTTGGTATCCAAAGATCTTCACTAGTTTTAAAGAAATTTATGATCTTTTTGTTGTTGTTGCCTGGAGATTTCTTATAGTTTTGGTGAGAGTGAGGACTATCTAAAAAGACTATATATATATATATATATATATATATATATATATATATATATATATATCTGGCCCATAGATATGGAATGTCCATGCTTAAGCACAGAGAAATACCTTTATTAAGGTAAAGGTCAGATGCTGGAATTAATAAAAATTAATTTTAAAAACTAAAAGCTATAGAAAATCACCATTAATCCCCCTACTTCCTTTTTAAGTATTTATACTGAGGGGTAAAATTATCACTGATTTGAGACCTCAATCATAATCATTATTGACATTTTGGTGAATATAACTTAAGATATTTCCTCACTGGGTTTTGTTTTTGCTACTTCTTATATGGACATAGCCATGTGTACATATAATCACATCTCTATTTTTATTCAAAAAAGAGAATAATATAACACTTATTGCTCTTTAACTTGCTCTGCTCACTATTACCCTTCCAGATCCAAATATATAGATTTTTGTTCTGAATTGCTGCACAGAATGCCATTGCCCTGGCAAGCCGTAATTTGTAATAGTCCTCTACTGAGCACATTTACATGGCTTCCATTTTTCACTGCATTTAATATTCTTATAATTATATATTTAAACATTCCTAAAAGAAGGATTTATAAGACGTAAAATATAGGTTTGAACAGGTAAAAGGGCAGTTTTGTAAGTTCAAGGAAAAAGATGAAGCTATTGCATTTGATTTAATGTTCTGGCTTTCACGTTTTCTACCTAGTAGTTATTCATATATATGCCTTAATCATTGTTTATATGCCTGCAGGTAAGCTTTCTGTCTGACCAAAAGTTTTGGTTTCTAAAGTATTTAAAACATAATCTAAAATGCTTGAAATGTTACAGTCAAGTACAGTAGAAAAGGGCCATTATGAGGTATATGTGGCCTTGAATCCCAGGTCCATCATCCACCAGCTGTGTGTAACTTCTTTGAGCATGTAAAGTGAACATAGTGACAACTCTGAGCTTCACAGGTGTTGTAAGGATAAAAGGAGAATGTTTGCAAGGCACTTAGACACTTCATAGGTATATACTCCGTAATTTGTAGCAACTATCATTATCTTTCTGGAAATGTTGATCCCAATGGAAAGAGGGTGAGGACCAGAAAAAAATTAAATTAAAAAATAAATGATTAACAACTAACATCTGACTAGAGATAAAAATCAGTGTTATAATACATAAGAAGGATACATCGAGATAATGAAATGCCAGTTTTACTTCCACATTTCTGAGGTGGTTAAAATGAATACCAAGGAAACTAGATTGGAATAATGGGTAATCCATCCCTTTCTGGATAGGGAAGACCATTTTTAAAAGACTTAGATAAAGAAAAGAAGTTTTAGGAAAAAAATACACTTTCCAAAGAGGAGAGTAAAGCTTTTGGTCTCAGAGAAAGCTGATGGCTGGAAAAATAGCAGACGATTTAAAAAGCAACAATGTCCTTACATACAGGGCTAGTTTTGTTCACTAAATACCAAAGCAAACAAACGAACAACCTCAGTTTCATATTGTTCTGGTCAACTAAGCTACAGAAAACCAAGCCAAACAAATAAATTGCATTCTTTTCCCTTTTTATGACATAGAATCGATCCAGATTTAAATCCAATTCATAGTAATTTTCTGCCAAAATTACTAGCGCTCAGTGACTATACTTCAACAGTCTTCCTATAGAGAGCAGTCTCAATTGCTTGAGAAATGGAACTTCCTTTTTTTAAAAATTTTTTTATTATGTTATGTTAATCACCATACATTACATCATTAGTTTTTGATGTAGTGTTCCATGATTGTTTATAAGGCCATGTGGGAACACTCCCCTGGGATGCCAGGTGACAGGGAGAGATGGGAAGACACCTCACCTACCGGCCATCTCCTCTTAGGTAAGAAAACCACCTCAGATTTTCAGCTCTCTGCTTTTGCCCACTGGAGCCCATGCTCCTCAACTGCTCCCACCAAGCCTAAGGAAGGGAGGGAGGACTTCTAAGGAACCCCCACCCCCACCACCCACTCGGCTGTCCTCTATGATGCATAGCTATGATTTGCATTTCACCAACAGACTAATTAGTTGCTAATGGAGGTGACAAACTGAACTGTGGGGAAAAAAATACGGGTAGCAACTCCACCCGGCTCCCTTTAGCGGGAGCAGGAGAAGGGTATCAGAATCTAGCCTTCTACTTGCACCAGATGTCCCCTTGCACATCCAGATACAGCGATGCAGAGAACGGTGAGTGTTGCAAGGATCCACTAATGAGCCCACAATGCAGACACGGCCACTGCAAGCAAATGTTGTGATCCCTCCCACTCAGCCTCGTTCTCTGCGTGGCAAACACAGCAACCACCACTCAGTGACCGTGCTGTTACTGAATTTCTCTGTACATGAAGAATAAATAATAAATTAGCTGTAACCATGGAAATATGGCCTGATTCCTTAAAAAAAAAGTCTTTCTCTGCAAGGGTTAGCATGCATGGTCCCTCTTTGTATTGCACCCTCTGCGTCCAATGGTTTGGATAGCCCAAGAACAGGAGCTTTTAACCAAGCTAGATTTTATTCAAATATCCTTGGGAGCCCTGTCTTACAGTGTTTGGGAAACTTTTTTTTTTTTTTAGAGATGGGGAAAGAGAGGGAGAGAGATGTGTGGGGGAAAGGCAGAGGGAGAGGGAAGGAGAGAATCTCAAGCTGACTTCATGCCCAAAGCGGGGTTCTATCTCATTACCCTGACTGAGATCATGACCTGAGCTGAAATCAAGAGTCTGATGATTAACCAGCTGAACCACCCAGGTGCCCCTACAGTGTTTGGGAAACTTTTAAAATAAAGCAAGGAACATCACATTATCTCCGTAGGTGTTGTTTTAGGCCTAATCAGTAGGCTAGGGAAGAAACCCCCATAATGATAAAAATTACACAGAAAACAGACAGACACACATACAGTCAACTGTTATTTCTTTGTTATTCAGGGATATACTTGCACAATATATGTGTTGTGCTTTTCTTCTTCACCTTATACTATCCATTAGCTACTCTACCAGAGAATATACTAAAATTAAAAAAGAAATGAAATGGGCAGAGTTATATTTCATTAGGTGTCAAAGGTGCCCTGAGCACAAAGTGAAAAATTGAAAAAAAGTTACTGTACACCATTGCGTTAGGCAGAGAGGGAAGGTCAGGAACTTGAAAAGCCTGTGCTTTTGTTCAAAACAAATTGGTGTGTATTGTTCTCATTAAGATTTTCTTTTTAATTATAAAATGCTAACAGTTGTATAACATCCTTAATTCATTTATTTGTTCATTCAACCAATCAACCAACATTTATTAAGAGTGTGTGTGTGTGTGTGTGTGTGTGTGTGTGTGTGTATGTACCCAGCACTATGCTTAGAACTAGGAATTCAGGACTAGGACACTGCCTACCTTTTGGGGTTCACAGCCTGGGAAAGGAACCCAGACGAACAGCTCTAGTGAGTTCCAAGCCCTGGGCAATATTCAGAGATTGTGTCTTACAACAAATGTATGCAGAAGGTTTCTGAACTATATTATATAAGTGAGGACACTACGGCTCAGAGACATGAAGCCATTTACTTGGGGACATTCAGCTACTAACTGGAAAGGTAAGATGCAAGCCAGCCTCTGTGACTCCAAAGCACGCTCTTCCCACTCTGCCGCAGGGCCTCTAGTGGGAGACAGGAAGGCTGACTCACCGCACAGGGCAGCCCAGGGGGAGATGGACAAAAAGAGTTCTGTAGCACAAGGCACTTTATCTTCCTCCCTCTAAAATGGCATAGGCAGGTTGATCAGAAGGAAAGTCAATACTATGACTGCTTGTTTTTGTATTTCTGCCTGACATTCCAGATAAAAGGCTTTAATTCTGAGTATCTTGGAGAACACAAAGGCTTGGAGCTCTGAAGCATTGATTCAATAAGCGCTTCTAATGAAATGGTTTAATAGGCAATCCTTACCTAGTAAGACTCATGAAAAATTTACATATGCCTTCAGTGCCCCACCCGCTCTCTCCCAGCAGATCCTGTCTTTTCCAAGAGCAAATGGACTGAGTTCTCCCCAGCTCGGGAGCCTTCGATGTTTGTGCTCTCCTAGCTTCTTTTCTTCTGATCTAGTCCCTTCAAAGGCCAACATTTCCAACCCACTTCTGCTCCATTTTCTCCACTGGAGGAACAGTTCTTTGTTAGTCCAGCGTCTCTTGCCTGCATCTTCAACATCCTCCTCCCCTGGCTGGCTGGAGGAAATTCAGTCCGTAAACATGCAGAAGTCTCCTCCATTTAAAAATAAAAAAGAAAGCAAAACAGAAACAGAACAAAACCCTCTTTAACTTTCTATCACCCTTTTTCTATTGCTTGTCTTCCTTTTTTTCTCAATCCTGGGATGCTTTATCTGTATATGCTGTGTTCAGTTTCTCACTTTTAATTCACTCCTCACCCACTTGTGTTGTTGCCTCTGGCCCTTAAAAACAAACAAACAAACAAACAAAAAACCTCTGAATCATTGTAGAACTTTATTTTTTTTACTCATTTATTTACTCGTTTACTCTTTATATATAGGTATATAAAGTATCACAAGTCCATGAAAATCTCAAGTCCATGATTCCAAATGCACAGGACATCTTTAGCTCCTGACTTTTACTGGTGCTTTTTGCTGTGTATGATCCTGCTGATGCTTGCCTTCCATGACATGTCCTTTTGCTCCCTTTTAACTCAAACCATCACTTCTCCGTCGTATTTCAGAGTGCTTATGCAGTGCTATGCATCCTGCCCAATTTGCATAGGGCTTCCCTGAGTCTGGTCTTCAAGCCATTGGTTTCTTCTCTCTACACACTACCCTTGAACGTTCCTTATTGATTCTGATGGTATGAATAATTATAAGTTGATGACACTCTAATATTTAGCTTTACCAAGCTTCAGAATCATTTGTTCAACTGCCTACTACAATTACAATTTTCATGTCTCATAAGCACATCAAAGTCAATATGCATCAAGTTGAATTTTACACCATCTCCCTACATGGATTCCTCCCCCTTGTTTGATAATTCAGGTATCCATGTGGTTCTGTGCTCAACACTGAAAACCTAGGGTTATTGTGGTCCTATCCCTCCTTGTCCTTTATCTACCCCCTCTCCATTATACACATCTTCTAAAGGGGTTCCCAAATCCTGTTTACTCTAGCTCTCAAATATCTAGCCAATTTATCTCCTATTAATTCTGTGATCACCTCTTTCCTGAACTACCACAGTAGTCTCTGCATGAACACCTCTGTCCTTCTTCTTTGCAGTGACAAGAAACTGGTTTATCCAAAATATAAAACCAACCATGTCTCAGCACTGCTGAAAATCCCTCACCAGCTTCCTCCCACCTATGGGATAAAGCCCAAACTCCTAAGTGAGGCACAGGATGCCCTCCATGCCCTGCCCACCTCCACCCCACCACTATCCTTACTTATGCTTTATGCTCCAGCAACAATAAATTACTTAAAATTTCCTGCCTATGCCACACTCTCATCTATCTTTATACTCTTCCTTTGCTTGGAATATTTATCTCCATTTTCTTTGCCTGGATAAGCCCTACTCAATATTCAAGATTCAGATTCAGCATTGCTTCTTCCAAAAGCCATTTTTCAACCCCAAATCTGTCCTAAGTTATTATTTCCTGTGCTTCTATAGCTATCTCTATCATAGTATCTATCACATTATTTTGAATTTTCTGTGTAGCTGTCATCTTTCCACCTAAAATAAAGATCTGAGTACATTGACTATTTTTAATTAATTGCTTATTTTTGCAGCCTACCACAAGGGCTTGCCTGTAATAGGAACTTTATGCTGAAATATCCATTAAAGCTTCACTGAAATGTCCATTGCAGCTTTGGTCCTGAGGAATTTGTTCTTCTGTGTTTTTGTTGTTAGAAACAAGTCTAGTTCTGTAGTCTAACTGAACCAGATGGAAGATTCACAACATTCCCAAAACAACATACTGTTCCTTTGATTATTTCTGCAATAATCAAAAACATCATAGCTGGTTTGCTATGAGTTTCCTATTTGGAATCTCTATTATCTCTCCTCCTTAGGATTATTTTGAGATGCCCCCAATGATGCCTATGGCATACTTCTCCAAGGGAAAACAACAAAAACAACCACAGAACTTTATCCATTATTAATGCTTTGAGGGAAAACAAAGAACTTTATACTGAGTAATAGGTTAAAACATTATAGAAAGGTCTCTTTAATATTTGCTACTATCCTTTTACTTCATAACTAAGGTAGCCAGTTTAAGAATCTCTAGAAATCCAGGGATGCCTGGATGGCTCAGTCAGTTAAGCCTGAGCCTTTGGCTTAGGTCATGATCCCAGGGTCCTGGGATTGAGTCCCACATCCGGCTCCCTGCTCAGCGGGGAGTCTGCTTTTCCCTCTCCCACTCCCTCTTCTTATGCTCTCTCTCTCTCCCTGATAAATAAAAAAAAAATCTTTAAAAAAAAGAATCTCTGGAAATCCAGATGGTAGCTACATTTTTGCCAAAAGTTTCCCATTCAATGCCCCAAACACACATAATATATACTCCTGAATTTTAGTACTAGTATCATTTTATATGACAGTGATTAGTGATTATTTTTAGAGCCTCAAATAATAAAACCTCATTTTGTGTAATGATGAGAATTTTACAAATGGTTTGCAAATACATTATCTCAAGCTTTAACAGAGCCCTTAAATAGATATTGATATACCTATTTTATAGCTGTAAAGATGAGAATCTATTGAGGATATTAAGCCAATGTGTTTTATTCCCTCCATTTAGTCATATTTCTATATAGTGTTATGCCATTATAATTTCCGAAAAAGAAAAGGGATGGATGACCCACTGGGAAGAAAGAGGCCATGCTGTGGAGTGAAGCCACAGCAAAAATGACTGAACAAGAGAAGAGCCCATCCTTCCTGGACGTGGGCAATTCCTGAGATGAAGAAGGAGATACAGTGCAGAAGCTGACGGAGAGACCAGGTTGTCATGGCGTCCCTCCTTTTGAGCTAAAATTCCACAAGAAAAAATGTGAGATGTCATTGAGAGAAAAGTCAGGGGCAGAGAGGCTTTTGGCCCATTGACTATTTGAGACTCTGAAAAAGACTTGTCTCTTGGATAAGCCTCTGCCCTGATACGGAGCTACATGAAGGATGGTCAGATTCAGACTCCATAGGCTGTGCAGGTCTGCAGTTCCAGCAAGGTTAACATGGGACTGGGTCAGCAGAGAGGGCTATGAGAGCCAGGAGAGGGAAGGTCATGGACTCACCAGGCACAGACCTAGCTGCCGACATTGCCGAGCACGTAGGATACAGGTATGCAGGTGACACCTCTGGAAGGACCCTATAAGACACAAAGCAGAACAAAAAGCTGAGAACATATAGAA
Organism: Halichoerus grypus; assembly: GCF_964656455.1. Lineage (NCBI taxonomy): Eukaryota > Metazoa > Chordata > Mammalia > Carnivora > Phocidae > Halichoerus > Halichoerus grypus. The sequence continues at coordinate 38,145,168 of NC_135724.1, forward strand.
GGACCCCTCCACTGGAGGATCATATATTCCCCTTCTCCCAGATGCCCAGAAGCTATCTTAGAAAAGAGCAGGGGAAGAAGAAAAGAATTCTTTGGTTGGCAGATGAGTTTTCATGTACAATACTGAGGCATGATTAATAGAAGAAAAAAAAAGTTGGATTAATTAAAATTAAAAAGTCCTTCTCTGCAAAAGACATTATAGGAGAATTAAAACACAAGCCATGGTTTTGGAGAAAATATTTCCAAACACAAATTTGACAATGCACATGTATTGAACATAAAACAACTCTTAAAACTCAACAATAAACAAACACTTCAGTTAAAAAATGGACAAAAGATATGAACCGAGGACTCACCAAAGAACATATGGAGATGGCAAATAACCATATGAAAATATGAACATCAGATGACATTAGGGCACTGTGAATTAAAGCCACAAGATACCCTGTACACACATTAGAATGGTTAAACTTCAAACCTGACATCAAATACTGATGAGAATGCAGGGCAACAGCAATTCTCATTTATTACTGGTGGGAATGCAAAATGGTACCAGATTTTGGAAGACAGTTGGCAGTTTCTTATGAAGTTATATATAGTCTGACCATATAATCTAACAATTATGTTCTTATTTACTCAATTGATATTTAAAATTCAGGTTCACACAAAAACCTGCATACAAATGTTTTTTGTTTTAAGATTTTATTTATTTATTTGAGAAAGAGAGAGGGTACAAGCAGGGGGAGCGATAGGCAGACGGAGAGGGAAAAGCAGGCTCCCTGCTGAGCAAGGAACCTGATTCAGGCCTCGATCCCAGGACCCTGGGATCATGACCTGAGCCAAAGGCAGACACTTAACCGACTGAGACACCCAGGCATCCCAAATGTTTATAGCAACTTTATTCATAATCACCCAAACTGGAAGCAACCAAGATGGTCTTTAGTGGATGAATGGATAAACTGATGGTGGTACATCCATACAGTGCAATATTATTTGGTGGCAAAAAGAGATGAGCTATCAAGCCAAGAAAAGACATGGATGAAACATAAATGCAGTGAAGAAACCTGACAGACACTACCTTAACCACATGATCAAGGTCAGCATCAACAATGATAAATCATGTTGATAGTGTAAACTCTTGATATTGTGTAATGAGAATGGCATTTTACCTCTGTTCTTTCTCCCCAAAACCCATGTCACCAGTCAAATTATGAAAAAGACATAAGACAAATTCCTGCAGTGGGGAATCCTATAAAATACCTTACCAATTCTCCTCAATACTATTATAGTTATCAAAAACTAGGAAAGTCCAGGAAACTGTCACAGCCAACAGGAGCCTAAGAAGACATGATGACTAAATGTAATGTGATATCCTAGATAGGATCCTGGAACAGAAAAAGACATTAGGTAAAACTAAAGAAATAAGAATAAACTAGCGACATTAGTTAATAACAGTGCACGTTGTGGGGCACCTGAGTGGCTCAGTCGGTTAAGTGTCTGCCTTGGGCTCAGGTCATGATCCCAGGGCCCTGGGATCGAGCCCCGCATCAGGCTCACTGCTCAGTGGAGAGCCTGCTTCTCCCTCTCCCTCTGCCTGCCACTCTGACTATCTGTGCTCTCTCTCTATCTCTCTGTCAAATAAATAAATAAAATCTTTAAAAAATAAAAATAAAAATAACAATGCATGTTGTTTAATTATAATGAATATACCATAGTAAAGTAAAATGTTAATAGTAGGGAAAACTGAACACAAGGTATATGCTAACTCTTTCTATTATCTATTCAATTTTTATGTAAATCTAAAACCTTTCTAAAAAATAAAATCAATTATTGGGGTGCCTGGCTGGCTCAGTCAGTAGAGCATGCAACTCTTGATTTCGGGGTCATGAGTTTGAGCCCTACACTGGGGTGCAGAGATCACTAAATAAATAAATAAATAAATAAATAAATAAATAAATAAATATTTTTTAAAAAATAAAATCAATTAGTAAAAAAATAACTTCAAATAATTAGATCAGACTAAAATATCATATTTTACTAAATTTAATTTCTGAATTCTCCTCATGTTGTCCTCAGCTAGAACATAATGCCATATTTTTTAACCAAAATAAAACACACTCTTCTTCCAAGCAAGCTACATTATGCTTATGACAAATCCTCTTGAATATGTGAAAGAGTAAATTTCAGATAGTCTGAAAAAGCCATGTCATATATTTCAGGAGGATGGTACAGAGAGCCATAGTGTGGACACAGAACATGCAAGATATTTAGTGAAGACAATGAGTCAATTTCATTTCTGTAATGGTTCAAAGAACCATACTCAGGAATGAAATGAGAACAATGTGAACTCAATTATTCACATCAGGAGAATCTTTATTGCTGTATCTTTTATGAGCTTTGTCCAGGGTCTTTTGGTCACTGCAGATCAAAAGCTTAAAGGTCTCACCTGTAATTTAAATTGTTATGGTTTGTTACTATTTTATAATCTAAAGGCTAAGAAAAGTGTAATTAGTTCATTTTACAACAGTAAATTTTTAACACTGCAGCAGTTAATTATCCAATATCTGAAATATCTTCCTACTTTCAAATTCTGACTGTCTGTACTTATTTCCGACCATGAATAGAAAAAGTAGAGAAGACAAAACTTAAAATTGTTAAATTGCCTATTACTATTTACAAAGGGAAGTGTTATACAATTAGCCAAAACCACGCTTAGTGAGTAGCTGTGCAAATTCAAAAGGTAGTTGGAGGATATTATGAATACAATAATATTAACACTATGAATGAAGTGCAATAAAGTTAACTCCATATTAAACTTGTAAAATATGATTCCACATATATGTAAACAAAAATGGTACAAGATATTTAGAATAATACATATTTATTCAATGATGGAAATTTCCTTTCAATAAATACACATTCCTGGTTTTTATGAAAATAGATAAATAATTACATAACTCTAGTTGATTTAGTATAACGGCTGATTACAAGTTGGAAATAAATTAAAGCTAAGAGACTTGGCTTTTAACAAACAGAACACATTTGCTTTTCAAGTAAGGTGCTCTTGAGTTAAAAGACTAATAGATAAAGAAGATGTAGTGCATATATACAATGGGATATTACTCAGCCATCAGAAAGGATGAATACCCACCATTTGCATTGACATGGATGGAACTGGAGGGGATTATGCTAAGTGAAATAAGTCAAGCAGAGAAAGACAATTATCATATGGTTTTCACTTATATGTGGAACATAAGGAATAGCATGGAGGACATTAGGAGAAGGAAGGGAAAAATGAAGGGGGGTGGAATCAGAGGGGGAGACAAATCATGAGAGACTATGGACTATAGGAAACAAACTGAGAGTTTCAGAAGGGAGAGGGGTGAGGGGATGGGTTAGCCCAATGATGGGTATTAAGGAGGGCACATATTGCATGGAGCACTGAGTGTTATATGCAAACAATGAATCATGGAACACTACATCAAAAACTAATGATGTACTGTATGGTGACTAACATAATGTAATTAAAAAAAAAAAAGAAAAGAATATTAAGTCCATGAAAACTCATTCAGCAGATTTAATTTGTCAAAAACTTACTTATATCCCCCTACTCAAATAGACTATGGGGTGAACAGTCAAATAAATTATAGAGGTAAAATGGAGACACAGAAACCCAGGAGCTGAAACTAAATTAAAAAATCAAGGAAAAGGAAAAATATCGTTTGCCAATGTGTACCACTGTGAAATGAAATCATTTCATATATTTGGGAAGTCCCAGCCCATATACTTTTCCCACAAATTCAACAAATCATCCTCCTCAATGTAAGCTTACCTGTCAGAGGTACTCATATTATGGTTTTCACTGTCCATTTTTCTCCAGGAATTATTAACTTCTAAAAGGATTAGAGTTACACTACATGTCAGGATATAGTAAAAGCAGATGACAATCACATACTTTAAATCTCTAGACTATGTATATCAGAATCACCTGAGTTGCCTATTGCATATGTGGATTCCTACCATTCTTGATATACCAATTCTGATGGCAGAGACCCAGAATCTACCTTATCAATGAGCATCCAAGTTGATTCTTGGCACACTAATATTTATGAACTTTGCTTCAAGCTAATATATTTGATTATAGTATAAGATAGCTGAATCACTATATTGTACACCTGAAAGTAATATTACACTATATGTTAACTAATAAGAATTTAAATAAAACTTTGGAAAAAGACATAAAACTACTGAACAGGAGCTAAAAGTGGTAACCAACAAAATATAAAGGTTTAATGAGCTGACAACTGAATTTGTTTCTTCACAAAGTTAAATGAGATTATGTCTAAAAACATCACAATACAAATTAAGTAATAGTGATATAGGTCAAATCCCAAATGTTTTCAGACTGGCTGAAGATAGTCTGCATTTGAAAATATCCTTCTTTCCTTCTTTCTTAAGGAAAAAGCAAAACAGTCTCATATTTGAACTGGCATTGAGATCAGAAAAATATAAAAGCACCATATCTATATTAAACAACTGATTGCTTTCCTTTTATTCTTATCCCAAGCCATTCTTCAAGCTTTGTCTTTGGTAATGATAATTATTCAGAGGAAAATAAAGCAGGGTAAGGGGAAGAGAAAGAGGTGAGTGGGGAAGTCTATTTTATACAGGTGGTCAGCAAGTATTTAATCTTATGAATGCACAGAAATAAATATGTTAATTGTTCTTACCACATTTCTTGTGTTGTTTACTCAACACTGGTAGTTTCATCAGTGTTAGAAATGTATATCAACTGTTACCATTCTGAAACCAATAAATTTTGATGAATTGATTTTCAAATAGTTCAGAAACATAATTTAAACAAGTATGTGCTGTTATTTTACATGTTCTTAATCTTAAAATATAAATCACGTTTCTGAAGTGGTCAATAGAAGGCACTCAAGAGTTTACCTCTTATCAATTCCTAAGGAGCTGATTATTCAAGAAGAAAGAAATAAAAAACAGATCTCCATATATCTTTGAGGTCAGAGCCTTTCAAAATCAATGTCTGACAGGAACAAGCCAAACAAAAAGGGTACCACAGAGACAAGAATCCTAGGACATACACACACAAGTGAGAATCATGCTTGTCCCTCTAAACTTAAGTGACAGCCTGGTCCAAAAAAGATCTATGCAGGAGTGAAAGACTCTGAGACCCAAATCTTTACAACTGACCAATCCTTGCTCTACCCTCCAAATCCTCCAAAGTCCACTTCCCTGCTTTAGAATTAATAACCCATAGGCACCAATCGTAAGTACGATTTTCACAGGTACTGAAGGGTTTTCCATTCTGTCCTGTTCCAAGCAACCATTGTAGGTCACTGTACTTCAGTCAGAATTTGGAATGTGCCATTATTCCACATGAGTGCTTTTTTATTCATTTCCCTTTAGCTCCTAAATTACTTTTTGACATTGCCCTTTCAAAAACTTGATTTAATATTGGCTTCAACTGTGTGAGTTACCTTTCAATCAAAAGATATTTCCATTTTATATTTGTTTGACCTGGTTCTATTGGGGCCCCAAACTGCCTTGCTTTGTGTTGAGGCATCTCAACCTCTCTCCTTTCCTACATTCATGTCTTCTTTGGGAAAAACAACCCTGTTACCGCCCTGAACACAATTCCAATTTGCTTTTCCCTCCTGCCCAGAGAAATACAAGAAAGAGCCACTAGACCGGCACTTATTATATTTTCCTTCATTTCACAATAACTATTTTCTAGGCTTTTACAAAAATCCTATTTATTGTTATGTATATTCACTGTAACAATTAAAAAAAATAGAGAGGGAAGAAACATAATTTTCCTCTTCTTCCAACCACATCATGTAACCAATGATAATATTTTAGTGTGTATCTCTCCATTCTTACCTCGAGGCTTTGGCAAACGTATGCAAATATAGATTTATATATTTGACCTTTACTCTTACGTGGTTTTCTAGATGTGGCTTGTTTTCTAAAATGTATTTGCACTGGAATTGGAACTTGTTCAAGTATTGTTTTTTCTTATTTTTCTTCATGCTTTTGCATGTTTTCATTGAAATCACGCCCTGGGGACTTTGCTTCAGCTATTAGCCGAACTGCCAGTGCCCTCCTGTCGAGCTATGTCCGGTTGAACTGAGGCTGCCTGCCCTCTGGGATATCCAAGCATCCTTTGGCCTCCTCCTCAGCTTTTCTTTTCTCTGAGAGTTTAAAGTGACTGGATCCAATTCAATGAGCAGGTGTTAATGATTGCTACTGTGTGGCAACTGTCCCTTTGTAGGACTCCTGGAACATTGGCTTCAGAGGGACTTTGCTGTAGCAAGAAAAGGATTCTAGAATTTGTGGAACAAGCAGGATGTATTGGCAAATTACTCATGTGGACCCAAAACATCTTAGTGCTGATCTACTGAAACTTTTTTTTTCCTGTTACTTCATATGGTTTAACTGGTCATTTCTTAGAGCTAGAAAATCACTGCAGGCTGATTTTTACCCACAAATGATGTGTTCTTCCAGAGCAACTTTGCTGTGCAATTAGCTAGGTGAATGATATATGTAAAACAGACTGGGCAGCCACTGGGTGGCAGCAGAAATTTGAAAAATATACAGCATGAATCTACTTTCTTTATTGTTTTATCTTATCTCTTACTGTTTAGCATACTAAAAGACATTATTTTCAACAAAATGTCTTTTGACAGACAATATTCACTAGCTTATCTCTCTAATGTAAGCTAGCATATTCAACTATGAAAAAAATATATAAAACATTAAACCTTATGACCCAATATTCTATGAATATAATACACATTTTTAATACTACTCAGGATGACTTTAGATGGGTATAAGTTATTTTCCTGATAATTAAAAGCTGCCATTACTTCTAATAGTTTTAAAAATCTGCTAACAGAAGTCTTACATATTCAAAGAAGAAATGCTGATGAATTTAGAAAAGACAGAGAATAATATTACTCAAAATCTCCAAACCTAAATTAACCATAGTCACTTTCATATATATATATGAATAATTTATTAATTCAATCAATTCATATAATTTTATATATATATAATTTTTGATGTGTACTTGTTTTTTTCAAATAATAAAGTCTTTTTTTACATAATGCTTTAAACTGCTAGGTTTTTAAATTTAATATAGTGTGAATTATGTGCCTGTCTCATTAAATATCTGTTTACAATGTTATATTTAGAAATAGAATAATATTCCCTCACTTGGCTATAAGCAATTCCTTCTGATTAAGCATTTACCAATTATTTACCGATTTTTCTAATATTTACTCTTACAGACAAATTTTGCTAATTTTGAAGTCAAGGTAGCTGACGGTTTTCAGCCTTCCAATGGTAAATTTGCCAGCCTTCAGTGGTAAATTAATATCTTATATAGTGAGAGATCCTGAACTTTTCTCTGAGAGAGAGTCCAAACGTTCCAATCAGAATTGCCTGGACTGATCCTAAGTCAGAACGTCAAGTTTGAGGTCCAGACTTCTGCATTTTAACAACCTGCCTGAGCTAGTTAAAAGCATACTGAAGTTTAGAACCATCGGCACTCTGAATCAAACTATATAGTCAGAGGACTTCAACAATAATGTTAACAGGAAATGCACAAACTTGGAGAAACATTTCTATTTCACTTGTCTCCATTTCTTCCTTTATTCTGTGGAAACAATGATGTGTTCTAAGGCAAGGGTCATGTCAAGGGAATACTGGTGTTGATCAAGAGTTTATTTCCAACCTTAAAATGCAGGTTTTGGAGACGCTGTGGGCAAGAATATGCTTCTTTGAATACCAGAGATCATTTATTGTGACTGTCATATGCAACAAACTTTATGCTAAGGATTTTACACGTACTGCTATCCCTCACAGCAATCTTGCTAGGTTGCTATAATTTCATCTTAGTAGATAAGCTCAGAGGTTCAGATGGGTTAGTTAGGTAGATCAACCCAGGTGACAGTTGGTCAAAGTCAAAATCAGAATTCAAACAAGTCTTTCTAGGGCTATGACCCATGTTCATCAACTCTAGGACTGTCAGGCAGAAAGGTGTATGGATAGGTATGCAAATGAAGTCTCCTCCTGGCTGGATAAGTTGCTAAGAAGTCATGTACGGTTACTGGTTTGTCTCTTTCCCCTGCCTTTTACAAATGGCGAGAATACTTCAGAGCTGATGCTGTGATATATCATGGAGTTCACTGAGAGGCAAATGGATTTATTTGTTCTTTTTAACTTTTTAGTTTTAGATGGTGCAATTATTAACTACAGGTCAGAAAGTGTATATACATTGTTCAGAGGTTTTGGGAAACAATGTAATAACATAGCAGACAAAAACATATCCTTGCTGACAGTTTCTGTAAAAGGTATAGCTACTCACACCTACAAGGGGGCTGTGGGCAGACAAGCTAATTCTGAAGTAGTTCATGCAAATTGACATGTAACTAGAATTGCATGGTTTAAAAAGGGCATGGTTTTTGGAGACAGAGGGCCCTTTCCGGGTGACTTAATAGGTTTGACTCTTACTTTCCTTATCTGAAAATAGGGATCATACTACTTTCTTTGCTATCAGAGGTGGCTTAAGTCCGAGCAAGGCACTAGATGACATTATACATGAGACCATTTTAATACCTTGCTTGGTGAATAAATAATCCAACTTTTTATCAGAAGCCTAATAACACGGGCAAAGGGAAAAGAACTGATTTTAATCATTTACTAGGAAAGTTGCACTTTCTTCTCAAGTTGGGCCTTTGGAAATAGCTGATCCTATCAGTCATGCAAGAATCTTGGTAAGTAGAAGGCCTAGGAAGTTGATTATTTTGCCTTCTGTATGAACCTCCCCTATGCAGAGGGTCATTTGGAGAATGATAGATAATTTTATGTAAATTATCTCCCACAGCACACTGAGACCCAGGGCCCTACATTTGCTCTTATCTATTATCCAAAGGCCTCTCCGTCAGATGCCCACTTGGCACACTCCTGTACCACACCTTCTTCGATTCTCGACTTAAAAGTAAACTTCCACGTTAGTCACCTTGGGCGGCCACAACAGAAGACCATGAACTGGGTGGCTTAAATACAGAAATTAATTTTCTCATGGTTCTGGAGGCTTGGAAGTCCAAGATCAAGGTACTGGCTGATTTGGTTTCTGGTGAGACCTCTTCTGGCTTGCATATATCACCGTCTTGCTGTGTCTGCACATGGTGTGGGGTGAGGTGGGGTGGGGGAGAGGAAAAACACTCTGGTACCTTTTCTTATAAGAACACTAATCCCCGGGCGCCTGGGTGGCTCAGTTGGTTAAGCGACTGCCTTCGGCTCAGGTCATGATCCTGGAGTCCCGGGATCGAGTCCCACATCGGGCTCCCTGCTCAGCAGGAAGTCTGCTTCTCCCTCTGACCCTCCCCCCTCTCATGGGCTCTCTCTCTCTCCTCTCATCCTCTCTCAAATAAATAAATAAAATCTTTAAAAAAAAAAAGAACACTAATCCTATAGTATCAAGCCCTGCCTTTATGACCTCGTTTACCTGTAGTTACCTCTTTATAGGTCCTATCTCTATTACAGTCACATTTGGGGTTAGGGCTTCAACCTATGAATTTGAGGAGGAGACAATTCAGCCCATCGCATTTTCTCAGTGAGGCCTTCCCTGGGAAGCCCATCTACGTTAACAACCTCTACACCACGATACACTCTGTGCCCTTACCATGATTTATTTTCCTTTACAACACTTTCCATTTTCAAACATACTATATATGTCATATATTTATATCTTTGTTACCCGTCTCCCAACACGAGAATAAAAACTTAGGAATTTTGACTGTTCATTTCAGTAATCATAGCACCCATGATGGAGCCTGGCACAGAGGAAGCCTACAACATAAATACTGCTGTGCACATGAATGGACCATCCTCTGTTATGCGTGATGGAACCTGCTAGAGACACCAAAATAGATGAGCTCTTACACCTGCTCTTTAGAAGGTCTCCGTCCTGTTACATAGACAAGGCTCGCTGTATGTGAATGGTAGCTCTCTATAACTATAAACTAAACCTCAGGAAATGATCAAAAAGGAATGTAGAAATCTGTATTGTGCCCAGTCAAGGGAGACATTTGCTTCTCCTGCAGGAGCTAACCTCTTCAGATTTGCATAAATCTATTTGCTGAACCATGGGTCAGGAAATCAGATTTCCCATTATTAAAGTTATCATTCTTTTCTTGGTAATATTTGTATGAGCCAAATGCAAACCACAAGAACAGGTCAAATCTATGTGCTGAAGTACGTTTTAAATATCCATCCCCACAGGTAAATTATACACAGAAATATCCCATGACAATAGTTTAATAAATGACCGTGTGTAAGAATAGCCAATTGTAAAGCCCAGGTTTTCTTTTCTGATAAATTAGCTTGATATTCACTCTAAAAAAAAAGAAATGATTTACTAGGTCTCGGCCAGAGAGCTTTCGAAGTAATCCAAAATGTTATTAAGCTTGCAAAGGTATTTTTTAAGCATCCCCTCATTAATTTGGATATAAAATTATAGGAAAAAATAATCTCTAGTTTAGCTACAAGATAACATTCAATGAGGAGATGCTGATTTCCCTTGTCTGGTGAATCATGCAGGACACAAAACCACAGTCCTGAAGCAAACCAGACCATCTGTGCTGTTTTTTCCAGATGAGCCAAATTTGGTGACAAACCATTCTCCATACAAAGGAGCGTTTTTTCCTTTTTCTTTTTCTATTTTAAGTGAGAAAGTATAATTCCTCCAGTAAAAGATGCAGAGAATTATTTTGCTTCTCATATCATATTGCCTAAATATCTTGACTCTGAACCTAGATAAAGTAAATTAAATTATGACTTCAAAGGAGATTTTTTTATCCAAAACTTCCATTCCCTCAATTATTCTCCCCATCCAAACCCACGCTGTTCTGCAAAATAGCATGTTTTCTGGAAAGGTACATTTAAATGGCCTTTTCTACTGAATTTAATTTTTTTAGAATGGCATTTTCTGAGAAAATTCCCTGCATTTTATGACAGTGTTTTTTGGTACAATTCTGAAGCACAGCACACTAAAGAAATGTTTGGTAACTATTTTTCTTGAAGAATCAAGTCATCAGTAAAATCTTTTGTCCCCTGTAATGCAGCCCCTAACATAGATGTAGTGATCAAACAAAACTAGTTTGCTCGTTGAAGGTTGGATGAATCCTGGCATCAAAAATGCCCCAGTTGTTGGAATCCCCTGTAAGTATTGAGGGTCAAGGAGTATGCTCTGCTTGTTGTATTCAGTGAAATGACATATTCTCCTTCAGTAGAAAAGAAAGTTAAGGCATCTCTTTTGGGAAATAACAAATTTCTCACACAATCTAACTTTATAAATTTATTATTACTTTGATATACCATCAAATAATTGCTTATTAAAATACTTAAAATATTAGCTTGCCAGATGGCTTCAAGAAAAATAGTTATGAGTTGATAAAAGATGATTTTGTCCTCTGGGGAAGATGGTGAGTCAGACACTGAGTAGGAATGTGAGTAGCCCAAAGTCGTGCTCTTACCCTAGCGGCATGAAAAGAGACACGAGGGCAGAGGCCACTGGGCACTGCCGAATAAGCTTTTTTTGTATTTCTACCACTTATGTTCCTAGTTGTCAGGCTGGAATAAAGGAAGCAGTAGGATTCACTTAACCAGGTAAGGTTTGCTTGGAAAATGTAGGTGATGTAAGTGAAGTTGATCTCTGGCACTACATATCCTGGTGTTACCTATTGGCTGTCCTATCTATGCTTTCTCATTCTCCCCAGTGACCAAGACATTTCCTTCTTGTGATCACCAGCTTTTATTTCTTAGAAGTATTGCACAAGGCACTGTAAATTCCCTGACTTCAGTCCAAATCTGCAACTTGCATGTGCAGGACTCAATCTTTGTGTTATCTGAACTCTACTGAATAACAGAAATAGAAGCAATGTCTTCTCCCTTAAGAAAAGAATAGCCCACATTGCAACTTATATCAGGACACTGCTATTTTTTGCTGTAGTCTCTGTAGTGCGATTTGACTTTTTAATGTCTAGAAACATGGATCACTTTGATCTAAAAAATTATTAAGAAGTCAACGACCACCAAGGACATCTGGTACCACAAACATCATTTTAATATGCTGTTAACTTTACAAAATCAATTATCAACATTACCGACATCTAAACAAATTCCTAGGTTCACGTAAGAAGGGCCTGGGGACAGAGCTCTAACATGCCTAAAGGATCATACACCTTGCAGAGATCATTACCAGGAAGGACCGTGTATTTAGCGATGGGCCCTGTCCAAGGGAAATGATTGGGATGCTGCCCCGGGGTGGGGGCGGGGGGAGCATGCCTCCCCTGCCACTATGTCAGGGACGGGCAATGGATGTTCCTCTGGAGGTTTCGTTCTCACCCAGTGGCAGTCCTAAATGGTTTCACCCACTGGGTGTCTCTCTTCCCCAATGCACCTTGTACATGTCTTGATTATACTCTTGTCATATTAAAATTATTTTATCCTCTCTCCCAATAGCCTGTAATTTTTTTTCAAGGTTTGGGACCCTCTGATTTTTTCTCAGACTCCCCAGTACCTAGAAGTCTGTGAAGCAGTCATTGTAATCTTGTAGCAAATAAGAGCATAGGCATTGGTCTCTGAAAAACATTCTTTCAAACTCCAAATTTTTGCCATGTATTCTTTTCTTTAAACCCTTTAAGCCTCGGGCTCCTCGATCATTACATGGCTATAACAGCAGTGCCTGCCTCACGGGATTTTTCTAAAGACAAATGTGATCATTAATACCTGTGAAATGCTTTGCAGCACTCTGTACTAGCATTTCGCAAGTATTTTCTATTTTTTAAAATACAGTCTGCCTTTTGGGAACAGTTCGGAGAAATTGCTGATTTGCTTAGTATACAGTTAAAACTCTAAAAGTTTATTTATATGAAGATAGTTTATAAAATTTCCTTCATATTCAGATGGCTAAAGACTTGAAAATGATTTGTTGAAACATTAAGTCTAGGCAACATGTAATTAAAAGTCTTCATATAAATTTGTGGAGGCAGACACACTTTCTAGGATTTCTATTCAATTGTCTTTTGCAGGAAAAAAAAAAAGTCCAAACTGTTGTGTCAACTGCTCTCCTGGCTAGGTTCTTCCAAAATAAAATACTTATCTTTGATCACAATGAAGCGTGTACATGAAACTTAATGAATCACTGGGTAAACTACTTGTTCTCAGCCAAGGCCTATGATGGATACAAATAAATACTTCAGATGCTAAGAGCAATTTTTACTCAAATAAGGCCACAATAATGTACTAAGGATAATTGAATATTTATGTAAAACCTGTGTAATTGTTCCTATTTCATAAGAATATAGGAATTAAAACATAAAGCATTCAGATCAGTTTCAATAAATGTCGGCTTAAAGAACGCTGGACCGTTCAACTTCCTCTAATGAATTTTGGAATAAAGGATGTCTGTGGAGTAATGCAATGAAAACAATAAATAAATTCCATGTTAAATAAAATTAAGAAAGCATTTTGTAAATATTTTAATAGAAAAAATAGGACAAAAGGGAATGCCATCATTGTAGCGAAAATAGCTACAATAGCTACCTGGCTATCAATTTTCCATTGACTTACTTAGATAAGTTGGACTTTCATTACTATAAGCATTTAATTCAGTTTTTGGAGGAAGCAGTGTATTTCGTTCTTTTTCTCCCCCCACTCCAAAAGTAAACATCCTCTTTCGCCATCTGGTGGCCAAAGACAGCATTGTCCATGTAGATGAAAACAGTCGAACTATGATTTAACCATAAGTTATGTTTAATGCTTTCTGATTCATCTTAAAGATATGCGTTTTTAACCAATGTAAATATAACTGAGGCAATTTGGTCTAACGGTTCACAGCATTTTCTTCAAATAACTCTAGCTGTAATATTTAATGCAAGATAAAAAAAATAACCAAATCCATTCTTTTAAAAAAGAATTTTAAAAGTTAATTCATTTGGAAAATTAAAATTAAATATGGTAGTTAACAATTTGACCTGAATGTCTTTTGGTATAAAGAATTAACAAGATCTTTATGAAAGCAAATTCCAAATATATTTTTAAAGTGATAAGCACAATAGATACTGTTAATTTCAAAGAGCTTTCAGTTTCGACAGTTTTAACAGTAGTTATAACTGCGTGTTGGCAATTCACCAAACCAGAAAGGGTAGATAATTTAACAGCATATGGTTTTTTTTCTCCCTATAATTTTTTAAGTAAAATTTTCAATGTATTAATGAACACATTTTAGGTAGCTACTTCATTTCACAAAAAAATTAAAAATGACAATTATTTAATGTTTAATGTCTTTATTTTCTCCAGAATATTTTAATATTGAAACCCAAATTGTTACTTTGAGAAAGGGAAAAACAGAGAAACATGAAGAGACAAACATTTCATTTCATTTAACTTATGGTATTGTGAGCAGTCACTTTTGTAGGCAACACTTTTTTTTCTTTGTAGAAAAGAAATAAAAAACAAACAGCACCATTAAAGAATGCATGATCCCTGAATTCTAAACAAAACACTGTCTAAAAATTGTTTAAATGCTCCTTGCACTCAGTCACATTTAGTCAGGTATCAAAGCAAGCATAACAGTATTAAATTGTAGCAGTCTTACTGAATCAACTGCTCCCCCTTCTGAGGATTTTACACACCTTTTCTGAGTTTTTCCTGTGGGAATAATATATTCTTTGGTAGAGGACTGAAGGAGGGTTTTACTTTTCTGTATGCTGATATAAAATGTCTGTATGTTCAGGGCCTTCGCCCCCAATCTGTGTTTGTCATGCATGTTATGTTTGGGTTGATTTCACATTTTGCTGTTACACTGTAGGAGTAATACCGCCTTTTTTTTTTTTTTTTTTTTAAAAGGCATTAAATGGCTAATGTCAAACAGATGTAAACATTCAGAATACTGACCCCCCCCAAAAAATACACACACACATTTAAAAAAAAAAAAAAAACTGTACTGAAAATATGAATCAGATTAGGTTTCCAGGAAGCAGGGGGAAAAATACAGCAGTACAAGAAAATTATGGCAACCAAGTAAAGCACTTTCTTTGAAACATTCATGAACAGTACAAATACAACAAAGTTTTTCTACAGTCTAAATTATTCTGCAACTATCAAATATAGTACAAAGCGAAATAGTATGTGCTATAAAAAAGCAGCTCCTTTAAATTATAGTAAAAATGCTTTTTGTTCGCTTTACAGTGACAAAGCATGAGGACTGAAGACAGATTTTTATATTCAGTGACATTTTGGCTACATAGGCCCCTGACAGTCTGACGAGTTCCTTTTCTAGGACTCTTCACATTGTTCTCTAGAAACACAGAAAGACAGTGACTCTGGGCTCTGCACGCTCAGCGGGCTCATTCCCACCAGGCAGCTAGTGCAGTGCTGGCCTCCACACCAGAGAGACGCTGCAACCCTAAGCGTGGCTTCAGCTTCTGTGACCTGGAGGCTCACCAGACCAAGGAGGAACTGGGAACCCAAGGCCACAGTAACTTCTTCTCTTGAAATTGTGCGAGTGTTTAAAATGGGGCTGCAACATCACGTATTCTTACTCTTGGCTGCATTATGAAGCACCATACGCACCAGCCTGTTGGGGTCTGTAGGTTTATTCTGAACGACTAAAACATCCAAGGTCTAGAAGTCACCTAAACCTGCTAGATCGCTCATCCCAGAAACACATACCACCATAAAGTCTTTATAGCAACCGGGCTCAACCTCATAGGTTTGTTTTCAAGTTTTTTCTTCAAACTAGACCTTAGCAGAGAAATATTATATAGAACTATGGTGCTCAGTTCACCAACATTTCTGCTCTTCTCACTATGGGGAAGGGAAACTATTTTCATTTTGGAAATGAATTTGCATCAGAACGTTCTTATTAACATGCCCATTAACTACTTAAATGTCTTTACACACTTCAGGCATATGCATATCATAGAGGAGGGGGATGGGGGAATAGCAGTTTTCTTCCTTCCCCTGCTCCAAAAGTGCTACTTAGGGAAATACATCCTTTGTGATAAAAAAAAAAAAAAAAAAAAAAAAAAATTACATGTTACATGTGCAAGTTCTATTCCTGATAGGGATTATCATAGTGCCCAATAATCAGGATAATGCACACACTAACATTTGCACATTACACCACAATAACCATGTAGTAAATAACATACTACATTTGCACATGGGCAGACACCTGTGGAAATCAGGAAACTAAGAACCTACTTACCTAATCCAAATATACTGGCTTTCGTATATATATATATATATGTTAAGGGGACATTTGTAAAACATCTGACCCATATTTTACTTCTGAATTTTTCATTCCATTATTTTTTAGCCCAAAGATATTAAATTTTCACTAATATAAACCATATGCAAACACCAGGAATTTGAACGGGGGCAAAAAAGAGGGCAGAGAAAAATTATCCTCTTTGGACCTGGGTGACAGAATCCATGCACGATCAACAATCAGTTCTCCAAAATTATGTGAAAAATCACCTAGTTTGTGAAAAATCAAAACATATGGAAGGACACTTTTTCGTTATTCCCAGTAAGTATTCCACAAGGATGGAACTGATAATGAGCTCAGTATCACTTCAGTCTCAATTGTACCTCACATACAGAGTACAAAGCTTGGTAGACCAGCGTTTCTTCAACACCCCGTGCCAGTTACTGATGTAGTAATTTTGAATCTGCTGGTGTGGACAGTACCTGACACTGGTCGAGGGGCAAGTGGATTTGGAGGGAGTTAGCATGTACGTGTCTACAGCGTAGGGGTTCCCCTCTGTGAGACTAGAGCGTGCTCTTCTGAACCAAGACGGTATTGCAGACAAGCAGACCACAGAGAGGATGCCGCCCCAACACAACCTGGCGCAGAGTGAGCTGGGACTTCCGCTGCATCCCTTGGGAGGGGCTGGTGAAGTGCACTGCTAACTTTCTCAGTCACTAACTTTGTTCATTTCAACGTGACCGTGAACAACAGAAGCGACCTTACCGAAGCACCGAATCTCAGCCACAGAGGCCCCTCTCTGCTTTTCTTTAAGTATCTTTCACTATTAGCAATGTATTAATAAAAGTGACGTTTGTAACACCTAATAAAATTTGGCAACATCACAATAATAAATATGGAGGAAAAAAAGAAACATATACCGTGGTTGATTATTATAAAAAAAAAAAATCACAAGGTGGTTTTTTTTTTTTTCCTTTTCTCTCCGGGAATGTAATCTCTGCTCACTCCAGTTAATTTTTAAGACATCTTTTAAGGGAATGTCAAAAGTTTACATTGATGTGAGAATGTCTGTCATTCTTACCCTGGATACAGATGACTTCTGCGCCCCCCCCCCATGTTTTGCTTCTTTTTTTAATTCTGCAGCCACAATCAATCAATGGGTTAATGGCACTCCACATTTTGTGCTCTGTAATCTGAAGTTAAATGGGCGTGGTTTCTGTTGTCTTTCATCTTCCCACAGTGTTCATGTGCTTTTTGAACTTGCTTTAGGGAACAGAGCCTCCTGAACTACAGCTGTTCTCTGGCATGAGGGTGGCCAAAGTATGTGGAATGTAGCTCAAATACTCAACACTCAGACTTTACTGGATAAACACTGACGATGTTTCTAAGATGCAGTATCCCATTTTCAAAAGCAGTTCCACTCCCCCAAATATGAAGAATGTACTGAATTCTACCTAAGGGGGGCAGGGGGGAAACCAAAACATGCAATACCTAGAATGATTTTTAAAATAAGGGCTATTTCAGAGTCAAATATAATGAATTATATGGATTGCGAATCATGAGGAAAAAAACCGTTCAGAAACAGATCAACAACGTCAGCCTTCTGTAGGTCCTTTTTATCATCAATGACGCTTTAAAAGAGAGGGGGCCAACCTCTGCAGAGTCAGAAGCCAGCATGTACTGGTGTCATCAAGAAAGGGTACAATTATTCCCCCCCCCAATTTTAGTATCTAGTAGTTGTATTAGAGTGAATAGAATGGACCAATATTTACATTATCAACCCACTTCTATGTGTTTGCATACACAGAATTTTACGTGCTGATTTCTTAAATTTTAGGGCATTTTTTTTCATACTTGCTCTTAAAAGCTACACATGATGCTCTGCAATCCTAAGGGCCTCTGGGCCTCTGGGCCTCTGCTGGTCAACTGACCTTACAGTATCAGGTGTCCAAGGGCTGGAACCAGATTCCTGGGCTTGAGGCCCACACGGCAATTTCAGGTATCAGACACATTTCACTACAATGTGTGCACAATGTCCAAGGCAGATCCAGACATTCTACCAGTCTCTGAAAAGAGTAAACAGGGAGGGAAGAGAATAAGGACAGTGGAGTGCATTACCGGCATACCTCCTTTAATGTATCTTTCAGGATATGAGCAAATACAAGGAATCATACATTTAAATCAGATTCCCCTTTCCAAATATGATTTAATCACTGTGGTAAAGGTAGGTCCAGAAGAGTCAACTGTGAAAACCCTTGTTGAAATGGTTAATCTACAGAAGAATGAAAAACCAACTACCTTACATCACTTTCACCATTCTCTTTCTACATTTGCATCTCTGGTTAGCATTAAGTAATTAAAAATGTCCTTTTCCTATCTACACCTGGATTAAAACAAAAAACAAAAAACAAAACAAAAAACCGAAACGAATGGGGCAGTGACCTGTGTACACTTGGATAGAAATTTTCCAAAGCCAGGGATGGTAACTTAGTATGCAAAAGACATGCCGCTGAGCCACTCGGTTGGGATGCGATCTCCCCTTTCTGGGAAACGCAAGTAAAGCATCCCAGAGAGAAAAGATAAGCTGTTCCAAAGTAAAATAAATTATCACGATATAAGCCACTGAGTTACTCAATGTGTTGCTGCTGACGCCGTTTGGCTTTTCCGTGTTGAAAAGGGATACTGCATCTTGCCTTAGAGCTCTTTACCGCACAACCAGGCAAGCTACACAGAGTTTGGAGGGACCTATGCAGTCGTCGTGGCAGAAGGCCCCACAGCCTTTGCACACAATCATGGCTTTCAGCCGGCAAGAGCATTTCAGTTCCAATTCATCCGCGTTGCTGCTGTCGGCAAAGTTCTGAACGGGCATCTGAGCGTTCTGACCAGGCAGGCCCGTGGCGGGATTGGAGCCGCTTCCCAAAATCCCAATGGACTTTTCAATTGCAGATGCTGCCCTTTTGAAGCTCGTGCTACCAAAGTGTATTGTTGGATAATTTCCACAGAGCTGCTGTTGTTGCTGCACCTGCATTTTCTGAGCAGCTAATTGGGTAAAAGGCTTTTGTGGCTCAGAAAGCAAATAGGAAGAGAAATCTGCATTTTTTAGCGCAAATGCTTTTAACTGTTCTTTCATTTCATTCTGGTCATAGGAAACTTGTTTCATGCCCAGTTCACAGCTGCTGCTTAAACCTTCCTCAAAAGAAAGAGGTTCCGATTTTATATTGCTACATATGCCCGTGGACTGTGGCCAACTAAGTCTCTTAGTGGTTTCCATGGTAACCGGTGGTTGCTTTTGATCGGGTGGGACTTCTGCATTAGGGAGAGGTGGAGGTAGCGGAGGTGGTGGGGGGGGAGGCGGCGGCAAGGCCAAGGGCGGAGGGGGCGGAGGGGGCGGGGGCGGGGCATGCGCGACCGCTTTGTTTGGCATTGCGTGGGCAGCCCCGCCCACATCATCACCTTCTTTCATGGGCATGTTGGGGGATACCATGTTGGCTAACCTCAGCTGGTGTGGTGCGGAAGAATGGCCAACCTCTCCCAGCGCCTTCTGTTCAAGATGCCTGTTGAAGGCAAACGCACTGCAGCCCACGGGGCTCTTGGCAGAGGCCTGTAACAGGGCTGCACTCGGAACGGGACCCCTGGCAGCCACAGGCATTTGGTAGAACTGCTGTCTGTGTGAGGTACCAGCATCAGGGTGGAAGCTGCCGTTCTTCTCGACGTGGAAGAGGTTCTGCTGGAAGCTACAGGAGGGGAGAAGCCGCTTCTGCTGTTTGACCTCGGGGCTGTGAACAATTCTGTTCTGCATGGGGTGCTTGTTCAGCCACTCCTGCTTAAACGGCTGGCTGTGTCCTCCTAGCGGGGTCAGGCCCGAGCTGATGACACAAGGCACCCCTTTCGCATCTGGCTCCACCAACAATTTCCCTGGCTCGCATTTAACTTGAGTGTGCTCCCCCACAGTCCTGGCGACTCTCTTTTTGGGGTGGTTGTCTCGCTTTCTCATTTGCAGTGGCGCAAGGGTCCCCGCCAGGTAGCCCTTCCCGTCCGGGTTCGGAGAGCTGGACGGCATTTCGACGATGGTCCTCTCCGGTGCTGTCTTCCCCGCTGAGGTAGTTTGAAGAGGCAGAGGGAGCCTGCTGATCTCGAGCTTGGCTCCCAGTCTGGGCTGAGGCAACACCTTTTCCAAAGGCAGGTTGCCCTGGAGTAACTGGGTCACCAGTGGATTGTTAGCCTCCACAGAGGACAGCCGGCAGCCGGAGCCCCCGGCGCTGGGGACTCTTTTCAGGGGGTCTGCAGCCAAGGAAATCGCCTCCTCCATGGGGCCAGAGGCGGGAGCCTTCACGGTCTGTGTCTGCGGCACGCTGGGGGCGACCTCCGCGGCCGGAGGGGGCAGCTCGGGGCCGGGGAAGTCTTCAGTGTCCATTCTAAAGCCCTTGTCCACTTCGTGAGGTTCGGACTTCACGGGGAGAGTGACGTTCGTTATGAGACTCCTGGGGTGAAGTTCTGACATGTGGGAGTAGCTGGTGTGCTCAGTTTTGACGGCCTTCGGACAGCTCTGCTCCAGATACTGCTTCTGTTTCCCTGAAGCAGGGTGACCACCCAGGGGCTGCCCTGCGCTCCGCACGCCCTCATCGTTCCAGCAAATCCGGCTGCCTGGGTTGTACTGACTGCTGCAGCTCGGGTCGGCTTCACTCTGGAAAGCGGCGGGGCCGCGTGCCTGCTCGGCAAAGCTAGCACTAGGAGCGGGCCCTTCGCTTCGTTTGTCCGGAACCACCAGGGCTCCTTCCCGGAGACCCAAGCAGGCTGCCGGCGCCGTGGGGCACTCCTGCTTCGCCGCGGCAGCGCTGAGGAAACCCGAGCCGTGGTCTACGCCTTCCGGGGCAGCCGCCTCGGGCCTGCTGATGACAGACACCTGGGGGCACGCCATGGGCTGCACGGAGGCTTCTGTCCTCGCGCACCTGCTCTGGAGGTCCAAGCTGGCGTCTGCGCTTTCGATGGAGACGGTCAGAGACAGAGTGGAGGTCAGCGTGGCGCTGTGGTCCACGATGACTTTACACGGGATCGATCTGTTTATGGCTGCTGGTGCGAAGCCCCCCGCAGGTGGCTGAGGTTTCCCAGAACTGTCTGCCCTGTTTCGAGGCCCTGAATGTTTGTCCGAGCTCTCCGCGCTTAACTTGGGAGGACTCTCGTAGGAGTTTATGGTCAGCATGCTTCCAGTAAACACTGCGACAGGTGGGCGTGCGGCCAGAGCGTCTGTGGCCGCGGCCGACTCCCTGCAGCTCAGGGCGGCTCTCACAGTGGTACCCAGGGGCCCAGGGGGCTGTTCTTCACTCCCAGGCATGGCTAGCTTCTCAGAAGGAAATCTGCCACTAAGTCCCGTCGGGGGAATCAAGACGGAGCTCGTGGAGAGATGGTTTGGCAAGTTATTTCCAACGGAGGGAGTTGGCACGGAGGCGTACTGGCTGGGGACCAGGTTACTAGCACTGTTGCTGGATAGTAGCAACTGCTTGTCGTCCGTGGGGCTCGAGACACTGCAGCCCTCGGCCGGGACGGGGACAGGAGTGCTTTCAATACATTTTGGTATAATGGCTATGCACGGAGTGTCCGTTCCCTGGATGGTTTTTAACATGCTTATATTACAAGCAGAAATTGTGGTGTTTGCACTGTCGACAGACATTAGAACAGAGGATTTATCAACAGAACTCACAAAGGGATGTTCTTTAATTGCTCCCGACATAGCAGTGCTGCAAACAGACACAGGGACAGAATTTTTATTAAAAAGCATGGGCACACTGCTATTTTCAGAAGAGGTAGATGAAACAATTTTCTCAGATAAATGTGACACGGGTATATTCTCGTCAGAACTATGCACAGATAAGTCCGTGGCAGTTTCTGGAAGTTTAGCTGGGTTAAGAGACTGCTGTAATACAGTGGTGGTCTCCCGGAGGTGCACAGACTTGTTGCTAGGAGATCTGCAGTTTGGATTGACAATAATCACACCGGTGGACCCCTCAATTTTTGTTTCAGGGGTAGAAGAGACTTCTAAGCTTGGAGGCCCTTCCTTTGAGCCGAGCGGAGGCAACCGGGACTCTTTAGTGTTCTGGAAGAGGTGGGCTCGGGCTTGATGCTTTGCAAAGAGCTTCGCCTTTGTCTGCTCTTTGATATGTGCCAGGGTTCTCGCCTTTCCACCCTCTCCTGGGCTCCCCATGGCTCCCGAGACAATGCTCGCCGCGGCGGCTACAGCAGCTGCCGCGGCCGCCTCTCGCTGGGCCCTCGCTTGCTGGGCCCGGGCCTTGATGTCTGCAAGGGTCCTGGCTCCTGTGTTCCTCCCACCGCCGACCGATGTGCTAGGGGATGCTCGAGACTCTGGTTTGGAGACTGGCTGGCTCTTGATAATGAAAGGTGGCCCAATTTTGGAAAGCTGGATCTACAGGAAGGGGAGAACGGAAAGAGAAAGCGCTTGGTACATGATCACAGAGGAGGCAGGTGGAATGTGATAATGCAAGAGACAAGATGGGCTGCATCCTCTCATAATGTGGCATCAACGACACCTAAGTCCCCGAATGGGCCTTTAAGGTATAAAGCGACAATAAATGTGGCATGAATGTGAAATTAAAATTTTTAATCTCTGTTTTTCATCTACAGAAACATCAACCGGTGACTTCATTTGGTATGGAAATGAAACATCTTCTTAATGCCTCATATAAATGGAAACAAAATCCCTGCTTCTTAAAATGAGGTTAGCTAAAAAAGACTTAGAGATCGTTAGCTTTTAAATTATCTTCCTTCCTGGCATGGAAAACTGGGACCTTCATTCCATATGAGTTTATCTCTTCATTTGCCACAATGAAAAATAGCCTTAGCCAAGAGGTCAGAAGACTAGAATCCTCATCCTGCCTTCACTCAAAGAAGTTCTGTAATCTTGGGCAAATCATCGTGTACTTCGCTTTCTCCAGTGACCTCCGTGAGCCAGAGACTCCGTGGTTTTTCTGTACTCCCGTACCACCCGGCAAACTGGCTCATACCTGTATGATCAGCAGACAATAAGAGTTTGTAAACTCACTTGTCAAATGAGACTAGTTATTTCTGGTCTATTTCCTTCACAGGGCTGTTATAAGATGGAATGAGACAGTATTTGTGAGAGTGCTCTGCTTTCCAAAGGGATTTGGTATCATTATCTTTTCATAAAAGCAAGGGCAACCCTGGTTTTCTGCCTCTAAGAGCAACTACGGGTTGGGCAGTTTCTTCGGATATCAGTAATCTACAATTTGCTGAGTTTCATAAATATCCCAACCCACACCGTCCACCTAACTCATGCTAATTAAGAGGCTCACAGTCATCACCAAATTAACGAGGCACAAGACTCAAAAACCAACATCCCAGAGCAATGCCTGTGATGTTCTAGTCACTAAACATATTCTTAGAGTCAGAGATTTGGAGAGCTGGAAGGGAGCTAGTTAAAGCCCCTCATTTTACAGTTGAAAAAACTGAGCCTGTGGAGGGAAAATAGGCTGCCCTGGAGTCATACAACTAGGGAGTGACAGAGAGAGTCTTTGGGTTCCCCATTCAGGGCTCTTGACAGGTACTACTATGCTTCCCTTGTTTTCCTCCCTCTAGGAGAAGCTTTTCCTAGAAAACATATCTCCCTTCTCAACATATGTATATTTACACTATAAAAGCTTGACACATACTATAGGATCATATCAATCTGAAATTATGCTTTGGAACTTTGGTAGATGAAATGATCTTTCTGAGCTATCTCATTTCTCATTTTCCAACCTGCGATGTCTCTCTTCCAATCCAAAGGCTTCAAAGAAAAAATGAATTTAGAGAGGAGATTCCATTTTTCCTTTTAAATATTTTCTTTAGTTCAAAAAAAGAAACAACTAAAAACGTTTAAAAAATTAAACCTAGATAGACTTAAGCAAGAGCTCAAGGCCAAACGAACACCAAATATACTTATGATATCCATCTACCGTAAAATGTACATTGAAAACAAGCTTTTGACAAGAAAAATCAGACTGCTATGTTCAAAAATATTTCCTATGAAAAGCATGCTTATATTTTTCTTTCCACTGCTTCAGAAATTAAAATGCATAGCAGGCCTTTAATTGGAGCTTAATGTTCATCTTTCACATCTTTAGAATCTTATTTAATAGGGGTTACTTTATTAAGTAGAATAACCACAGCTACACTCTTAAAAGTCAGCCTTATGGATATCATGAGACACATACATAAAATAGATGTCAGAGCAGAGCAAAATAAAGAGAAAGAAATTAAGAGCAACACAGCTTGAATAGGGTTATAATTCTAGACCAAACCTATGGTGAAATAATCCACTTAACTGTTGGACAATATAAATGGACTGAGATAAAAGCACCAAATAAATATAGATTATATTGGGTAGGGTTTTTTTTTTTTTATTAAACAGAGTATTTCTTTTGAATTAAGCTTAATTTTCAGTTTACTTAGGCAGAGCCAATTTATATAAAAGATTTGTTTTCTGAGAGTTAAAACTAACCTGGGATCAAAAGAGAATATATAAATCAGAATGTTTCACTACAGGTTTTATTATTTGGGAAGTTAAATACCTCTTTACTATCTCAAAAATTAAAAAAAAAATAAGATTTGTATATCTGCGTATCTACAGCATTTTTCCCTCAGGGTGTGCAAAGCAATTTCACCGATTTACTCAAGAAATATTTAATGAGGCTCTTCCATAAGTCAGGTCTTTTCTGCTAGGGAATGGTGGTGGTGAATATTTGCTGGAAAATAAATGAGCCGATATTCTCGACCTTCTCCTCCTTCATGTATGCCTCTGACTTTTGACTACTTTCCCTAGTCCTACTGAACTTTGATATCTTTACTTTCCCCAAGTGCATGTAGGTCTTCATCCTATACCTTGGAGTCCCCAAAAGACCCTCTATCTCATGGCCTATCGGCTCCTCCAGGCCCTGTTCTCCCTCCCCATTTCTTTTTCCTTAAATGCTGAGGTCTAAATATATACATATATCTAAAATTATCTTGTGAGCTCAGCAATCCTTAAAAAGGATCATTTAATATTAGAATAGTGCTGAGAGTATTAGATCATGAACTGCTACATAAAACCTAGAGGGAAGAAAACCTTATTTAATTCTGAAAATTAAGCATCTAAATAGGAAAAGCCTAGCTATGGAATTGTCTTTAATGTTATTATTATTATTCCATACCTTGAGAGGCGGAACTCTGGGCTCCTCTCTTGGAGGCTGTTCTTTCTCAGGTGGGCTGCTAGATGGTAAGTTCCGGGTTGACTGATCATCTTCTATCCTAGCCCTCTTTTCCTTACAGATTCCAAAACTGTGTTGCTCTGCAGTCTTCCTCTTTGATATCTCTGATTCTCTACTTTCATTTCTTACCCCATCGGGTGACTTGGAGGGCTCTGACAACTTGGAAGAATGCGAGGTCTCCAACCGATTCTGTGAGCCCCCTTGCTTATGTGTTTTATTTCTAGAGCCTTCTGAAAATGAAGCCTTATCCACTGATGAGACATATTGCTTGTCCTGTAATTTAGCTGATGGAAGCTCATTTCCCTTATTCTCCGTCTCTTCAGAAAAGACAGGTAACTCCAATGGTGAAGACGCCCCTTTCCTTTCTGTTCTTTGCAGGACATTATGATTTTTTACTTTTATCATTTCTATAGAAGGAAGTTCTGGAATTGAAGCAGGATAGGGCTTTTCAGTTTCAACATGTGATTTACAAGGCTGCTGATTCAGAGTCTTACTGTGCAAGTCTTCAGATGGAAATGCTTCAGGAACAATGGAGGAACCCATTTTGATGGGTTCAGGAGTATTTGATAGAGTCTTCTGTTGAGAGAGAAGGCTCTCTCCCAGCGGCCTGGCAGGGGCAGAGCCTTCATCTTTCGGTGGGGAGAGTGGTTCTTCAGAGAGGGAAGGAGACTTTCTTTGCTGATGCACCATTCTTTCACTCATGGAAGAATTAGAAATTGGAGATGTTTCTGAAGGAAGTGGCAAACTGGATATAAAAGTGGTCTCAGATGTGAGAAGCATGGAAGACACTGAAGACGTTTCTGATGTCAAAGGTAAATCAGACATGGGTGATGTTTCTGATGTTAAAGGTAAATTTGATCCTGGGGATGCTTCAGACGTCAAAGGTAAACTGGACATCAGAGATGCCTCTGATATTTCAGGGGAAGTGGATACTGGAGAGATTTCTGACATCAAAGATGCATGAAGGTTTTCATCAGGGGGATTTCTCTGATTATATTTGTCTGCGTTTTCAGTGCTGGACACCTCAGAACAAAACGTTGTCTCAAGGGAGGCTGGAGTACATGATTCCTCTGAGGTGGACTGGGTTTCCCCTCCTGGGGATGTCAGGCTGGTACAGGCTCCCTCTGGGCTCTCGGAAGAGAAGGAAGTCTCAGAGATGCAAGCATTTTCCGAAAGCTGTTCGTCAGGATCACTCTGCAGCTCCATATCGACAGCAATTCCTTCACTGGGAAATTGGCCTTCTAAAGAAGATGCCCCTGTTTTTATTTTTGGAATATTGGTCTCTATTGCAGCTTCTGGCTCCTTACGTTCTGTGTCACTGACATGAGTCACAGGTGAAGTGGAAGGAACGAGAGAGTCACAGACTTCTAGCTGATCGATAACAACTGACATTTCTTCCTGGGGAGATTCGGATTTCTCTTCCACCTTCACTTCAATAGGAGGCAAAGTTTCTAAAACATCATTCATCATAACACAGGATTCCAAGTTATCTTCAGGAGGTGTTACTTGGGGCTCTTCATGAGAGTTGGCTGGACTTTCAGACACCTCAGAAAATTCAGGTATTGTCTTATGATTTTCATCCTGACACTCACAGATACTAGTCTCTACCTCTTCTGCAATCTCCTCCTGAATCACAGATTCTTCAGGGATCAAGATATCTTCTGATTCTGATTCTGCCATCACATCTTTACCTACATCTACCATAGGACAAAGTGTAGCACAGAAATCAGGCTCTGGAGAAGTTGGACTTTTCATGCTTTTTGGCTGTTGCTCTTCCAAGGGAGTCTGTGCGGAAAGACCTGGAAGGCCAGACGTTCCACACGAACTACTTTCAGCTCCATCACTGTTTGGTCCAGAAGTGAGCTTCATCGATTCCTCTCTTGACATGCCCAACCTGAACAGAAATTAGAAAGATTCAATTATTGTTCAACCACAAAATGTGAAAGATACAAATTATTTATGTGTGTGTGTATGTGTGTGTGTATATATATTCAACAGAAGTAAATGCATCAAATTAATTTTATAATCACTAAGTAACATGCTTAATTTATGTAAACTAGTTTATGATGACTTAGTTCTTCTACTGCTTTTATAATCATAACTAAAGTAAACTCTACTTCTGGTTAAGAAAGGTATAGACTGATTGATTTGGTATAGATTTTTATTCTGTAAGCAAGGAGATATGAACTTTGCCAAATGTTATGTAAAAGGAATTAAAAAATTACAGACTACAAAAGATTAGAAAATATGGGCAGAAAAGCAAAAGAATGGACAAGATCGAAAATTTTTTAGTCAGAAATTAGCAATATATCTTTATCACAGAAAACTGCACAGTCTTCAAAGGATGCCATATAAGCAAATAAGATCAATGGAATATGGGTATGTTGTAAAATCTTAAAACTGAAATGACTTCCAAAGATTAAATTCTCTTAAACCAATGTAAGAGGTGTTACTAACCTTATTTTAGTCTCTCAGTGTCTAACCTAAAACAATATGGAAATTTCACTAAAGAATAACAAATGTATTTGGGGTCAACAAAGTTGATTCTATTAGATTATATTTGTATGAGGCAAGACCTTAAAATTCTTTCATGTCATCTCTTACTGTAAGGATATTCCATGAAAGACAGCAAAGAGTATCAAGAAATAATCTAACCTAATATTCATGTCATAGGGAAAGTTCATCAGAATTACAAAGATACTGTAAACCACTATTTCCTGTCATACTAACTTACAATGTCAGCATCACATGGTAGAGAAATAAGCTGTTCTAAAAGAAGTTAGAGTACAGACAATTACAAAGACAATTACAAAGAGAGAAATATTCTCAAACATATTTGACTGAAGAAATACAGCTAAAAGTATCAATGCGGGAAAATACCTCAGTGAAATCTCCTTCAACTTTTTACTTAAATTCTCAAAATGAAAAAGAAGTAATACTGAATAGATTTTTTGGGGTGTATTCACTGTCTTCTTTACTAACATTCAGAAGGCTCTAAAAAGAAGACAGGAAGTACTGCCCTCATAATTAGCCTCTTTTCTTTCAATTTTCCCTAAGATAGGTTCAAACTAAGCTCCAATTTATAACTATCCTATACTGAGAGGAACCGAATAACTACATTACAGATAAACTTAAAGAAGAATAATCAACTAGAAATACGGTGCCTTGGGGCTAGGTCAAGCAGAGATACTACTGATATTAGGTTAGGTGTAGAATATATAGTAACTATCTACTGGCAGCCAAATTTCTGCTAGTTGGTTAATAAGGGTATAATAAATTTATTAATTCATACAAAATATATTTAATATTATTAAATATCACAAATGTATGGAATATATAAATGTATATATTATGAATGTGTGTATACGTATATTACATATATATGTGGACAACAGCACTGTATAAAATATACCTATATGTCAGCATTTTATTATTTTCATGAAAAAAATGGATTTAAGATGGCATAAGGCATAGAAGGTTGGTTTTCACAGCACACCACATAACAACACAAAGGAAAACAGTTAAGTCCAGAAATCTAGACTGCAAACGAACAGACCAACTCCTATAATTCTGAGTTAGCATACATATGGGTGATCTCTAAGTAACTAAAGCAAATATAGAACAGTACTATGTTATAAGCAGAGTAACCATAATAAAGAGCTCAGACAAACAGCTGAAAACTAGAGCAAACAAATCTTAACAATAGAGGAGTTTGGATGGCAACATTCTAGGGAAAACTTAGAGCAGTGAAAAGGCACATGTCAACTGAAAATTATCTGATGCTAGGAAAAACAATCCTTCACACACTGGGGTAGCTTAAGTCATCTAGAAGTAACAAAATTTGAAGGGCATTCAATGAAATGTCCAAAATACAGCTGTCATCCAATATGTAATCAAAGATGGAAAAAGACAAGCAAGAATTCCAGTGACATAAGGGGACAGAAACTCTATGGATAAACTACAGCAAGAAAAGGGTCAAATAAAAGAAGTGTTTGTATTCAGAGCTCAGGGGTGGTAAGACGGAATCATGCTTACTCACAGTACTGTAGCTGTTACCCTCCAGGGCAGGGGCCTTTAACCTGATATGCATGGGAGTCTGGAAGCCCTCAAATTTTATGTAAAAATATTATATATGTGTGAATTTTTCTGAGAAGGAATTGCGGCACTAGGACGCCAAGCAAATTACTTAACCACACTGGGTAAACCTGGAAAAATTACTTAGGTTCATGGTCTCTCAGTTTCTTAAACCCTTTTTTAATGTAAAAGTAATAATGGCGTCCACCTTATAGGACTGTTGGGTGGGTTAGTAAAATAATACTTGCAAAGCTCTTAGACACGTATCAGAGCCGACTATGTTCCGTCACGGCTAGCTGCAAAGGGAAAGCCCTCTGTAATGCATGTGCTCTAGGGTACACGCTCTCTGAGGGCAGAGCCTAGGAAGCCCTACGGACGTCTACACCTCTGGCATCCAGACGAGATGTTGGATCAATTTTGCTGAATAAAAAAAAAGGGGGGGGGGCCCAACACTCAAGACCAGTACATTGGAGGTAACTAGCTCAGTTGTGCCTTTGCCAGCACTGAAAAGGGTGCTCCCAACATTCCCTCTGTCAGACACAAGGTGGGGGAGCCCTCCTGAGTGGTCTGCAATGTCATTCTCCAGGGTTCTTTTTTTTTTTTCTTTAAAGATTTTATTTATTTGACAGAGAGAGAGCTAGCAAGAGCAGGAACACAAGCAAGGGGAGTGGGAGAGGGACAAGCAGGCTTCCCACGGAGCAGGGAGCCCGATGTGGGGCTCGATCCCAGGACCCTGGGATCACGACCCGAGCCGAAGGCAGACGCCCAACAACTGAGCCACCCAGGCGCCCCCATTCTCCAGGGTTCTTACTCCTGCTGGGCATCAGCATGACCTGAAGAGCATCTAAAAATACATATTTCTGGGCTCACCTGCTAGACATTCCCAATCAGTCTGTCTGCCATGGGTCCTGGAAATCTGTATCTATTTTTAAAAGCTCCAGTGAGGATTCTGATGCAGCCAGGCTTGAGTAATACTGCCGGTGACAATATCTGAAGGCATATAAGGAGCCTGCTGCATTTTTAATTTTTGAGAAAATACATTAATTATCTCCTGTTAGTTCTGCTTAAAGATGTATATGCATCCACAGTCCTAGGATAGCAACTAAAAACAAGCCTTCCTACTTGAGAGTTACTGCTACTTAGGACGCTCCACGAAATGCAAGCCGACTCTGGGTAAGCAGGCTGTTAATCACATGATCCTTTTTTAAGAAGAGCACTCATATGAGACTCCTGACATTGTTTTCCCTATTTATGGGTGAAATTTTATGAAATTAAATCAAATGGTACAGATTTTGTTACCTGCAACCACCTCACTGTCATTTACACAAAACAACTTCCAACCATTAAGTATATACATGGGAGTTCCAGGAAAAATTCCTTTCTGAGGAGGATTTAAAGTCACTGTCAATTGTCGGCTCTGAAATCCTTCCTTCTTCCTTAGGGATCTGATGGTCTCTGAGACTTGAATTATGCTCAAGTACAGTATGTCCCTTCTAAATGTAAGGCAAAGGAGAAACTACTTTCAATTTAATTCAGTTGCTATCACACTTATGTGTGGCTGGTGTTATTTTAAAAAGAAACACACACGAAGAAAAATAATAAATTAAAAACTGGTTACACTCAAGCAAGATGGATAGAGTGAAGAGTAATACATCAGGCTCTCCCCCAAACAAGGACTAAACAAGTGTATGTGCATAGCCAACATTTTCAGAAAAATGTGAGAATTAAGGGTGTCTAAAACTACTTAGCTCTAAAGTATTCCTTAATGAATATACTTGGATTAAAAACAGGAGATTTTTACTACAATCTAGTTAAGAAAGCCATAATTGACTTCTATAGGATTTCATGTGCTACTTTCAGTCCAAAATGAATTTTCATGGACAAGTTATAAACCCTTGAAAATGCATTTTTTAAAAATTTAAGTGCTGATATGCCACTATAATTTTACCTGCAATTTCTTACACTGAGGGACTATTGTCTTTTATCGCAGGTTTATTAAGTTTTACAGCATATGAGTGTGCTATGTGAAGCAGAGAATTACGTTTTCATTTCCTTCTGAGAGAAATGAGAAAAAAAATGCTCTAGTACTTACTTTTCTCCATAAAACCTTTCAAAGAATTTTTCTTTCCAAGGTTCTGTTTTCTTTTCCTTCTCAATTTCTTGCCTTATCCGCAACTGCATTTCTGGAGTAAACTCTCCTAGAAAGCAAATGCTTATATATTGAGTAAAAGTTGTCATATCTTTTGCCAGTTAATAAAGAAAACGCAATTAATTTGAGTAAACTTTTATGGATGTTGAAAAGTAAAAGGCTGAGTACTGACAATATTTCTACAGCTTCTCTCTTTATGAACATCGCTCAAATAGTCATTTAGTTGTAGGTGAACTTTAAAACCCTCAGCAAATATACTGTATGCTAGGGGCTGTGAATTAAATGGCGTATATTCAGAGTCTTTAATGAAATCAGTCTGGTGGGAGAAAAGGCACACAATTGACTACAATATAATGTTGAAAGCCCTGTATGAGCTATAAGAATAAAGGTAGTGAAAGCACAGAAGAAAAGGCACTTAATTCTGCCTGAATCGATTAGGGAAGACCACATACAGGAAATGGTACTTGAGTTAGCTTTTGACGGATGACCAAGTTTTATAAAGTAATTAACTCACAAGGCACAGAGATATGAATATGTATATTTATGTTCTTTTGAGTGGCCAATTGTGAGAACGTAGGAATAGAATGAAATGAAATGGGAAAGGTAGGCTGAGGCCAATTAGCAAATACATGGTTTAAAGAGAGTTCTAAATTTTTCCTACAAGAGACAGAGGGAGGTCCTGATGGCATTCACTCAGGGAGGAATATGGCCAAACAAGTGGTTTAGAAACCAGGTGTAGACATGGGAGGACTCCAGCCAGGAGGCTGCTGAATGGCACAGATGAGAAACAGAGAGTACAGTCAGGCCAGCAGCTGTGGGAATGTTCCAGGGCATTCAGATTCACAGCACAATTGACAGTTCATGACCAGATCAGGAGAAGGAAGAGGACAAGAGAGATCATCAAATTTCAAAGTAGGGAGCTCTGTGGACAGTGGTGACATCAGTAGAAAGGGGGCAGAAGGGAGAGCAGAGAGTAAGGTTAAGGGAAGGGAAGATAGTGAGGTTAATAGTGACATTATGGTTTTCAGGTGCTTGATATCAGCTCGGGAGATCCAGCAGGCATTTGGAACAGAACATAGGATTAGGAAAGAAGAGTGAGAGCCAGATGTGGAAGATTTGGCATAGGGGCCATACCAAGGTGGTGAAAGAGGCTGCTTAGTGAATGTGCACAGCTACAAGAGAAAGTACCAGAGAGAATGGTGGAGACATCACCAGGTATCATCAGATGGAAAAATAGAAGCTCCGAATGGAAGCTGAGGAATGGTTATTGGCAATGCGGCCGCGGGAAACAATTTAAAATATATTGTAAATATCTAAGGTACATGGATTCAAATTGGATGGGGTAAAAAAAAATGAGATATTGCAGAAGGAACATAAAATGTAAGGACTAAGAAGAGGAAACTGGGCTTTGCCATTAGAAAGCCATTAATATTCTCCAGGAGGCGTTATTTCAGTTGTGGATAGAGTCACACCTACCATAACACTTTGAGAGGGTAAGGGAGTAAAAATGTAGTACCATTCGTTATTTTTCGTCTTTCAAGAAGCTTGGTGACTAAAGGAAGAATAAGGTGAAATGGTGGCTTTAGGGGAAGAAAGTATTAAAAGAAGATTCTTTAGGCTCTAGGACATTAAAAGAATACAAAATGCTTCAAGCAAGTGATTAAAATTACCATTCCAAAGAAAATCTAGCTATATCAAAAATTTTTATTATGTTCCAGATATCATGCTTCCTTCAAAAATATTGGACCTCAAAACTGCCAAGTATAACAAAGAATTAGTGAAGTCATTTGGAAAAGAATGGGAGTGTTTACTAATTTATACTTCAGGGGGAGAAAAAGACTCAGAAATCAGAGAAAGGTGCAAAGCTCAGTACAGTATGTGTACTCAGATATGCCAAAGAATAATGGAAAAGAGAAATTTACCTTCTGCCAGTCGCTGTTTCCATCCTTGAGCTGCATATGCAAAGAATTCATTATTTAGTGCTGAAGAACTGAGGCGTAAAATTCCATCACTTCCCATCTAGGAAATAAGCCGACAAAAACAAGATCCATCAAGGATAGTTCAAAGCAAAAGTACTCAGGAAAGAAGTGAAAACAGGGTGTGTGCGTGAGAGAGAAAATATAGGGTAGGAGAAAGGAAGAAAAGGAACCTAGCAGAAGGGGAATCTCCCAGCAGAAAAAGTGCACATTACAGTGATGACTATAATGACAAAAATTTAAAGGAAATCTTTATTAGGCATTTCCATTATTGGTGGTGAGGAAAACAAATGCATGGGATTTCATCACAACAGTTTGATATCTTTATTGTTTTACTATGCCTTAAATGGTACCACGTTAAAAATCACCATGTTGACACCTTTCGATTAACTTTCATAAATTAAATTTTCTAAAATTTGTGAAAGCTAAAGAAATCCAGTTGGATCACTTGGGTTCATTCTCTGGCTCAGGTTTAGACAAGAAAAAGTTCTAAAACATTAAAACAAATAACCCCACACTGTCATACATACCCCCTCATCTTCTAATTTGGATGCACACAAAAAACAGGTAAATAGTAAGGCGTACAATATGTGCAACTGTAAGCTACTGACCTTTTGCCTCAAACATACTAATTTTTAAAAACTCACATGTAGAAGGGATTCGGATAAGCATCATCAAACCGGATGCTTTTAACTTTCCAATTATTTACTGCACCTCCTATGTGCATGCAGTCTGCTTGCTGACATAGAAGATAAAAGAAGTGGCCTCGTCCTCTACTGGCCGCTTATGTGACCAAGGAGTGAAGATAAAACAGTGTCAAGCACTGGGTGAATGGGAATTAAGAAGTGCAAAAAATAAAAGCTGAGGGATGTTATCTAGGTGGACATGAGTGGTTAGGAAGAACTTGATGCCAGAGGCGCAGCCGGGTCCTGCAAGATAGGATCTGGACAGCACGGTTTTAGAGATAAAGCACGTAGTGCCCTGTAGAGCTCGGGAGCTTTACTGCGGAGACAGGACATCACAGACCATTGGTAACTGCACCGCGTATGAAGGTCTGAGGTGCTTTAACCTGCTGGGCAAAGGCCTAGCAAACTGTAGCTCCAATTACATTTTCAAAGATTTCCTCTTACTTCCATATACACGCTTCATGTGTCCTAATCTCTAATTGTCACTGCTACCTGAAAACATGCCCACAGATTTCTCATCCCCAGGTTTCTGTTTGTTTGTGGCCTTTTCCACACTCCATCTTCACCACCAAAATACTCCTCCTCTTTTAAAATTTCACTCAATGCCTTCATGAACGTGTCAGCTGAACCACCATTCAGGAGCAAAGGAGAACACTGAATCTAAAAGTCAGTATTATACCAGCTACTCTACACTGGATAATGCTAGATCCAGTTCAGAAGAGAGACGCTGTGAATAAACACGAGGCGTGTTGAATGCTGCCATCATGACATCCAAAGGGAAGCCACAGACTTGACATTCTAAGTTTCTTCATATGGATAACGACGCTAAAATATTCAATACACATGGAAAATTTCAGGCAAGACTTTGTTCATTCACTGAATCACTGTTTACTCACCCAGAGCAATTTCATCTTTATTCCAGACACTTATTAAGCCACTCATATGAACCCATGTACCTGGCACGTGTATACAGTGGCACTAAAGAAAAAGCCCCTGCCCTTATACTGAATACGTTCTACACATAGCAGATGCTTCTGATCCCTGTAGATCTCTTCCACCCACGCAACTGTAACCGTAACACTGTAACACAGTTATATCACCACGCCACCTCAGTGTCCTACCATCCTACCACAGCCCCAAGACCTGGGTGGGTAAGTGCCCCAGCCCTCCTGTCTTCTGACTGGACAATTCTAGGACTCCATCCTCTGGAATGCAGTCCATGCATTGAACCAATGGATGTCATTTGGTCCTGTGTCCCCAACAGAATATATGGGCGTGGGAACCAAGGGGTGGAGTGAGTGAATCTTTGGACTGTCTCTCTCTGGAGACCACTGGCAGACTGTATACTTTCTGTCCCCACAGCTCTAGACCATGTGAGATTAAAAGTCCATGTCCCCGGGGGGAGAATCATTTCTCCTAGGGCAGGGTTTCTCAGCCTTGGCACTTGTCATTTAGGTTCCAGATACTTCTTTATTGTGGTAGCTGTCCTGTACGTTGTAGGTTGTTGAACAGCATCCCTGGCTTCTACCCACTAGATACCCGTAGCAACTCCTCTGCCAAATGTGACAACTGTAAATGTCTTCAAATATCACCAAATGTCCCTTTGGGGCAAAATCAACCCCAGGTGACAATCATCGCACTATTGGACACAGTGAGGGCTCCACTGTAGCTAAGCTCTGCCTGGTTACTGTGTGTCTCTCACGCTGGTGGGTCCATAGGCAAAGAGAGGGGCTACTGGACAGGTGGGATAATCAGCCCCAACAGTCATGAGGAAGGAGGATTGCTGCCATAGGGCAGAGGCAGAGAGAGGGATGTAGGGAGCACTGGAGAGTCACTGGGACCTCTCTGGGTGCTTCTGTGTCTGGTGGTAACCGTGAACATGGATTCCAGCAATGACAGCCAAAAAGGGCAAGGGAGCCAAAGGCTCAGACTCCTCAGGGATGACAGTCTGGGCCACCTCCACCAGGCAAACTAGCAGAATTCCTGCTGAGTATGAGGGTGTTCAGAAATGGGTGACAGAGAAGGGAAATGATGAACTTCAATCACAGCTTTAAGACCAGCTTGCGACTAGCGGAGTCAACAGCTGGTTCACTAACCCCCTGGCCGTAAGTCTTGTTCTTTTGTCTTTTGTTTTTTGTTTTTTGTTTTCCTCTCCAAAATATCATGACTGGCCACTCCTTAAAGAGTTAGTGACAGAGTGCACTTAACATGAAGCACAAGGGCTGAGTGGTGCAGAGGTAGAGCAGACTGGACACTGGAGATTCCGTAGCTAGCCTGCATGAGTACAGAGCAGCTGGGGCAACAGTTCAGTGCACTTGTCCTGCCCACACCTACGAATCTCTAGGACTTTCTCTGCTGCAGACGCAGCCTGGAAGGGCAGAGTCTGGCTCTGGGGGCAACTCTCCATCCATAAGAGACAAGGGTCTGTGGTGAAAGGTCTTGCTTCCCTGTTCTCCTGGCAGACAACTGTGGGACTCACTCTACACATTTTTCCTGAAGGTCCTCAGAACTGAGACCCAGTCATTTGGAGGGTTTTTCCTCTTCCTGTCTTCACATCATCTAATCCCTGGCTTCTGCTTCCAAACTAACTGTACTCAAGTTCTTGTTCCAGGCTCCACTTTTGGAGGGAAGGGGCACAGGAGGATCTTAACTAAGACTGAATCAAAGGAGTGTGGGCTTTATCCTCTCTGTGGAGATGGCCCAGTGAATGTCCATAAAGTAATCCTGAGGCTTGAGGCAGGGCTGGAATCAGCATGGCGCCTCCGGCTAATCACCTCCAGGTCCACGTTTGCCCCCTGATTTGCCCCTGCATATTAACTGCTTTTTCAATCTGTGCCACAATAGGGGAAAGGTCAGAAGCACTCTTCTAGGTAATGGGAAACTACCGTTAAAAAGGTTGAAGCCTGGGAAAAGTCCAAAAAGATGTGTGTTTAAAAAGATAACTTTATTACCTTTGAAAAGGATGGAATGGAGAGGAATGCACAGATAGAAAGACATGGCAAGCAGGTAATGGGATACTTCCATAAAGGATAAGAGAGGCAAATTTGAGATATTCAGGACTAGGTGGAGGGCTTTAGGACTCCTTTAGAGTAAAGGACTTATGTAAAGGCATTGGGAGAGTATTTTAGCAGACAACCGAACATGCTCACGATGATTCTGGGAAATGGGGTGGATGAAAAAGGCAGCTGGGCTTGAGTGGAAGTCTTCAAGCAGGGTTATGAAATAGGTCTAGCAAAGATAATGGGATGAAGAGAAGACAGTCCATCTAAAAGATATGCCTCTAAGAAGTCTGAAATTTTCTGCGAATGTTGACTCTGTCTGCCCGTGGTTTGGGAGCCTTGGGAAAAAGCAACTTCACTTAGGAAGACTAACAGGGAAGAGGTATTCTTACTGTGTAGATTTTAAATAGGACTAGTGGGTGGAAGACAAGTTTCCTGAAGAGGTAAAGAAATTTGTTTGCTATGAACTGCATTTATAGAAAGCACAATGAATAGGTTAGAATTTTTCTGTATTTGAGGAACTTCCACAGTCCGTACAACACCTAGAGTACTGCGGGTACTCAATAAATGTTTACTGCTGCCCTTGCTTTCTATAACGAAAGATTTAAAATTTAACTCTGGTAGCTGATACACAGGATTTTCATTTCGTGTATTCTCCCAGGCAAAGAGCGTGATTAGTTATTAATTGAAATTTCAGCATAATTTTAAGACACAAAGAAATACCAGATCCAGATTAGCTCTGACAGAGTCTCAAGATTTCAGCACATGAAAATGCAAGGCAGTGTGAAATAAACACATTCAAAAATATGGAAGCTAGCCCTGAAGGAAAATGTCTTTCTTTTAAAACAGAAAAATAATATTAACTGCCAGACTTCCAGCCTGTATGAGACAGCACAATTAAACACTAGGGCTAAATTGGACTTAGGAAATACGTGCCAATAAAACTTTTAAAATACACTATTAATTTTATGGCCTTTAAGAAATACTGTCCAAAAGACATAACATTTTAATGAGCCGGAACAATAAACATTTCTGAAAGGTTTATTTATTTTTTTATTGCTGAGCTATAAATTCTTGTTTTTCAGATTACCCGTACTAGAAATGTTCATTCTAAAAATTCCCTTAACTCTCTTATAATAAAGTATCTAACTAAGCTATTGATAAATTATGCTTCCTTTTTAATTAGGAGGAAAAAATCCTGAACGTTTTAGTTGTTACAGAGGAAAATAAATATGAGTAAAGGGAAATCCTTTCATGTCGAGATCCTTTCACAAAGGTTTAAACTCCTTATTTGTGAGTCTATCATTTGTCTTTGGTATTGGTTATAATGCATCCATTTTGTGGGACGGATGTCCGTGGAATTCAAAGGGTTGAAACGACAATTCTGCTTGCACCCTATTCAGTTTTTGAAGGTCGATGAATTTTAATTCTGTACACGAATATATCTATGTTTAATAATAATCCTTTAAACCTCTAATATATTCTTTATCACTTTTTTCTTATTTTAGGTTTCCTGTAGGAGATTTAGAATGCATGACATGTGGGCTACAAAGTGGAACAGTGAGAGATGTGTCGGAGAGTTTGAAAATAGCCCGACAATAATGGGATACCTAGACATACTAAGCAATGTGGATTTCATTCTACAGACAATGGGGAGCCTTTCAAAGTGAAGCCACCCCACACTGAGTGTGTGCAGGTAAGCAGGCCGCTGGTTTAGATGGGGCGGTCAGGATGGGCCTCTCTCTCGACTGCTCACTATTGATAAGGGATGTTCATGTAGACGCCTGAAAGAAACAAGGAAGGAGCCTTGAAACCATCTGGGGAAGAGTGTGTAAAGTGAAGAGATGCCACTCCAGAGACAGACCCTTGGAGGGGAGGGGCCGCCAGGAGACCTGAAGACCCGGAGGCACACTGGACAGGGGAGGCACAGGACCCGAGGGGGCAGAAACAGGCTGGGCCATGGACCCACTACACAGCCTGGCTTCTCCCCCAAGTGAGCTGGGAAGCCTTTGGGGGATTCTGGCCTGAGCAATGGGAAGTTCTGACATTTCACAAGGATAGATCTGACTGCTGTGTGTAAAAAAGACTCGAGCGTTGTGCCATCTAACGGTAATATAAATGTCAGCCACATATGTGATTTCAAGTTTTCAGCAGTCACTTTGAAACAGTAAAAAGAAACCATGTGAAATTCTAGTAACACCCTTTATTTAATCCAACCTATCCCAAATGTTATTGTTTCAATATACAATCAATATGAAATATTAAGATATTTTCATCGTTTTTGTGTATTAATTCTTCAATATCCGGTATATATTTTTAACCACCTCAGTTCAGATCAATCATGTTTCTGTTGCTCAGCAGCTGCCGGGGGCCCGCAGCTACTGTACAGAAGAGCATAGTTTTTGGTGATAAAGACTTATGAGGACACAAGTATGTAGTTACAGTGATGATCCAGGAAAAAGATGACAGTAGCTCGGACTACGGTGGCAGCAGAAGAAATGGTGGGAAATGCTTGGGTTGTGATTTTCTTCTAAGGGCTGAACCAACAGAACTCGATGATGGATTGGATGTGTGTGTGAGAGAGAAAGAGATCAGGCAAGGATGACACCAAAGACTTTTTTTGGTGTTGGCAATTATAAGTATGAAATTTCTATTTACTAACATGAAGAAGACAATGGGAAGAGGAGGTTTGGCTTTAAACCAGTTAAGGTTGAGATGCCGATAACAATTCTAAGCAGATGCCTCTGATAGATCATTCTGCATATAGCGTAGGGGATGCCCGGGACATAGGCAAGACTAGTGGCAGGGATTCCTGTCAAGAATCATCAAGGGAAGGCCAAAGTATACATGATGAAAAGTCTGAAGATTATTCAGGCAATGCAAGTAAAGAGAAGGGAGCTCTTCAAGAGAGGTGTAGGAACCAGACTGATGGGGCTGTGTGCACAGGTAGTGGGTGGTGAGTATGACCGAGGTGTAAATGATGAGGCTCAGGCATAAAGCTTGGATAATTTGGTGGATGCTGGTAGCAGAAATCAGGACAGTAAAAGGTACAAGGAGGAGCAGTATTCTGGACAAAGAAGTGATGGGTTTTGTTTTGGATGTGCTGACATAAGGATATCTTAAAGGCATCCAAATAGATGTCCAATCAATAACCAAGACTTAGGGCAAGAAGCTCAACAGCAAGGGAGGGATCAAACAAAGAAAACGAGGAATTGTCAGCAAAGAAAGTATAGTTAAAAACATGGATATGGATAAGAACACGAAAGAAGAATTTACCAAAAAAGAAGACGGTTTTAAAGCAGAGCCCTTAGAAACACTAATCTAGAAGGAACAGGCAGAAAATTTAGATCCCACTAGCAAGACTGAGCAAAAGCTCTCTGACAGAGGTAGGAAGAAAATCAGAGCATGGGGCCTCAGAGATGCAAGGGACGTAGTGATCTGTATTATGTGTGTGCTAATATCTATCAAGCCATGCGGAATTATTTAGGTCAACAGAATATACAGTACACTATATAAGTTGTGGTGCCCAATTAAAAAAAAAAAAATCCATAGGGTCTTTACAGCAAAGACAAGTCAGGCAGTGGGAGACCAACCAGGAGACAAATGCAAAAGAGTAATGAGCAGATGAACTATACACTGTCATCACTGACCCTCTTATACTCCAATCAAGCACCCCGTGCTCTTGCACTAAGTACCCCAGTAAGAATTAAAGTCAGGGATTCATCCTCCCTAACGGGTAATTTTTCATTTTTCACCTTATCATTTAGCAGGATGCAGGTGACTCAGGAGACTCCATAAATATGCTCAAGGTTTATCCATAAGGGAAAAATGTAATTCTTTAAACATAAAGTTAGGCATAAAAATGAAAAAGGGCTGCTGAGAGATAGAGAGAGGACCAGTAAGGGAGACAGGACTGACAATATACTAGGACAACTGGGCCACTAACTTTTGGGTGCTATTTCCAAAACTGCATTAAGACAGTATTTCCCAAACTGTACTTTATAAAAACAGGAATTTAAATAGGTAATTTTAATTTTAATGGGTACTCCATCTATAAGGAAATTGATTCTGCCATCCGATAAATACAGCTTGTATTTACTAAATATGGTTAAATTAGCTTTCTTTACTGTATTTTCTAATATACTATAATTTATTTTTAATACCCAAGAATATATCTATCATGCAGTATTTGTCTAATTTTTTAACCCTGTAATCCTCTTACAGAGCAATTATCAGTATTTCACAGAACAAGTATTCTCCAGAATATAATTTGGGAAATGATGCATTAAGAGCTGCAAATCAGTCAGAAGCAGTCAAATGAAATAACCTAAGCACAGTGAATTTGCACATGCTAGATACTAAATCCCTGTTGAACAAATGAACAAAAAATGCTCTCAGATCTGGACATGGGATAATTTTCACTACAACGCAAGAATCAAACATTCAAAATAAATAAGTAAAAGTAAAACTAGAGACTATTATGATAAGTGAAATAAGTCAGACAAAGCAAATACCATATGACTTCCCTTATATGTGGAATCTAAAAAACAAAATGAACAAGAACAAAAAAACACCCACACTCTTAAATATAAACTGGCAGTTGCCAGAGGACAGGTGGGTGGGGGATGGGTGAAATAGGCAAAGGGGAGTAAGAGGTACAAACTTCCAGTTATAAAATAAGTCATGGAGATGAAATGCATAGCATATTGTAATGCCGTTGTATGGTGATGACACTGTGGTGAGCACTGAATAATGTATAATATCGTCAAATTACTATGTTATAGACCTCAAACAAATATAGCATTGTATGTCAACTATACTTCAACAATAAAAAAGATGAGAAGTTAAGCAATGATTTTTAAAAGTAGTGAAAACTGGTAAAGGATGATGTAATATGCTTTAGTCTACAGGCCTAAACAACTTCAAGTTCAAAGCCTACTTTAGGAAACAACTACTTGGCATTCCTTTCTAAAAAAAAAAAAAAAAATACATCAAAATATAAGCAAATATAACAACTTTTCTTTTAAAAAGTAGAGACTATAATTTTAGCGGCCCCTGGGTGGCTCAGTCAGTTAAGCATCCAACTCTAGATTTCGGCTCAGGTCATGATCTCAGGGTTGTGAGATCAAGCCCCACTTGGGCTCCGTGCTCAGTGGGGAGTCTGCTTGAGATTCTCTCTCTCCTTCTCCCTCGCCTTTCCCCCCCTGCACTCAGTCTCTCTCACTCTCTCTCACACTCTCTCTCTCCAAATAAATAAATCTTTTAAAAATAAAAATAAATAAATAAAAAGTAGAGACTGTAATTTTAAAGTTGTAACCAAGACTATTTGGAATTACATGGAGGTTAAAGAAAAAAAAATGTTATACCATGTTCATCCTTCTTCCACCTAATTTTTAAGAAATATGCATGGAATAAGATGAAGTAAACAAAAGGGAAATCTCAGAGAGAATATATTACCCCCCCAAAATTAACAGTTAGAAGGAAAAGTAGGAGCCTTTTGTGTTATCACTGTTATGATAGGGCTTTTATTACAAAAGTCCCTCTTCTGAACTGAACTGATGCCTTTTCTTTCAATTACTTGCTCCTTGGGGGATCACTGCTGAGCACTAGGGCAAAAATCACAGGGTATAAAGTTCAGCATGGAAGGGTTTGGGAGATGGAAGCTCCCCCATGCTCTGGATGATGCCAGGTGTAATGCTTAATGAGAATGAAGTTCTTCAAGCAGAGGAATGGGCAAAAGAAGTACATAGCAACAGTTACTTATTCAATGAGATTTCTGTGTATGTAAATTGCAAAGGGCTTTGAGACTAAAGATTATAAGATGGCATAATGATAACTACTCCTATGGGAACTGCTTATTGCCTTCTCATTTAAAAATGCATAGAAACATATATGTTTATGAATCTATATATCTATCTATACATACATATACATATATCTGTGTATCGATGCATATATGTATATGTATGTATACACACACACACACACAACCAAACACACACGAAGTTCTCTCCTTCCTCTGGAAACACAATTTGTAAGCAATCCAACCACTTGGCTAAGATAATGGCCTTCTTTAAAATGGGATCTCTTGCACATTCTAAGAGAACTGTTCTCTCTCCCACCAGATGACCTCACCAAGCCCCCAAGTCCATAGAGGAAATGTTGAATCAGAGGTTGGGGAGGACATTCCCTAGAGCAAGACATGCTGGCAAGCAATTTCTCAGGCCCAAAGCAAAGGGAAAAAGGAATTCCCCAGCAATAAGAGAAAAATAAAATTTTTCTCATAATTACTGCTATGAATTTCAGCATATACAATAAGGAAAACCACATTTGTGGGGTGTGCATATTAGAAATAGATGAAAAAAAGAATTTTTATATTGATTCTTAAAAGTTTTCAATTATTGAGTTTCAATTACTATACTTAT
Organism: Halichoerus grypus; assembly: GCF_964656455.1. Lineage (NCBI taxonomy): Eukaryota > Metazoa > Chordata > Mammalia > Carnivora > Phocidae > Halichoerus > Halichoerus grypus. The sequence continues at coordinate 38,189,039 of NC_135724.1, forward strand.
ATGAGATTTCCTCAATCTTCTATACAACCTTATCAGCAACAATAATCATTTTCTAATGATGTTATTCTATGTTTTTACACTCTGCCACCTTTTTCAAGAGTCATCCCATTTGCAGATTTTAAAGGGAGGAATCTCTATTCAAAATGCTATACTGTCTTCTATGGTACTGGCACAAAAACGGACACATAGATCAATGGAACAGAAGAGAGAGCCCAGAAATGGACCCTCAACTCTATGGTCAACTCATCTTCGACAAAGCAGGAAAGAATGTCCAATGGAAAAAAGACAGTCTCTCCAACAAATGGTGTTGGGAAAATTGGACAGCCACATGCAGAAGTATGAAACTGGACCATTTTCTTACACCACACACAAAGATAAACTCAAAATGGATGAAAGACCTAAATGTGAGGCAGGAATCTATCAAAATCCTAGAGGAGAACACAGGCAGCAACCTCTTTGACCTCAGCCATAGACTTCTTGCTAGACACCTCTCCAAAGGCAAGAGAAACAAAAGCAAAAATGAACTATTGGGACTTTACCAAAATCAAAAGCTTCAGCACAGCAAAGGAAAAAGTCAACAAAACTAAAAGGCAGCCTATGGAATGGGAGAAGATATTTGCAAATGATATACCAGATAAAGGGCTAGAATCCAAGATCTATAAAGAACTTACCAAACTCAACACCCAAAAAACAAAGAATCCAGTCAAGAAATGGACAGAAGACCTGAACAGACATTTCTCCAAAGAAGACATACAAATGGCCAACAGACACATGAAAAAATGCTCCACATCCCTTGGCATCAGGGAAATCCAAATCAAAACCACAGTGCTATACCACCTCACACCAGTCAGAATGGCTAAAATTAACAAGTCAGGAAACGACAGATGTTGGCGGGGATGCGGTGAAAGGGGAACCCTCCTACACTGTTGGTGGGAATGCAAGCTCATACAGCCACTCTGGAAAACAGTATGGAGGTTCCTCAAGAAGTTAAAAAAGAGCTACCCTACAACCCAGCAATTGCACTACTAGGTATTTACCCCTAAGATATAAATGTATTGATCTGAAAGGGCACCTGCACCCCAATGTTTGTAATAGCAATGTCTACAACAGCCAAACTATGGAAAGAGCCCGGATGTCCATCAATAGATGAATGGATAAAGAAGATGTGATACATACACACACACACACACACACACACACACACACACACACACACACACCCCACAATGGATTATTATGCAGCCATCAAAAATGAAATCTTGCCATTTGCAACAACGTGGATGGAACTAGAGGGTATTATGCTAAGTGAAATAAGTCAATTAGAGAAAGACAAATACCGTATGATTTCACTCATATGTGGAATATAAGAAATAGCACAGAGGATCGATCATAAGGGAAGGGAAACTGATTGGGAAGTCATCAGAGAGGGAGAAAAACCATAAGAGACTCTTAACTCTAGGAAACAAACTAAGTGTTGCTGGAGGGAGGTGGGTGGAGGGATGGGGTAACTGGGTGATGGGCATTAAGGAGGGCACGTGATATGATGAAAATTTTCTAAAAATTAAAAAAAAAAACCACAGTGCTATACTGTCTTCAATGTTTTAGCAGTTTTTCAGAAGAAATATAGCCAGTGATGGAATAGGTGAGAATAAATGAAATAAAGACACCTAAAGGCAAAAACAAAGTCACTGACAGATCCAGCTTTGATCAACTTCTCAAAACTAGAAAAGTGTGTTTTGGTGCTTATGGTTCATCTCTTTTATTTAATTTTGCAGACAACTCCTGGCCAATTGGGACATTTTGATAGATCTTCATATGAAGTGATTTTTTTATACAAATGCAGATAAATAAAATTTGAACAAGCTTCAGCAAATAGGAGAATGTATATATGTCTTAAAAGAAAATCTCTCTTATAAATGCATTTTCATCAATGTTCCCTCTGTGGGAGGGAAATAAAGAAAACTTTCAATGTATCCAACCATGAAACAGAATACTAATGCTTTATTTAGTGAAAATCAAGCTCATGTTCTTGTGTAGATAAAATAAGATTATGTCATAATGTAGTGGGAAGCAATGAATCACTGTTTCTACTTGTAATACACTGAACAGCTGTGTTTAAGTGACTATCTATTAGTCATTCATTTCTTTAACAAACATTTCATAAGCATCTACTACGTGCCAGGAACCATGAAATGGACAGCTTCTGCTGCTACAAAAGCCTAGCACCTAGAATAAGACAGATAGAATAAGTACCCAGAGAAGAAAAAGACACTATGGGAATCCCCAGGCCTGGGTATATAGAATGCTTTTAATTCCCCCTTTATAGTCTGTTAATATCCATGCCTGAAGGTAGCTCTTTCCTCCTCTCTACAGTTTAACAATGGCCCCAATCCACTAATTGTTCAATAATAACTAAAATCAGTAACTATAATAACTATATTTAATTTTGTATCTGCAACAACCCTGAAGGTAGGTAAGTGGTGAAGCAAGATGTAACCCCCTAAAATGATACCTCTTCATACCATATGGTTTCCTTTAATTAACATTCAGGCATTCATTCTTCCACTCAAAATCTTAAATGCTAGGTGCTGGGAATGCAATGATAAAAAATACACAGACCCTGTCCCATAAGGTTGTAATGACAAATTGTGTTAAGGTCCCTGAAGGAGAAGTAACAAATACTCTAACACAATGTTCTAAGTTCAAGTGTGGGCAGAAAGGATTCTCTGAGGTATTAATATCTAAGCAGAGATGTTTAAGTGAATGATGGGGAGGTGTAAGCCATAAGGTGGATAAAGGAGAAGTCCAACAAACTATTAGCAAACTGAGTTAAAAAATACATTAAAAGGATCATAGACCACGATCAAGTGGGATTTATTCCAGGGATGCAAGGAGGGTTCAATATTTGCAAATTAGTCAATATGAAGCAGCACATTAACAAAACAAAGAATGAAAATTATATGATGATTTTAATAAATTCAGAAAAGGCATGTGACAAAATTCAACACCGATTTATGATAGAAACTCTCAACAGAGTGGGTATAGAGGGAATATACAACATAATAAACACCATATATGACAAACCCACAGCTAACATCATATTCAATGGTGAAAAGATGAAAGCTTTTCCTCTAAGATCAAGAACAAGACAAGAATGCCCACTCTCATCATTTTTATTCAACATAGTATTGGAAGTCCTAGCCACAGCCAATTAGGCAAAACTAAAACAAACAAACAAACAAAGGAAAGAAAAGAAATAAAAGTCATCCACACTGGAAAGAAAGAAGTAAAACTGTCACTATCTGCAGATGACATGATTCTATACATAGAAAACCCAAAAAAACTTCACCAAAAAACTATCAGAGGTAATAAATGAATTCAATAAAGTAGCAGGATGTAAAATCAATATACAGAAATCTGTGGCATTTTCATACACTAATAATGAATTATCAGGAAAAAAAATAAGGAAACAATCTCATTTACAACTTCACTGAAAAGAATAAAATACCTAGGAATAAATTTAACTGAGGAGGTAAAAGACCTGTACCCTGTAAATGGTAACACTGATGAAAAAAGTGAAGAAGACACACACAAGTGGAAAGATATTCCATGCTCATGATTGGAAGAATTAATGTTTAAATGTCCATACTACCCAAAGCAATCTACAAATTTAATTCAGTCCCTATCAAAATTCCAATGGTATTTTTCATAGAACTAGAACAAATAATTTTAAAATTGTATGGAATGAAAAAAGATCCCAACTAGCCAAAGTAATCTTCAGGAAGAAGACTAAAGCAGGAGGTTAATAATGCTCCCTGATTTCAAACTATACTACAGAGCTACAGTAATCAAAACAGTATGGTATTGGCATAAAAACAGACACATGGATCAATGGAACAAAACTGAGAACCCAAAATTAAGCCAACACATATATGGACAATTAATTTACAATAAAGGAGCCAAGAACATACAATGGAAAAAAGACAGTCTCGTCAATAAATGGTGTTGGGAAAACCAGACAGCCATGTGCAAAAGAATGAAACCAGACCACTATATTACACCATACACAAAAATTAAATTTAAATGAATTAAAGACCTGAATGTAAGACCTCAAACCATAATATTCCTAGAAGAAAACATAGAAGATAAGCTCCTAGACGTCAGTCTTACCAATACTTTTGTGGATCTGACTCCAAAGGCAAGGGAGACTAAAAAACAAAACAAAACAAAACAAAAACACAAACAATGGGATTACATCAAGCTAAAGTTTCTGCATGGTGAAAAAAACCATCATTGCAACAAAAAGGCAATCTACTGAATGGGAGCAGATTTTTGCAAATTATACCTCTTACAGGGAATTAATATCCAAAATATATAAAGAATTCATACAAGTCAACAACAACAAAATAACAACCTGATTCAAAAATGGGCAGAGGATTTGAATAGACATTTTCTAAGAAAGACATACAAATGGCCAACAGGAACATGCAAAGGTACATCACTAATCGTAAGGGAAATACAAATCAAGACTACAATGAGATATCATCTCACACTTCTTAGAATGGCTATTATTAAAAAGAGAAGAAATAACAATGTCCACAGGATGTAGAGAAAAGAGAACCCTCATGCACTGTTGGTAGAAATGCAAATTGTTATAGCCGCTATGGAAAACAGTATGGAAGTTCCTCAAAAAATTAAGAATAGGGGGCACCTGGATGGTGCAGTTGGTTAAGTGTCTGACTCTTGGTTTCAGCTCAGGTCATGATCTCAGGGTCCTGAGATCCGTGCTGTGTGGAGTTGGGATTCTCTTTCCCTCTCCCTCTGGCCCTCCCCCTGCTAGCATGCGCTCTCTTTCAAATAAATAAATCTTTAAAAAAATTTAAGAATAGAACTACACCATGATCCAGATGTTCCACTTCTGCACATCTATCGGAGGAATACAAAAACACTATTTGAAAAGATATATAGACCCCTATGTTTATGGAAGCAATGTTTACAATAGCCAAGAAATGGAAACAACATAAATGTCCATTAATGCATGATAAAGAAGATATGGTATATATAATATATATATATATATACACACACACATACATAAATATATATATATATATATTTATATATAAGTATTACTCAGCGATTAAAAAAAAAGTTAAATCTTGCCATTTGTAGCAGAATGGATGGACCTTAAAGGTATTATGCTAAGAAATAAGTCAGGTGGAGAAAGAGAAATACCAAATGATTTTACTTATGTGTGGAATCTAACAAAACAAAACAAATGAACAAACAAAACAAAAACAAACTCATAGATATAGAGAATTGGTTGGTACCATAGGGGAAGGGAGTTGGGGTGGGTGAAATTGGGGGTCAATTGTACAGGGATGGATGGTGACCGGACTTTGTGGTGATCACTTTGTAGTACACAGATGTCAAATTATAATGTTGTACACCTGAAACTTATATAATATTAAACACCAGTTTTACCTCAATAAAAAAAGAGAGAAGCTACCAAAACTCTGGAAAGGGAGGTAAAGAACCATGTTATAAAGGAAAATTCAGTGAGTGGTGGCACCAAGATTTGTTGCTATTGTTTTTGCCGGTTTACCTTTATTTATTTATTTATTTTTGATGGATAAGGATTGGCTGAGAAGGTCCACCTCTCTATGCTTTAGTTTCATCATATGTAAACTAAGAATAACAAACTCTTCACATCACAGAGTTTTTGTGATTATTAAATCAATAAATATATGTATAATGCTTTGAACAGTGCTGGTTTATGGAAAGAGCTCAAGAAGTCCAGCTGTAATAATAATTATTATTATTTGGTAGAAGGTGTGACAGTCACACCCTAGGGTACCCCCAAGGAGTCACACCTTTGTATAATCCCCTTCCCTGAGTGTGGGAAGAACCTGTAATTTGCTTCTAGTCAATTGAAAATGGGAAAGATGATGGGCCGTCCACCCTTTTGATTATGTTACAGAGAACTCCATCTTAACCAACAGAGGCAGAAACACTCTCCTGCTGGCCTTGAAGAAGCAAACAACCATGTTGTGAATTGCCCATGGAGAGAGGTGACCTCTAAGAGCTGAGGGCTTCAACCCTACAGCTGTAAGGAAGCGAATTCTGCCAGCAACCTACATGAGCGGGGGAAGAGGATTCCAAGCTGCAAATGAGAATGCAGCTAGCCAAGCCCTGGTTTCAGCCTGAACAGAGAAATCAGCTAAGCTGTGCACAGACTCTTGACCCATGGAAACTGTGTGATAATAGATATGTGCTATTTTAAGCTGCTAAATTTGTGGTATCTTGTTACACAGCACAGAGAACTAATACAGGGGAGGTGAAGAAAATTTATTTGATTGCTTCTCTTTTATCAGTTGAGAAAATTATCTATTGATAAGTGTGTGCGTGAGTGTGTGTGTGTGTGTGTGTGTATCTGTGTCTAGGGGATGGGAAGAGAGAACACAGGAATATAAGCAGGATTATCAAAGATGATGGATTATAAAGAAAGAGCAGGCTGTAATCTCTCTGAGGGCAGCAACTGGCATGCCATGACAGATTAGGTGCTTAATAAATATCATGGAACAAACCAATTTTGTTGCAGTTTAGCTGTATCATTATTTGATGCATCTGTGTAACCCTATCCAGTCTTTTGATGAGGCAGTACCCAAAAGACACTTTTGTTAGGGGATATAAACAATGGATTTTGTAGGAAACACACAGGTAGCTGGAGATACTTTTAGTTACTGCCTTTGATGTAAAAAGTATTGAAGAGGGAAGAAAGCAGACAATGGATTTCCGTTTTTGCCTAGCGGTTATCAACACCACAGTCATGTTAACGTAACATAACATTCCAGAGTGTGAACAATTTATCTCTTCAAATTAAATCAATCTGTTGTGTGCAAACCAGAAAATGGAAGAAATACTCTGGTAGGCTTTAAATTTTATGTATATCCTGGTCCCTCTAATATCTTATTTCATTTCTAATTAAAAAAAAAAAAAATACCTTCTGATAGATGCAAGAAGTTTCCTGATACTCTCCTCCAGTAAGTAAGCCAGCATACCACAGTGAAAAAGGGCAGACCCGGTTTCAAGTTAGAAAATGGAGCTGCTGATCCCAGCTCTGCTGTTTCCTTAGTTGTCTGAGATGTTCCAGTTTTGTAACAGCTTTGATTCTCTGTTTGTCTCATTATTCAAATGAGAAAATCAAACATACTTTCAGAGCTGTTAGATGAATTGCAAGTAATAAGTGTAAAGAACCCAGTATACTACTTAGCAAGGAGCGATATTTTAAGATACTACATATGAAGAGTGAGATTTTAAAAGATTTTGAAAGATTCTGAAATTTCTAATAACACCAACAATCATTTATTGAGTGCTGACTTTGTGATCTTCCAAATCTTGCAATTCTCAAGTATGTCCTCTTAAGTTTGTATCACCTAAACACAGATACCATGATATCTTTTTTTAATTTTTATTTTTTTAAAGATAGATAGATTGATTGATTAATTGATCTGTCAGAGAGAGAGCACAAGCAGGGGGAACGGCAGGCAGAGGGAGAAGAAGGCTCCCTGCTGAGCAAGGAGCCTGATGCAGGACTCCATCCCAGGACCCTGGGATCATGACCAGAGCCGAAGGCAGACTGAGCCACCCAGGTGTCCCGATAGCATGATATCTAACAAGCAACATTTGGAGGGGACTATCTGCTTTGAAATGAGGTATCACAGCTGGACAGAGTCTAGTTTACTGGGTAGGCTTTGCTGCCTGAGTCCCGGCTCGTCACCTAACCTCTACTATCCCTTGAGAAATCAGCTCCTTAGCCGGGAGCAAAATCAGTTGTACTACCCGTGCCATAGCTGATTGGCCATGAGACCAGTGCCAGAGACAAAGCTGCCACAGAGAGACATACTGTGACTTAAGATAATCACCTTCTCCTTGTTTAAGGGAAAGGGATAAGATCTGAAACACCACGAGAGACCCTTGAGAAGAACAAAGATACCCCAAAATCATATAGCAAAAGAAAAGAGGTCAAATGCATGCTTAACTCCCTCCTCTTCCCCTGCAATTACTTAAAGTTCCCCCTGCCCCCAACAGATCTCTCTTTCTTGCAATCTGCGCAAAGCCAAACTAACATAACTAGAAAGTATTACACTGAGTAATCTATTAAACATTTTCCACTTTGAAGAGAGTGTACAGTTCACTGGAGAAGGAAATTCCATTTGCAAAAAAAGCCAAAGACCATGAAAAAAGTTGGGACTGCAATGCAAATTACTAACGAGCCAGCAGTTGAACTTATAGCACACTCTAAGGATAGAGTTTCATAAAGATAAGGCTCTAAATCAACCTTTACATTTTCCCAACAAAATCCAAACATGCCACCTAAATCACACTAACGCCAAGCACCTAGATGAAAATCCTAAGACACACAACTCTCCTCGTGTTAGTGATAGAGAATGCCTGTCCATCACCTCCTATCTGCAATACTTATGTCACAGATTAGTGACATACATGCCAAACCTTCATGCTTTACTTCTGCATTTCCCAAAAGACTTTCTATGATAGTAATCCATGAGATGTTCCTAGGGAAATAAAAGATTTTATCACCAATTAAGTTCAAGAAACTGACACAAAGTTCAACAGTTTTATCCACTCCAGAGCTTTGGAGCCTTTACTATGCACATGAGGAAAGCATTTCTCAGACTCCTGAAAACTCAGAGCACAGCTCTCCGTTGCATGATTCTGGGGAACTGATGTTCTCCTGATCACGTTCACTACAGGCAACAGTTGCAGTAAGTACAGCCGGTTGGAGCACTAGAGAATTAGAGAGCTAGACTCTCCTACTCTCTCCCTGAATTGACACATCTTTATAAATTCCAATTTCATGAACTCTCCGTCTGTTGTCAAAGGCCAGAATAAGAAATGGCCTTTGTGTACTATGTGTACTATGCCCTTGCCATTCTCACAAAACTGCCATTGAAACATTATTCAAATGCTGTTTGTTTCCTGCATGCAAAACAATGACGCCTTCTTCAAAAAATGAGGTCTGTATGACTTTTTGTGTTTGTCTTTTGCCTTTGATCTCAGAAATATTTGAAATAAGTTGTGTGCTCAACTGCAGGGCCTTCACTCAAGAGGTGCTCTATAATGACCATCCTGCATCCCCTCTTTATTAGCTACCATGCGTCTCTTTACCTATTAACATTTCACGTTTTAATCCTATGTATACCAATACTTTTTAAATGTAAAGAGATCATTAAAAGTGAAGTCAATTTTAACATTCTTGATTTTTCTGTAAATAATTTATAAATATGAAAAAATATAGTATCCTTCCTAAAACTGCACAGAAAAATAGAAACATCATTGCTAATGACAAAAATGTCACTCACACAAAGACAATGTTTCAGGCTTTAATCACATGTATTTTTGATAACTGCAAGTCCACACTGGGTCCACTCCCTACAGAAAAATCATCCTTCCTCCAATTACTATGGCTTGAGGGATAACAAAAAGCTAAACTGAATGTGATAAAATGTCTAAATGATATGTAAACGGCTGATTTGAAGCAAGGAGCTAATGTTCCAGCTGAAGGCACAGGCCTACTGTGAGTTTTTTCATACACGAATGTACATGGCAGTCCTCTATGTGCCAGACTGGTCTTCAGAGTGTTAGGAATGAAACTGCAAACTTTTAGAGAATTTTCTGGTTCAAAAGCAGAAAACACGACAAAAATCCGGACAGAACAGGGAGCTTAAGAAGTCCTGGTAAGGTCAGGCAAATTTAAATTTAGGAACGTACGCATGTGTACAAGCTAGTTAGTTCAGTGGACTCCTGTCTCCAACATGGTCCTCAGCTCCAATGTGTGGACACCATGAAGCGCTTCACTGAGAAGCAGGAATAAAGTAAAAAGGAGTTGCACTCTACTCCTTCCCAGTTAAATGACTTTGCCAATTATAAATCTTAACTAAATTGGTCATCCAAAAATGGACAAGGGTCTTGAAAAAGTCCCTGCCAAGAAATGGACTCAACACTAATGAGCAAATTGAAGCAAACAGAAATATAGTAGGTCTGACAGAGGTCCTTGGGTATCTACCTACTAACTCAGGAAACAAGTTGTGGTCTAAAGCCAAGTTGGGCAAAACTTGGACAGAATAAAAAGGATGCTTGCTTCTCAAGGGAAATATGCAAGCAATAAGAAATACCCTTGGCCCACTTCGAGTTAGAAGTAACCATATGTCCTTGGGCAAGTTACTGTAACCATTTGGAACTTATATAAAAGGTCTGTAAAATGAAGTGATTAAAATAAAAGATCACTAATGTCTTTTCCAGATCCAATGTTCGATGACACAGGTAGAGCTAAGGGAAGGAAAATGACAGTGATCCCAAAGATCAAGCCCAATGAAGGGACAGTAAATGACAATAGGGTGAAACAGGGTTGGGAGAAAGTCGGTTCCCACGAGGACAACTAGTGGTGGGATTCTCTGGGCTGGTGGCCACCTGCACTGAAGGGAGTCTGGATCCTGGAAGGTGGCTATGCTAAAACACAGGAACCGATCCTGCTGAGATGCAAAGCATGTGGGTGTGCCCGTGCGTGAAGGACTAAAAGAGCAAAAGGCAGGGACGAGTTCTAGGGGGAAAATTTTATAAAGCCAAGACCTGCCACTTGAAGTGGGTGTGTTGGTGGGGGGAGGGTATTTTTAACAATTATGGGGGCATTTCTGGTCTTTAGTGGTCAAAGAGGAAAGACCCAGAGGCCCTGGAGTGTGCACCCAGTCACACACACACAATGGAGAATTTCCCTGCACCCCACAGGCCTTACAAATGACTTAGAGGCCTTGTATGCAAGGAACACTTGCTGTGAAAACTGTTAGGATGGGGGCGCCTGGGTGCCTGTCAGTGGAGCATCCGACTCTTGCTTTCGGCTCAGGTCATGATCTCAGGGTCTTAAGATCGAGCCCTGCATCAGGCTCTGTGCTCAACAGGGAGTCTGCTTGAGATTCTCTCTCTCTCCCCCTCTCTCTCTCGGTCCCTCCCCCACTCAGGCTCTCTCTAAAATAAATAAATCAAAAAAAAAAAAAAAAAAAACCTGCTAGGATGATCCAGTATGACAGTATCACTGCATCTTTTTGCATGGGTTTTAATATGTACTGTATTTTCTTTCTAGGAATGTACCTAAGATGTATTTTGAGAGAATCCTGAAATTGCTGTATTCAAAATATTTATAAACATTGCTCACAGAAAACTGCATTGTGGATGCTAACTCTGAATTTCTAGACAACCTATCGGTCTCCAACTGCAGCCATGGCCACCACAGCCATCAGACGTGTGTGCACGGCGGCTCCACTCCCCATCACACCTCCCAGACGCTCATGCCTGACCACTGACACACTGCAACACAGGTCTGAGTAATCACACTGCCTTTTTTCATTTCTCTTGTGTGCTATGTTGCTGCATATTATTTATACATTTTTAAAATGTGTGTGTAGGAAAATTACATTTTTCTGTGACTTTGAAGACTGTAAAAGGGCTGTAAATATGTATTTTAGAATAGGGTCACTACTTCCAGAACTTTGATTCTCTATCAGTGGTTTTACATGTTTTGGGTCTACAGTGACTTTTGTATATTGGATGAAAATTGCAGATGAAAATTCTGTGTGGCAGACTGCTAACCGTCTCCCAGTACCCATTCTGCCCTTTATTCTTGTATGGTAACAGACCTCCCATGAGTTTGAGCAGCATGACAGATAATATTTCCGAGACTCTCTTGCAGTTGGTTGTGACCACAGGATGAAGTTCTCAACGTCCACAATAGCCAAACTGTGGAAAGAGCCGAGATGCCCTTCAACAGATGAACAGATAAAGAAGATGTGGTCCATATATACAATGGAATATTACTCAGCCATCAGAAAGGATAAATACCCAACTTTTACATCAACATGGATGGGACTGGAGGAGATCATGCTAAGTGAAATAAGTCAAGCAGAGAAAGTCAATTATCATATGGTTTCACTTATTGTGGAACATAAGGAATAGCAGGGAGGACATTAGGAGAAGGAAGGGAAAAATGAAGGGGGCAGAAATCGGAGGGAGAGACGAACCATGAGAGACTACGGACTCTGAGAAACAAACTGAGGGTTCTAGAGGGGAGGGGGGTGGGGGGATGGGCTAGCCTTGTGATGGGTGTTAAGGAGGGCACGTACTGCATGGAGCACCGGGTATTATACAAAAACAATGAATCGTGGATCACTATATCAAAAACTAATGACGTATTGTATGGTGACTAGCATAACATAATAAAATTAAATTAAATTAAAAAAAAATAAAGAATGTGAGCACACATACATCACTTCTGTATGCTTGCCCTCCACAGCCCTTGAGCTAGAACGGGGATGTCTCAGCTTCAGCCTCGGTACTGAGCCACTGTGAGGGCAGAACTGCTTAATCACCATGGGCCAAGTAACTGCTTGTAGACTGTGATGTAAGAGAAAAACTGCTGCCTCAGTTAAGCTGCCCTTTTCTGGAACTCTTTGTTACAGCAACACAGCTTCTACCTTCACCGATACATCTGGGAAATAAACAATAGAGAAATGCATAGGCATGTGCATGCACGCACACACACACACTCACATGGCAAAATGCTACACAGAACTCCAGAATGTCATAGAACCTACAGCCTTTCTTGGTGCTCCGAGCTAAAAATTTTGCAGTGGTTGGGGGTAGCTAAGCGTCTCTTAGGAAAATTGGCTTAAAAAATATCAGAGGAGCTTTTACTTTAGAGCAGGCACAGGGAAACTCGTTTTGTCAGCCAGTATTGCAATCTGTAGGTGAGACAGGAGAGCATTCTGAAATATAAAAGTATGATTAAATGAGTGGCTCCTTCCCCAATAACCTAAATTCTTTAAATTCTCTTATCTCTATTTCCAGGCCTGCAAGCAAAAAATCTTAATGAATGCCAAAGCGTATTTAGCTGTATTAATGTACATACTGAGTAATAATCATTTTGACTCTACAACTATAATACAATTCTTCTTTGAATGAGAGAAATTACTACAATTTTTTTTGCTCATTTATAAAGGGTGAATATCTAAAGCAAACATCTTGCAATAGATATATGAACTAGAAAACAAAGAGCCAAAAACAAACTTCATGACTAACCACTATAAACAAATAGGCTTTAAAAGAATATGAGAAGAATTTTAGCAAAATAATGGCAACCGTAAGATCAACATTAGTTCCCAAATTTTTTGCCAAAACAATGTTGTCTGTTTTCCCTTTCTATATCTTTCTTCTAGATCTCTTAGCAAGCAAGGAATACTACTTACGGAAAAATCTATTGTGCGTAAACTGGAAATTGCAAGAGTGTGTGGAACTAATGAATTAATTTCATATAGTGAAAATGTAAGAATAAGGATTGCACATTCTACGACTGTACCGCCGGTTTTTTTCAGCAACTGCAGGATGGTTAGAATTTTAATCCTTTTGACGGAAGTTTTGCATTGCTGAATGAGACACAAGTGACTAGACCACAAGTGTGAGAATGTGGGAGCCCGAAGAATTCATAGGGAAGCAATACTGTAAAAATGTAGCAATGTCTCTGCAAGGGATTTCCAGCCCCCCGCCCCCGACACAGAGTGATCCAATCACACCATACGCTCTCACCCACAGGACATGTCTGACCTCTGTGCAAACAATCAAGTCAACCACCGGATTTGATTCAAATGATAAAGGGGAGGAATGGCTTTTAAAATTCCAAGCTGTTTAAAAATCAGTTACCAGTGACACAATTCATTATCATAATAACTGAAAATTGTTTCCATCTAATTAAATAATAACCGTACACGGACAAGTTAACAATTAGTCATCTGGGAATTCAGACAGTCCATGATGTGGTTCCTACCTCAGAAGCAGGAATAAAATGCAGCTATATAAATACTGGATACAATTAGGGAAAGGGAGCCAAACTAAATTTTAGAAGAAAATCATGTATATTTTGAAAGCCTGTTTAAGACATATGGCACAAAATCAAATTAAAAATTAGATGGGAAGAATATTCACCCAATTTGTATATAAAGACAAAAAAATAAAAAGAGAGCAAATGTGAATGCCACTGAGATTAGAAATAAAAAAATGATGTATTTTGCCAAAAGGAATAGAGCAATTACGGCAATAAAGTAAATTCAAACATCTGTTTACAAAATAAGATGTAATTTAGTTAATTTAGAAATCAATTCAAGAAAACTATGAAATCTACATATTCATTCTCAAATGACAAAATTGCTCTGTTGGGCTAAAATACAGGAAACTAAATAGAAAATCTAAATGAAATAATAAATCTGAAAAAATGAAAAAAGTATAACATTTTAAAACAACATTATGGAATATAATGATATACATAAAATTTAGCAGTGTTTTATATAAACTTTTTTATCATAAAATTTAAAAATCATTTTGTAAAATAAAGGGTTGGTAAAATATTTAAAAAAATCAAACAAAACTTCCCAACTCTTCAGTAAAAGAAATAGAATCAAAAATCAATATGGTCAGAATAAACTGAAAATTCATTTATTTCATTATATGCTTAAAGGCATAACAAACCTCTTATGGTTGAAAGAAAAAAAAAGAGAAAGTGAAATTTGTTAAATTTTTCACCAGTAGATCCATATTTAAATAAGTAGGGAATTCTAAATTAGATAATCAGAGCAAGGACAAAAATTCAAGAAAATTTACATTGGCTGGAATCAATACTATTTAAAAAGACAACTTCAGAAATACACACCTTTAATAAGACAAAGAGGGAGAATCTAATTTTTGTGTCTTTGATCATATATTCAGAAGCTCACAGGTATCCCTTCTAAAGTGAACTATGATCAGATGAAGGAGAAAACACACACACACACAAAATAAAACGCTAATTTTGAAAAAACTCTTTCTACTCAAGACATTCCAATTGTGGATGCAATTTTTTAAACTGAAATATTGCTAATTACAATTTCCTAGCTGGCCTTAAGGAGGTACCAATGAAACAAGGTACAGCAAAAAGAAAAATTACACATTCCATCCAGATCAGAAGCCACGACTTGGCTTTTAAGTCCGACCTACAGGACATCACGGGTGACAGTGGGAGTGGAGGTGAGTAGGAAGTAGAGGTGGGAAGGAAAAGCAAGGTGACTCTAGCTGCCTGTGTGATAGAAAAGATGAGCTTACTGCAGAGCCAAATTATGGGAAGAAGAATAGTGGTTTTTTTTTTTTAATTTTTGTAACTTTTTTTTAAGTTTTTCTTTTTTTTTAAAAGATTGTATTTATTTATTTGACAGAGACAGACACAGCGAGAGCAGGAACACAAGCAGGGGGAGTGGGAGAGGGAGAAGCAGGCTTCCTGCGGAGCAGGGAGCCCGACGTGGGACTCGATCCCAGGACCCTGGGATCATGACCCGAGCCGAAGGCAGACGCTTAACGACTGAGCCACCCAGGCGCCCCGTAATTTTTGTAACTTTTTATTGAAGTGTAACATATATAGAAAGTGAACAAATCACAACTATATACCTTGATTCATTTTCACAAACCACTGTCGTGTTACCAGGATCCAGATTAAAAAACAGAACAGTAACAACACTCAGAAGTGCCACCTCCCAAGTACTAATCCTCAAGGATAATATAACACCATAGATTACTTCTGCTTGTCTTTGACCCTAACAGTGATGGAATTAGCACATATACTTTTGTGCATCAAAGACTCTTGCTCCACATGTTTCTGAGGTTCATCCATTTTGTTACGTGTAGCAGATCACTCATTGTCACTGTGGTAAATTCAAACACTGGAACACTATATAGAAATGTATCCATTCTGCTGTTCATAGGTATTTCAGTAATTTCCACGTTTGGAATCTTGTGAACAGTATGGCTATACAAACGTTTTTGCTCATGTGTTTTGGTAAATATATAGATTATTCCATTGGCTATAAATGTGGGAATTTAAATGCTCAGTCAACTTTAATAAACATTGTCAAATCACTTTTTCAAAATGGTTGCATATTCCCACCAAAGTGACTGTTCCGTGTGCTTCACTTCTTCACCAGTGTTTGTAATTGTCTATGTGTGTTTTTCATTTTTATGTTTGTCTGTAACACTAGCCATCTTCCTGGGTATGCGGCTGTCCTGCATCATGGCTTCATGTGTGTTTACTTGATGACTAATAAAGCTGAGCACCTTTTTAAATATTTATTGGCCTTTTTTCATATCATACTCTTTGAAGTGCCAGCTCAAGTTTCTTGCCTAAATTGATAAAAATTATTAGTATTAACAAGTAAATTTAGTGAAATTTTTGGATCCCAATCCGTCGAAATCAATGTCATCACTAAATGACAGCTCCAAACAGAAAGTAAAAATTTAGAAAGATACTAGTGTATACAACAGCATGAAAAATACTTTGGGGTAAATAAGTCCAAATGAAAGATGTTTGAGACCTCTCTATACCAGTAGTTCTCAACCTCTTAGCCTTGGGAATTTTACCCTGCAGGGGACACTGGGCAATATCTAGAGAACACTTTTGATTATTAGAACTGGAAGTAGGGGACCCTAGTGACATCTAGTAGGGTAGACGCCAGGTATGTTAACAAACATCCTACAATGCACAAGCCAGTCCTCTATTTAAATAATATTTAAATTCCATACCTGCCCCCTCCCCCCCCAACAAAAGATGACCCACTGCGAAACATCCTTAGTGCTGAGGTTTAAAAACCCTGCTGTATACTGAAAACTACAAAACATTAAAAAAATTAAAGCTCTAAGTAAATGGCAGGAATGGAGTATACAATGCTTATAGACTGGAAGATTTGCTATTGTACAAACGTCAGAAGGGTATGAGGAAATTCTTTAGGGTAATGAGTACTACTTATTCCTTTTCTTAACTGTGGCAATCGTTTCATGGATATATACATATTTCAAATTATCAACGTGTACACTATCAATGTGTGCAGGTTATGTTAACTATACTTCAATAGAATTTAATTTTTTTCATTCTCAAAAAATCGTAATTTGCAAAAACTGACTGAATTTAAGAGAAGTTGTACATCTGCTAAAGAGATTCACTCTGTAATTTAAAGTCTTCCACAAGGAGATATCCAGACCTACATAACTTTATGAGTGAATTTTTCCAAATATTTTAAAAAGAAATGATAATCATATGCAAACTGTTAATAAAAATAGAACATTTACTAAGTGATTTTAAGAGGCCAGCATTACTTTTACTGGCAAAACCTGACCAAGACATCACCAGAAAGGACTATTACAGGCCAAATCTCCCTTGATCATAAATGTAAATATCCTAAACAAAATACTAGCAAATTGCATTTATATGTGTGTGTTTTGTTTACTCTAGGAATACAAAGTTTGATATCTGAAAAACAATTGGTCATTTACCACATTAATATGATAAAGGAGAATACAATCATCTTAATAGATGCAGAAAATATACCCTTTATGATTAAAACTCAGAAAACTAGGAAAAGAATGAAACCTCCTTAATATGATAAAAAGCTTCTTTTAAAAATCTGCATTAAGCTTCCTACATAAAGTTGAAATAGTAAAATCTTTGTCCCTGAAATTGAAAACAAGAGCTGTCACCACTTCTATTCAACACTTGTACTGAAGATATTATTCTGTGCAACAATGTAATAAAGACATAAGTATTTTAAAAGAATAAAAAAAACTGTAATTATTATAGACAATATAACTATATACTCAGAGAGTCCAAAAGAAACTATACACTTTAAAATTAATGAGTTAGCACATTTACTAGGGAAAAAATCAATACACAAAAGTTTATTTTTATATTATCAACAAGAACTAGAAACAATTTAGAATACCAGCAAAAAAACAGCAGACATGTAGGAACAAATCTATGGAAAGGTGTACAAGACCTTTCTTAAGGGAACTACCAATGATTATTGTGTGAAATTAAAGAAAACCTAAATAAATAGAAGGACAAACTATTTTTAATGGGTGAGAAGACAGAATGTGGCAAAAGTTTAAATTCTTCCCCAAACTGTTCTATATATTAGATGCATTCCCTGATCAAAATCCATGTACTTTTGATACTATTATTCCAAAATTTCTATGAAAATACAAAGGGCCACTGAGAGTTAGTGGCGGGGGGCGGGGGGAGTTGGTAGACTGCCTCTACCAGATATTAAGCTACCAATAACCAAAATAAAATGATTTGGTCCAAGAATAGACAGAAAACCAATGTAAAAGAAAAGTGTTCACAACAGATGCACATGTATCTGGGCACTTTTTTTTTTTTTTTTTTAAACAAAGGTGACATTACATTGGTGGGAGAAAGGATGGTCTTTTTGATAAAACATGTTTGGAAAATTGAGTATCATAAAACAAATCAAACAATCTGTACCTCATTATCACACACCTATTCAACTCCAAGTGGTCTGTAGATCAAAATCTAAAGGTATCATAAGGACATTTTTATCATGACACAAAAAGGCTTATTAACAAAAATCAGCAAATTGGGGTACATTAAAATTAAGAACTTCTCTCCATCAAAGGACAATTAGAGAATCATCATTTAGAGATAAGCCAAAATGTGAGATACCACCAAGAACTGACACAAATCAATGCACAAAAAAGACCCCCAAAAAAGGTGGACTAAAGACTTGAACTGGTAATTCATGAAAGAGGATATCCAAATACCTAAAACCATACAAAATGTTGCTCAACCTCATTAGCTATTAGAGAAATGCAAATTAAAATCACAAATAAAATTATAAATATCCCATCATGGCAAAGATGGAAAATAGTCTGAATGCTCATATACTCATGGTGGAATTAAGGTAACCACTTTGTGCAGTTGTTTATTGCTATTTTTAAAAAGTTGAATACATGTAAAACTCTGTAATCCAGCAGTTAGGCCACAGTCATATACCCCGAAGAATTTTGTACTTAGGCAATCCAAAAAACATGGATAAAAAAGTATTCAGAGCAGTAATACTCAAAGCCTCAAACTGAAAACAACCCAAATGTCCATCAAGAGAATCAATAAGGAAATTATGGAATAATCACCCAATGGCATACTACACAACAAGGATAAATTAATTACTGCTACAAATAACAAAAAGTATGAACCTTACAAACACAATATTTACCTAAATAAAACAGAGTACATACTGAGTGACTTCATATATACACAGTACAAAAACAGACAAAACTAAATGATGGTGACAAAAGTCAAGGTAGTGGGTTTCCCTGAGTGTTAACTAAAAAGGGCAAAAAAAAAAAAAGTTCTGAAGTGCAATGATATGCTTGCTCTTTTTAAAAAATCTGTATGACAATTCAAGAGTGTGCTTATTTTTAAAAAAATTCATAAAATGACACAATTATCAGATGGGCATTTATCTGTGTGCATGTTACACTTCAATAAAATGTTTACATAAAAATAAAGGAATAATTATGTTTTCCTTCCATTACTCCCTCAATTTTAGAAACAACTGATCTACAGAACAGCCAGGATTAGATAAAGGGGGCAAATGAGGAAGGCCTGGCATTGGTAAAATGAGAAAGGATCAAAGCACACTGGGGGCTTGCTTAGAATAATGTTAGCTTAACATTTTCTATAATTATCTGTAGTTTGGCTTATGTTTAAAAAAATTTAGAGTTCAAACAGTTCTGCTACTGAATATGGTTCCTTTTATATAAAAGTAAAAGCTTGTAGTCATTCACTGATCACATTTTTTAATTTAAATAAAGATGCCAATCACATATGGCATAAGAAATATATTTTCAGTTTTATAAAAAAATTGCAGCATTATCTTCAAGTTTTGGAAGTAGATCTCTGTAGTGGGATGGAATCCCAACACTTGTTCTTCCCCAGTGAAATATACTCTTAAGGGATATTAAAAAACACAATAAATTGTAGCTTCATATTGCTATAGTTATTTTGCCTTTTGTAATATAAAATGTATACACGTGTATTGTAAGACATCCAGAAAGCACATATATTCCTTATTTCTTAAGAATCAAATGTATATTAATATATTGAAATATGTAGTATATTGAAATATATTAATATATATCTAAGCTATTAAACCTATAAAATAATATCTGAACATTAAGAGGTTTAGTCAATCTTGTTTTACAAAGTTTCTTTTTTCCTAGCTTCTTTCCTTTCCTTTCAACGGACTCTCTTAATAGATAAAACATTAGATGAATAATTTAAATGAGAACACAGAGTACAAAAAGTAACATTCTGGAAACTATCCCAAGAGAAGATTAAAGAAAATGGGGAAATTGAACCACTTGAAGCATTTCCTCAACCATCCATTAGTGCATTCTTTCCTTCTTCCCTTCACTCACCATTTATTTAATGGTAGCTCTATGTACAAAACACAAGATTTAAGTAACCAAAATTTTGGCACTAAAACACCAATTAATAAAAACAGATCTATAAAGGCTTGATGTAAAATTACTCTCAGAAGAAAAATAAATGAGACATATATTCTAAGTATCATTATCACCTCCAAGCTCCCATATTTCAATGGCATACTACTCTTTTACAACTTATCACATTATTTTCGAAGATTGTAAATCCTGTACAGGCATCTCTTCAAGAACTTTATCCCCACTGCTTACCAAAGAAACAGGATACTTAGAAATAAGCTCAATGTTTATGAGTAGCAAAATGCAATTTTATTATGACCACTGAAAATCTAATATAAATTATTTTTACCATTCTCCAAAGCAAATACAAACTCCTCAAAATCATGAAAAATAATGATAGGTTAAAGGTATAATCGAAACAAATAGTCTCCTTCTTTGAGGAAAAGAACTTTAAACAATTACTACAGGTAATTAATATAGGTATTAATAATGCTAACTGTCAAGCTCTCTACATCGTTTGCAGATAACCTATGCTTTAATACAACTCTCTCTTTACAAGCTTCTGTGATATAAAAAAGCTTAGCAAAACTGCAACTTCTCGCTGAAGTATAAATGTGAAATGTAATCTAAGATGATAGGAAGAATATAAAGCAGGTTTTTTGAGGCATTTTTACTCATAGAAATAAGATGTTAATATGCATTTCATTGAAAAATATTTATTGAGTACCTACTACATTACAGCATATATCAAAATATCCATCTATTATTAACATGTCACTTTTGGAAAGAGGGTGGTTTACTGAATAAATGACTTTGGCATACTTTGTAATCTAGCAGAGAAAAACAATTTGAATCAGTATTTATTACCGTATATAAATGTTCCATTATATAGGTAGTGGAGTTCCATTTCCAGAACGGTGTGGTGAGTAGCTGTGTGAACCTTTCCCCAGTGGAACAATCATAATGGTGAAAACTATTTAAAAAAACATTGAAGTTTCTGGAATTTGTCCTAAGAGCATATAGCAAATGAAGAAAACGGTTATTCAAAAAATCTAAAAAATCTCAAAAAATCTTTGTAACCACAGCAAAGGTCTATGCCACTTAAGCCCCAGACCACTCCCTCTACTCAACAGGTTTCTGTGAGGTAACTCCTTTGCAGGTGTTTGTGGCCAAAAAAGAGAGACTGCCTCTCTTCTCAGCTCAGTCAAGGAATACAGTCACTCAGTGAAAGAGGCAGGCCAATTTTATCTTTTATCCTCTCCAGCCCTGAGCCGCAGAGGCTAAATTCCTGGCAAGTATAGCCAAGAAGTCACAGGGTCTTTTCCATCACCCAGTGACCACTCTGGGGTGGTGGCTCTACCCCTGTATGGCAGGCCAGTATTAGAGGGGCCCTGAATACCCTCATTTCAGCTCACTCAGAGGGTAAAGGTTCTATCCCAGCAGAGGCAAGATGAGAAAGACCAGAGGCTACCGCCCTACCCTAAATTCTGCTATGAAAGCAAAAGTGTTGCACCTGTTCCCACCTCTGGAATAGTGGCTCTAGATTTTGCCCAGGCAGAGAGGAACTTCATAAGAACAGAGAGTTTCCAGGTTCTCCCAAAAGGAACCCATTTTATTTAAAACAGAATGTAGAAAAGTTCAAGCCAAAAGGTGCTCTGGAAACCAATGGAGATTTTGCTGGTGAACAATTAAAGGCGACTGGCAGCTCTCTAAGGGCAACAAGCTAAATAAACCAAGGCCAACTAATTTACCAGAGAGAACCAGGGAGAGATAGCTAAAAAGGGCCCTGCTAGTGGCCAAAGAAACATCAAACACTGGTCTCAAAACTAATCCTGCAAAGGGGCTCTAATTTAACTGGATCAGAAATTTCTGGAGAAATTTATGCCCCAAGGCATTGTTGAAAACAATAAGGCAATTAGGCAGCAATTAATGGAGCCTAAGGGTTGGGTGTGATACCAAATGGGATTATAAAATTTTTGAGCACCCTCTGTATTTACTCATTAATTGCATCTCCATTGCTTACCAGGGAAACAGAACACTTAGATATAGGCTCACAATGTTTATGAATGGCAAATGTAATTTCATTGTGACCAATGAAAACCTAATATAATATAATTATCTCATTCCCCAAAGCAAATACAAACAACTCCTCAAAATTTTGACAATGATAAAATAAAGGTATAAACAAAAGAAATACTCTCCTTCCTTAAGGGAAAAAAAATACTTTAATGTAGGTATTTGTAATTTCCCTGAGAGAAGAGGGAAAGGGACAAAGGGAACTCCACCATGACTGATTTTGGCCAAGGCTCCGCTCTTTGAGAAGCAATATTAGAAGCTTTACACTGCAGGGAAAATCAATTTCAATAAAATAAAATAAAATAATCCAGACAAGTCTCTAATCAAATTAATAATTAAACAATAACAGAAACAATCCCTAGAGATTGGGGTGGAGAAATCCCTGTACAGATTGTACACATAGAACTTCTCCAGAGAGAGAGAAGAGGAAGGAGAGAGGCACAGTGAAACAGGTGCGACCCACACACTAGGAAACAATCAGAAAAGAAAATTCCTGGTGAGAGGGAGGCCCTGACTTTGGATTTAACAAAAAAAGTCTTCAAGCAGCCAACATAAATATCTTTAAATAACTAAATGAAACCTTGCTTAAATAAATTGGGGAAGGTCTCACCAAATAGAAAATATCCATAAGAGATAATGACTGAAACAGAACCAGTTAGAAATTTTGTATTGAAAAGTAAAATAACTAAAATGAAAATTTCACTAGGGAGGCTTAACAGTAAATTTGAACAGACAGAAGAATCAGCAAACTTGAAGATAGAGCAGTAGAGACTATGTATTCTAAATAATTGAGTGAAAAAAGAATTAAAAAACAAAACAAAACAAAAAAAAACCCAGAGCCTCAAAGAAATGTGGGACACAATTAAATGTACCCACAAATGAGTAGTAGAAGTAATATACAGAGAAGCATGGGAAAGAAGGGAGCAGAAAAAATATTCAAAGAAATGATGGTTAAAACTCCCCAAATTTAATGAAAACCATTAATCTACAAATAAAGACACGTGACATACTTTAAGTACGATAAATACAGAGGTATTCATGCCCAGACACTTAGAGTAAAAATGCTGAAAGCCAAAGAGAAAATTTTGAAAAGAGAAAAATGACTTACGTCCAAAAGGACTACAGTAACATTATCAGCTGACTTCTCATTAATCAAAAAATGAAAAAAAAAACCATTTATAATAACATTAAAAAGAATAAAATAGGAAGGGATAAACTTAAAAGAAATGCAAAAGTTACACTTTTAAAACAAAACAAAAAATTGAAATTAAAGAGCCAAGTAAATGGAAAGACATCCTTTGTTGATGGATCAGAGGACTTCATATTAAGATGCTAATACCCTCCAAAGTGATCTACAGATTTAAGACAATTCCTATCAAAATTCTAGTTGGTTTCTTTACAGAATTTGACAAACTGATCCCAAAATTCATATGGAAATTCAGCGTCCCAGAATAGAGAAAACAATCTTGAAAGAAAAACAATTGCAGGGCTCACAATTCTAAAAATCCAAAGGGAAAAGTTTAAGAAAAAAAGATTAAAATACTTTAGAGACCATCTGTATTATATTGATGTAGAGAATATATTCTTAAGCTAGACACCAAACTCCGTATCATAAATAAAAACTAAAATTTTTGTCGAGCTACTAATAACTAAAAAAAGGCAAAAGATTATAGACGTTTGGGGGGAAACGGGAAAATCTTCCAAACCGCTCTGTCACTCTAATATTTAGTCAAATGCATATTATGCTGCCCCACCTCACTCCTGGCTTGCGTGTTCACACAGCCCTACTCTGACCATTCTTGACTAAGACCTGCTGTCCACTCATCCCTTTGCTTCCATCCAGTCCATTTTTCCTCTTCTTGCATCATTTCCTTCCTTTTCCAGGTGAGATTTTCTGATCTATTAGGTTCTTAAGATTCTTGCTCTTCTCATCATTTGGATACACACATATGACAAAGGCCCAATCTGTGGTAGACCTTACCTTTCTACACCCAGTACTTTCGGTAAAAATTTACTCTTCTCATCAAACAGGTTTGATAATTAAGTCTTCAGTGGGTCATCGATCACTCTCCAGCTAGCCTACTATGCTTTTTCAGTGAACTCACTTTCTCCCTCTTCAATGATTTTTCCAAACTCAAGCTTTTTACCTTCTTCCCTATCTTCAACCTACCCCATCACTTCCTGTCCATGCTTTTGTCTCCTACTTCTGTAGGTGAAAAAAAGAACTAATCATATAGGAAATCCCTAGATTTTACACTACCAAACTCCACACCCATCTTCTTCACCCATTTTCTTCCTCTCTTCCAGTATTCCTGGAAATGGTGCACTGCCTCATTTCTAAGGCAAATTTCTCCACTAGTACTTTGATCGCTACCTTCTCCACCCCTGCCTTTTAAGGGATCATTACAGTAAGCAACCAGTTTCCATTTTTATCTTGATTATTTAACTGCTCCCTCTCAAGGGACCTCTATCTCTTTGATCACTAAACATGGTAACTCCTCTCCCAACTGAACAAATAAACAAAATCCTATACCTTTATCCTTAAATTATGCTGTTTCCATTATCCTTATGACTATTCCACTTCATAACCAAATTGTTTAAAAGATACATCCGTCCGTATTCTTTCCTTCTTTAACTTAATCCTCATCAAACCCTAATCTGGTCTTCTTACCTATCAAATAAATGAAATGGTTCTAAAAAGTATACTAATTAGAAAGAAGATGAAATCACCATTCTTAGTAAGTGGTATGATTATCTGGGAAACTCAAGAGCATAAAATGAAAAGCAATTCAAAATTATCAAACATTGAGTAAGAAGGGTAAGAAAAAAATAGCTTTCTTATACACCAAACCCAACAACTCTATTATGGCAGAAAAGACCTCATTTATGACAGCAATCTTTTAGAAACACATTAGCCTCAATGTAGTCAACAAGTAATTCTAAGATCTACTGCTCCATTTCTCTATTCACTTCACAGATAAGGGGAAGTGGGCATTCTATCCAAATTCTCTCTTTCCATTCTCTTTTGAAGCCCCTCCAAACTGGTATATCCTCCCTACCATGCCTCCAAAATTGCTCCTGTCAAGATCACCAGTGAACTGCATATATGGAATATGATAGTTAACTCTCAATCTTCACCTTACTCAATACTTAAGTATTAAATAAATCACAGCCTCCTTCTTAAATATTCACTCCCTTGACTTCGGTGATACACACTTGGTTTTCCTGTCCCTTACATCACTGGCTATTACTTTCCACTCTCCTTTGCCAGCTTAAGCTCTTTTATTCAGCCATTAAGATTTGGAAATCTCAAGCCTTACTCCTGGGACTTCTTTTCATTCTGGTCTATACTACATATCATTTATATCCAGGGTTTTCATTAACATGTAGATGTTGGTGGCTGCCAATTCTTTTGGAAGTGAACCACAGCACCACAGAGAGAAAATTCTGGAGTCCTTCCGCTGAGTCCTTATCAGTGCATAAATGTGAGGAAACTACCAGAGGCCGGGCAAGAACTACTTGAAATGAAGAGAAGTAACAGAGCCCAGTGCTCACAGTGTCCGTTCCCACCTGCCAGACTAGAAAAACACATGCCTCAGTGATGAGAGGAATTTGCCAGAGACTGAGCACTGCTCTGGTTCTGCCAAAGATATCTTAAGATTTCAAAGCATCAAGCTGCTTCTATGTGCCTTAACTGCATCACTCAGATGCTCCCTCAAAAGCTTTATTTCGCGTCTTCGAAATGGTATTCCCACAGGACCCCGTGAACATTCACTACTTCCAGTGCTGGACTGGAAGCTCCGTGAAGGCAGATGCAGAGCAGTCTCAGGCAACACGGTGTCCCTACCGGCCAGCACACCGCATGGCCCACTGTACAACTTATAAAAATGACTGGATTCCCATAAATGTCCTTCAGTTTATTAACAAATGTTCTCAAAACCATTTTTATCCTGTTTTAGTAACACATATTCTTGTTCTCTGAATTGTCACACTAGGGCTCTTTTTTGAACTGCTAAATCTTTCCTATGCCTCATTACTGATCTCTGTCTTTTCATCCTGAGCGAGAGGTCAGTAGGTGTCGGATCAGTATTAGCTACTGAGATGGCTTCCGTCAGAAACTTTGTTGGACTTGGTATCAATCTCTCAGGCTCAGGAAAGGGATTAGGAAGAAGTACATGTTGACTCCACTGATGGCTGCACAAGTAGAGGTTTGGCACTTGTGAGGAAAGGGATTGGTTCCTTAATAAAGAACACCTTAACCACATATTTAAGGACACATCAATGAGACTAGGCCTCCCCTTAACTAGCAAAACAGCTGGCTTCTGGACAGAGAACACAAGGCAACCCCTCAGCAAGCACAGCTGGAAACATTTTCTGCAGTGGTACCCCGCTGTTCAGAGACTAAGTGCTAGCAAACATTCCCAGAAAGTAAGAGTTAGTACAGAGATCTCTGGAACGCTCCACCCTTTCCACTGACCAGACCACTCGTTGCTGGTTGTGTCTAAGAGAAATCTACAGTCCCTTTCAGTCAGACCCCACAAACAGTGTTCCTTTCCAGGCAGCCCCTTTCGTTTTAGTAATGTCTTAGCTCAATCTAGTCTCACCTTCATTATCTCCTGCAGAAATTCCTCATAGTTTTTGGCATCTGGATGGCATTCTTCCCCTAGGTTTTAGGACTGATAAAGAAATATAATGGGAAAAGCCAGTGTCATTTTAATGGAATTTAGAAGCAGGGAAGGGAATTAAATAATGCTGCCACTTTAATCTAGAGGTTCAAACACTACCACACTGTTCACTCCCTGCTTATAATTGATTATTTCTTTACAATCATCTTTAATAAATTTTACAAATGGAACCAAAGTGTTTTCTTAGGCAACTATATTTTTTTGAATAGGGTTTAATAACTACCATGAGTTCTAAAGGTGATTTAATGAGTGAAATTCGTTTTCTTCCTTCTACCCTTGAGCCTAATTTAGGGGTGAGTCACTGAATGACACCTGTTCATAATGGTCCGTGGTGACCTGGACATATTAAAATGACAAGGAACAGTCACTAATGTGTAATCTACCATCTGCATGACTCCCTTTCTCAAGCTCTATTCATTTGTGTGATAAAACAAAGTTAAAGTTCCTTACTCTCCCTTCTCATATAACCTGAGTTAAGTATTACACATACACATATTATTTTAAAACTTACATAAGATGACAAAAAAGGTAATTAATGTAAATATTAGATGATAGTACCAAATAGTTAATCATCCAGTATGCTTGATCATATATAGTTGATCATACATGGCCAAAGGCAGCCTCTCAGGCCATGAGGTTGCCACTTTATATCTCCTCTAAAGGAGGAAGAAAGTGGTTTAATGCACAGAACGGGATGTTCTCCAGGCTAAATGAATGCGGGTTCCTTAGTTAACTTCCTTATGCACAGGATTGAAATAAGCTCCATTTGTCAGATTGCCTATGACATGCAATTACTTGCACATATGTACTTCAATCCAGTCTACACATTATTTGACATACTTTGAAGCAGATACTGATAAACAGGATTTGATGTTAACTATCCAGTTAGCTAAGAAATGGATAATATCCAGATAGAATTAGTTCCCTCCATAAGCATAAAGCTCAAATGGCGAGCATGGAAACATCAGGCGTGGTCTGTGAGGATATCTTTGGCCATGTATGATTTACTATCACCAGTAAGTGACTTAGGCTAGAAGGAATATTGGATTTCCTAAGTACTTTAAGATATGCTTTCAGAAGCAGGGAAAAAGCCAATGTCAGTTCCATTAAAATAATTACATCTCAAGTACACACTTACTTTTTACCTAAAGGCTTAAGATACTGGTATTTTTTCATATCTTTAATACTTTTGAATTTCTATAATCTGTTAGGTAAATTGACATTTCATTATAAATGCTATTTGTAGAATAAAATAACGGTATAATTTTTAAATCAATATATACAGTACATAGAGCAATCTCTAAGAGGAGCCTGAGTTATTGCAAATGTATGAGCTATTTCCATGGAGGAAAAAGATGGAAAGCCCTTTCCCATTTGCATTTATAAAGGCTGCGTGACTTCTTTAAATATATACACTGATGCCAACAGAGCCATCAGAAATCAATAAATCACATTCTCATGTGCTGTAAAATGTCTGACACACACATTCATTTTCCTAGTCCAAAATTCTCTGCGAAAGGAACCGTGTAAATGTTCCATTTTAGTTTAATGACATTCTCCACAGTTAAAATTATGTGCATTATTGCCAGTGAGTGCAAAAAACCTGAAGAGCACAAAGCTAGATAGGATTTTAAAGAGCCTACACAGTACATATCCTTCAGTGGCTAGTCATTTAACAGACCACAGAGACACTGATATGAATGCAGAACAAAATTGGGAGATTAGTAAGAATGGACTGAATGCTGCAATTACCATTTTGACAAAAATAATAGGCATAATTTATTTAGAAGCAGTTGGGGGATGGTCTTGTAAGTGTCTGGAGAGACAGCCCTAATAGTCCCAATACCACCAAATGGAGGCAGAGATGAACATCACTTAAAAATGATACAGATGACAAGAATGACAACAACTTATTCATCAGTGACGTTCAATTGGAAAGTGTAATAAAAACCTAAATATGACTCCACTTTAGTTGACATTTATTCCACCAGCTGCTATATATTTTTAAAAGGTCACAGCATTGTTCAATGTAGATACAGTTTATGAAGTACCAATTCTTAAAGAAAGGAGGGATCTGCTATGTATATAAGCAAGGAGGTTCTAAAAATTCTCCAAGCACATTTTGCAGAGAGTTATGCACAAAGGCATGTCTGGCTACAAACACAAGCACTGAATTTATTCAGGTAATATTCCTACATGGGAACTGAACGGAGAACTAGCTACAGTTCTCCCTGCTCACTAGTGCTGACTAATGGTGCTCTCACTCTTTAGTTTCTTTGCATTTATCTCTGAACGAAAATGCTGTGGCCAAAAAGATAGCTTTTGACCTATGTGTTTACCAAAACCTGATTATATTTGAAGTGTGTTATTTTGAGGCCCTATACTATATTCAACAACATATCTTTCTTCCTTTCAAGCCATATTTTCCTCTCCCGGAGACCTCCATTCACTCCAGGCCCCTGACCTTAACTTCTCTCCCTAAAGCCTGGACCCCATAATCAACCATTCTAACAAGCATCTCAGAGTGCCCTAAAATCTCTCAGCTCTTTCAATGTGAGCCTTAGAAAATCTCCAGTCTTGGCAAAGTCCAACTCCTGGCACATCGAGTACCAGGCTAAATGCACAGATATTTAGCATTGCTGGAGTGAAGAACATGTAAGTAGACCAACTGGACCCACTGCCATCAACCTCACATGGGGCCTCAAAGCTGTTGAGCAACCACTTTTTCACCAGGATGGGTCCACAGAACCACCCTTCAGGCTGCCTTCCTAAGCCTTGTTACTCTCCTGACACCCATAAGCCTCCAGTGGCTGAGCAAACACACCACCATGCAGCTGAAAACCCCTCACTTTCTACTCTATTCTTCCCCTTTAGTTATTTCTTCACTCCTCCTTTCCTGCTTCTCTTCTCTCTGATCTCAGAAATCAGTACTTTTTCCCCATAAACCAGCTTCTTCCCCAATATAGTCCATCCTGTCGCATCTATTCGAAAATTTGGTCAATAAATCAAATCCTCTTTGGGGTGCCTGGGTGGCTCAGTCGGTTAAGCATCTGCCTTCGGCTC
Source organism: Halichoerus grypus (assembly GCF_964656455.1). Lineage (NCBI taxonomy): Eukaryota > Metazoa > Chordata > Mammalia > Carnivora > Phocidae > Halichoerus > Halichoerus grypus. Next base: position 38,219,242 of record NC_135724.1, read on the forward strand.
AGGTCATGATCCAGGAGTCACAGGATTAAGGCCCGCAGTCTGCTTCACCCTCTGCCTCTCACCCTGCTCTCGTGCTCTCTCTCACTCTCTCTCTCTCACATAAATTAAAAAAAATCTTTAAAAAAAATAAGAAATCAAATCCTCTTTCTTCTATCTTCAATTTCTCCCATCAATGGCCTGATTTTTAGGACAAAAACATGTTTAAGTCTACCCTGGCTTTTAAGACATAGCAATCTTTTGCTATTCTCAAATGTGCAATAAACTTACTGCCTAAAATATATATTTAATTCCTCCTTCTCACCCAAACCCAATTACCAAGTCTTGATGGTTTTATCTCTAAATGTCTGTGTTGGATTGATTTGTGCACCCCACCCCACCCCCAATTCCTGTGTTGAAGCCCTAACCTCCAGCGTAACTGTACTTGGAGACAATGCCTTTAAAGAGGAAATTAAGCATAAATGAGGTCGTAGGGCAAGGCCCTAATCCAAAATGGCTAATGTCTTTATAAAAAGAGGAAGGGACAGCAGGGATGTGGGCACATAGAGAAAAGGCCATCTGAGGACACAGCAAAAAGGAGCCTTTCTGCAAGCCAAGGAGAGAGGCCTCGGGAAAATCCAACCATGTCAGCACCTTGATCTTGGACTTACAGCCTCCCAGAACTGTGAGAAAACAGATTTGTTTTTAACCCACCCAGTCTGTGGTATTTTGTTATGGCAACAATAGCAAACTAATATCTCATGAAATAGGCCTTTCTTTTTCATTCTTTAATGGTTTTGGCTAAGTTCTTATGTTTATCAGACATGTTACACTAGCTTATAAGTAGATTCCTAGACTACATTCATTCATTCATTCAAAAAACATTTACTGAACACTTACTACATGCCAGGCACAGTGACTAGAAGAAAGCCATAAAGCCACTGTCCTGGGGCTTTTATTCTCATGAGGGAAGATAAATGAACAAATCCATAAGCAAGTAATTATTGACAATGATTAAGTGCTGGGAGGGAAATAAACAGAAAAATAAGAGAACAACTGAAGAGGCTACTTTACATGGGCGGGAGGACAAGAAAAGCCTTTGTGAGGAGAGGACACTGACTGGGTGGAGGAGAATAAGCTGGCCTCGCCGAAAGATGCCGTAAAGCATTTCTAGCAGCGCTCTTAGCAAGCACAGGGGCTAGGAACAGAAGCTTGACGTATAGGTTTGTGGGACAGGAAGAAAGATGGAATGGTTAAAGCATAGCAAGGTGGAAAGTGGGAGAATCTCTCTCCTCTACTTCATGCTTTACTCCTTCAACAGAGTCCTTTTCTAAAATATAAATATAATAATGTCATACTCCAAACATATATTCTACATTGCTTACTGACACAGAAGGCCTTTTTTAAAGGTTTGCTCCAACCTCCCCTTCTAAACTCAGTTTGCTCACTCTGTACCCCTCCATCTCAAATTATATGTTGAGGGACAGCAGATACTTCTCTGCCTGTGTTTGGGGGGCAAGGAACACCATAAGCTTGGAGTCAGATAAATCTGTGTTCAAATTTTGGCTCTCATGTTTTTACTTGGAAGAAGTTGGGTAAATCCTTTTTTTCTCCCCGATCCTTATTTCCACATAGATACAGAGGGGTTAATAATACGGACTCTTTAGAGAGTTATGGCAAGAATTAGTGATAATTGATGTAGGAGGTTTAGCTCTATATGTAATCAATATTATTGCTGGCACATATGGTCTCCTTTACTCGGAATGCCTACCACACTTCTTTTCCTGGTAAACTTTCTCCATCTTGCCAGATGCAGTTTAGATGACACATTCTCTTTGAAGCGTTCTCTAACTTCCACATACAAAATATAATTATCTCCTCATTGTTCCTATAGCACAATGCATATACCACCACCATGGCATAGTTCTGTAACTAGAGGCTTTTACACCTCTCTCCCCTCTAGAACCATCACTTCTCTCAGGGTTGGAACTGTGACTTTATTAATATTTCTATTATCAGTCCTTATCTGGCACATAATAGGTGTTAAATAAACATTGGTTGGATGAATGAATGAATGAACTATATATTCCATTCCTTCCCTGAACCACTAGATTTTGCCTACATCCATATTATTCTACCTCTTCAAAAAGTCTATCAGTCAGGAGTCCCAGTAGGCACAGATGGCTCATTCAAGTTAGCATCATCTGAAGAGGGTAGATTAAAGTGACTACTTACAAAGAAAGGTATGGTCAGGGTGCAGCAAACCACCAAGGATAGTTCAGTAAACTAAAGCTAGTAATAGGAAGTAGTATTTGACCTGAAGGGTACCAGGAGAAAGGGTTTATCAGAACTTGGACAGAAAGAGGGCTATATGGAAAGGACCTTCTGATAGGAGCTGGTCAATGGATGCATCATATGTTGACCACACAGGGCAGGTGAGGGGCTCAATCTCACTCTTCTTCTTTTGCCCAAATCCCTGTTGGGGCTCCCCAATAGGTGAACCCAATTAAAATCCATCAGGCCTTCTCTTCCTGCTTCCAAATAATTCAGGCCTGAAGCTTAAAACAATACAGGCCCCTGTGCCAGAAAAGGAACAGAGGTACCCATGATGGCTCAAAGTGTGATCACAGAGTCTAGTAGGGTGAGGTAGGTATCCATACGGACGGAAGCCCGGAGAAGAGCTGTAGAGGCAATGCACAGTGAGGAACACCTCCTACACAGAGGAGGGGCCTGATATGTAGTGTCAGAGGTCAAGCAGGAAGGGGAAGGTGTCCAAGTGGGATGGGTGGATAAATGGCCTGTCATGGAGTCTGAGCTTGAGTATAGTAAAGAAGACCATCCACATGGGGCAGTATGGAAGAGTGGCTACCTATAAGGGGATTAACCAAATATTTAGATTTATTAAGAGTAATAAAAACAGGGTTTCTCCCTGTATCAGCTATGGAAAGGGAGAAAACTAGAATAAACCATGGGGTATTAGGTTAGGACTGGAGGTATTAGTGTAAATTTCTGGTTTACAAGATATAGACACACATATAGAAATAAATGTCGATATAAATTGTGTTATGTTTATATATTCCAAATGACTCATGCTTTTTCTTCTGTAAGATGTTCCTTGTCTCCCAGACACAGTTCACACACACACACACACACACACACACACACACGCACAAAGAGTACACGTGCTGTGAGCTCCTGATTCCTAAGTACCATCCTCCACTTGAGGGAACCATGGCTCCTTGAAGAAAGGGTTCATCCCAGGGCCTGGGCAAGAAAAGTGTAAGAAGAGACTGGGACAATGTGATGTGCTTCAAAGTAATGAAGTGATCTGAGGGCAATGGAGACCTCAGAAGATACAGAAGCCAGCTTGAACGGGCTCTAAGTGACCAAATGTGAGACAATTCGAGCACAGTAATCTATTGAAAAAATAGAAAACAATGAACCCATACAAATACAAATAAATGAATAAATTTAAGGTCTGAAGAGAAAGGATATTTGTATAGTTTAAAAGAACCTCCTCACAAAATACTATTTAATTACAAAGAGGGAAGAAGTAACTGTGCACTGCAGAGGACTGGCAGATACATTTTAATCAAATGATCAAGTGAACATCAGCAGTATTGTGACAAATAAAAATTATGTGCCAACTAATAGGTGCGAGGTGCAAATATATTACAGTCATAATATACTGGGGGAAGGGGGTCCTGGATGGATCACCAGGCTGGAAACTAATTCTCTAATGTATCTTCAAATTTTCTAAAAGTGTATGATTATTTAAAAATTAAAAAAAAATACAGAAGGCCTAGGTCCTCCTGGTGCATTAGTCCATACATGGTTCAGCCTCCCGCAGCAAAGCAGAGTAAAGAAGGCTGAAGGGTGGGTCTAGAGGGACAAAGGACAGACATCCCACTTACTCCCCACTGACCTCCCAACAGCCATCTGACACTGTTGGCAGTATACAACATGCACACGACGATCTCTGAAGTACTTGCTCATGTTCTGTCTATTCCCTGGCTTCTTCCCATACTCTTTCTCATCCACACCCTCTCACAAATACATGTATTCCTCTGGGATAACTGTATCTGGTAGCTCATCAAATCCCATAGGTGACGCCATTATCTATGTAGATTTTATAAATAGCTATAAACTAACTCCATCTCCTTCAGTTTTAAAACCTGTATAATTACTTCTCAACATTTCATATAGTAGAAGCATCTCAATCCAACCTGTTAAAACCAAACTCAACACGTACCCCCCTACGGTGGGCACTGTTAGTGAACTGCCAAGATTCTCCCTCACCCCCGGCTGCAGATCCTCTAACATAACTTCCTAAAAGCCAGATTTCTAAAGTACTCCTGACCTCTATCACAGTGCATCATTTTTACCGGAGGAGATGGTGAGCACACTGAGGTTCAAGAATAGGTCTAGCTGCTCTAAACAATTTGCATACTCCATTTCCTTAGCTAGAGGCATCATTCAAGAAGTGGTCATGTGATCTTAGTAGTACCAATAGTGTGAATCTTAGACCTTTTCTTTGAAACCCACTTTTTTATTCAGGTAGCCATCCTATCACAAAGGGGAATTAGGAAAAAAACAAAAACAAAAAAACAAAGGGGGATTAGAATAATGCCAACAAGAAGAAAGATGATTTTTAAAATGAATTCATTAAATAATAATGAAATGGGTTCTTGACAATAAGTAGATCCCAGGACCGACAACCAGAAGCCCACTCTAATTTCTATCTTCTAATTACCTAAGCCAATAAATCCCTTTATATTTAAGTCAGTTTGAGTTTAATATTCTGCTACTTGCAGTACATTGTGTAAAATGGTATAAAACAACTAGAAGTTAATATATATGAAATCTAAGATAAGCAGCCCTCTATAAAAGAAAGAAAAGTAGAAATATAGAAAAACAAAATACCAGACAGGTTGGCAGAATGACAATTGGCACTGATAAGATAAATGGGAAACCCAGCTTCCATATATGAAGATGTAACAACTGAATGATCCCCAGCTTTCTATGGTCCAGAGTCAGACAGAGGCTGGTAGGGACTGCTTCAGGGGAGAAATCTGGTAGAAACCTGGGGAGTCAAAGGAAGGAAACAAGAAACCTGGGACTTTCACATTCTAGACAGATATATAAAGACAAGTTTTCATACAAGTGAAATTCTGAGGTATTTCATATAATTATAGTACTTTCCACTGGTTCAAATAAATCTATGTAATTAGCTTCACATTTGCATGCCTTTCTACTCATTCTGGCCCAGAAAGTGGTGGTGTTCAATGCCATCTGGATATTTCTGAGCTGTGCTGAAACAGCAGCAGTGTGGGGAGCTTGCTGCACCAAGTTGCCTGCCCCTTTCTGATAGGAGAGAGGGTGCTTCAGCTCACCTCCAGCAAGGCACACAGAGACTTGAGCTCTAAATTTCTTGGTATCAAATGGTTGATAGGCCCCCAGAGCTTTACTGTCCTCCCAAGTCACCCTAGATAAAATATCCAGTTGCCTTCTAGACCTTTTACAACCCTATCCCACAGGCAATCTGTCATTTATTCCTACTCAAGTAGGTTGAAACTATGTCTGGAATTCAGTCCTTTCTTCTCATTTCCAAGGCCAATGCCCAAGGTCACACCCTTATCTCATATCTCAACTAGTGCAATTGTCTCTTACCCAGTTTCTCTGTGTCTTATCTTTCTGCCTGTCCAATCCATCATTCACAGGGCTACTAGCTCCTAGGAGAAAATAAGGAATGCACTTTATTTATCCCCTTTCCCTCCCCTATGTCCAGGCAAGAAAATATCTGTTTAAATTATTGTATGCAGGCCATTTCTCATTTGAAAACTCTATGATGGCATCCACTGGTTTCAGAAAAAGTTTGAAAAGCTTAATCTGCAACTAGGTCATGAAGGTTGTACCCCATACTCCCCATCAGCAGAGTAGCTCACCACTTTCCCCCCACAGGTTGATCCAATCATACTGAACTACTAAATCTTCTGGAACACACAAGCAGCAGATCTTTATAAATGACATGCTCTCCCTCTAGAGAATTCACTTTCCCTTGGTCTACTTGCAAAACACCTATTAGTCCTTCAAGGCCCAACTGAGGTATCTTCTCCAGTGTTAGTTTACGATTAAATTTCTTCATCCTCTGTGCCTACATGAGACTTTCTTCAAAAGTCTACTTTGACATTTATGTTGCTCTTCCTGGTCTTATACACCAAATTTGGTATAGGTTTACCCAGTTATTAGACTTCTTCCCTAGTAATGAGCAAAGTGTACCGTGTATCAGCATGAGGTTGTCTTTCTCCTACCTGTGATTTCTCCCCAAGATTCATTCTTACATCCTCTGTATTTAGCAAAGTGTATACACTACACCATACATGCTCAGTAAACACTGCTTGAGTAATTTGCCAGTGGACTAACTGTTATATGAGGACAGGTATTGTGCCTTATTACACTTACCACACTGACTGGAAAAAATGAGAAACAGAAACGGCTACAGGTTGAATAAAATATTAGGCTTACACTGGCCTCCTGGGTTACCAAAATATTTGGCTAAACCTAGGGCAATTTGTCATTTCTTCATTCCAAAAGATTTATTGAGTACCTTGTGTGTGCCCAATCTTATTCCAGGAGCTGAGGACAGAATTGTAAACAAGATGAACCACATGTATGCTGAGGCGGGGGAAATAGTTCTATCGCTAATAAATCAGTCTCTCCCACCCCCCAAAAAAGTTTTCCTTAACTCCCAAACTCAGTTCTCAGCCACACAAATGTGAAACCCGAGAGTCATCAGTGGCTTCTCCCTATACCTTGTTCAAGTGTTATTTGACAAAATGTAAAATTGCTACCACTGGATGATGATGGTGATGATCACATTATCTTCCTCCTCTTTAATTTCAACACTATTCTCCAAATTCAAGCCCTCATTTTGCCTTTTTGGAACAACTAAAATTGCGTCCTAACAACTCTTCCTACTTTTATGCATCCCATCTCTACATTCCCTTTCAAATACTGCCAGAATAATTTTCTTAAAAAGCAACAATCTTACCATATTACAGCTGTGCTCAAAAGCCCTCAATGGCTTTGCAAACACAGGGAGAACACTGCTCAGACTCCTTAGCCTCATAACTCAAGGAATCTTCCAAAATTGACTTCCAATTTGTCTGTCCAGATTCTTTAGCACTGTTCATCCTACAATCTAGACTCCTACAAAAATAGCTCTTGATTTTGTATCTTTGAACTTTTCACCTGGAAGTCCATCTATTTTATTCAAATCCTGCCTACATCTCAAGGCCCAATGCAAGGACCTTAAATTTGTCTCTGATTTTTCCCTTCTGCATATGAAAGCTCAATATACTTCGTGCTCTCCCCTCAAGGCTTACCTGTTTCTACCTCACATTCAGATTATTCACAAATACAGCTTATGTATCCAACTAAAGCATACTTAATCACCAATAAATACTTAATAGGCACTTACTGTCTTTCCATTACTCCAAAGGACCTAAAACATACCATATTCAGAGTAAACATTAAACAAATTTTCATAGAATGAAGGCAAACTCCCAAACAGAAATGTACCCAAAATCACAATAATCTTTTTCTAAATGTGAACAATAATCTCCACCAAAGAGGTACATATGAGTGGTAGAAAGCCGTAGCTCATCACATTTTAAATATATATGAAAGGAGGCAGCTAAGTTAGTAGAAAATAGAATCAAATAAAAAGCTAAGAAAATTTATTCAAAGTAATATGGAAATATTGAATAATCTTACCCATTTCAGTATATGAATGTATCTCTCATTTTGAGATGCAAATATATAAACACATATACATTATGTCCATCAACTGGAAACTATATACAGTGTCAAAATTTATTGAAATAAGAATGACAAGGAAATTTTTCCTAGTTGCCATTTAATAACTTTTGTGAAATTTAATAAAAGTTTATGTGATGAAATATTTTTTCCTTTTCTTTTCTAAGGAAACAGCTTTAGAAGATGATTGATGCCTGCTATTATGGGTCTATATTTGTATTTCCTTATTTTAGAGGCTTTTCAAAATACAAAAATAAACTTAAAGCATTTCCAGTTATACTAAAAAAAGAAAGATAAAAGGTGATTATTTATAGGCAATCATATTCATGATGATAGTCTCAGAAGGCAACTGCAAACATAAATTTTAAATGCTTTTTGGAAAGAGTTGAGAATAAAAACATTTACATAATTTCTTAGAAACCCTGGCTTTTTATTGCTGCACTTCAATATTCCCTCCAGGCAAAAGGAGCAGCTACTTCAAAGATTTATTTGATAATGGAATGTTTGATTTCTTTGTTTTCCCTTTCCAATGTGGAAAGGACTTTTGTTTTCATTCTACAGCAATGTGTTGTATTTTAAAATTTGAATTGGCTCTCTACTGAAAATAAAAATGGTTCTGTTTTGGCAAATTAAACACACCAATGCTAGCAACAAGTATACATATTATAAATAGACTATCTTGCTATAAAAAGGGTCCATACGTGTATCAGTCATCTTTGATAACAGAACTACCACTTCATGATAATATAACTAGTGACCAATATTAAATGTCTAAAACTCTCACTTACCTGCCTATCCACTTCTGGGAGCAAAAGCAGGAGGTATTGTTGAAAATGCTGAGGTAAGGAAGCAAACGTATGTTTATTTATTAATGCCCTCAAGTTAGTGTTGACAAGAATAGATCCTGGGGTTTCTATGTCAATGTCCTCAGCTTTGGTCCATTTCAAGTGTCCTGTGATAAACAAGGAAGAGCATTAATTCACTGTAGACTGGGGAAAACATGCACATGCACATATACACATATGTACATATTGAACATATTCAATAATATGTCTAGCTCTGTCACTTTTATAAGTGACATTTCAGAAGGAACTCTCCAAAGCTTCTTTTGTGTTTCTGTCTTGTCTTACTTGTCTTTTATTTTCATAATGTGTACTTCACTCATACCATCTATATATTTTAGTCAAAGTAGCATCAGGTCTAGATAAAGAAGTATTTTAATTATGGTCTTCCAATTAATCAGAATTTGGAATCAATTTTTATAGATTCTATAAGACCTAAGATCAATAATAACAATAATAACAGTGCTGTTAATTTTAACAGAGGTATTGATAGCTAGCTCAGAGCGATGTGATTCCCCATGTATCAGGTAGAGCACTAAGCACTGGATTATTTCAAAAGATTCCTGTTCAGGGTATTTGGAGAGTAATAATTTAAAAAGCAATCTTTTATAAAAATATTAGTTTCAAGATCTAAAATACCAATACACTTTGAAGGATAATTCTACAATTCAAGGTACACTGACCTTCAACAGAAGGCTGTGTGTAGAGTTCACAACTCAAAATTATGACATACAAGAAAATTATCCACTCTAACAAACAGCTAGCTGATGCATCAAACAGAAGAACTGCCACTTTCAGTTACTTGAGTTAAGAGAACACCAAGAATGTGAGCTGTTTATTAATAGAGTACGTTTTAAATCAAGGGTCACCAAATCATGGCCCATGAGCTATATCTAGTCCAACTTTTGTTCTGGTAAATAAAGTTTTACTGGAACATAGTAAATGCCCGATTGTTTAGCTACTGCCTAGGTCTGCCTTTGTGCGACAACGCAGAGCTGAATAGTTGTGCCAGAAATCGCATGACCTATATTCGCTCCTCAGCCCTTGGCAGAAAAAATTGCCATCTCTTGTTCTAAATAATTAGTGATGAAAGACAGAATAAAAGTCATTATTAATAAACAGGGAACTATGATGAAATAATAGGCAACTTTGAGACAGAACCAGACAGAACACCTAGAAATGAAAATTTAGTTTTTAAACTAAAAAAAGTAATGGACACAGCAGAGGAAAGAATTATTAATTAAAATACAGAGTTGATGAAAATATCTAGAGTGCAGCATAAAAAAAAAATGATGGGTCAAAAAGTAGGCTAGTGAAGAAATATGGGGAAGGGCACAAGCAGTCAGAATGAACATCTATAGGAGATTCAAAACAGCAGATGGAGAACAGGCAGTATTTGAAGAGCTAATGGCTCACATTTTTAGAACTGAAAATATTATGAGTTCTTGGATAAAGCAATACACCAAATCTCAAGAAGGACAAATACCCACTTGCATCTGATGTGTTAAAATTATAAAACATCAAAAATAAAAAGAATATCTTATAACAATTTTTAAGAAAAACAGATTACATCCAAAGAGATGATAATAGGAAATTTTATCAATGAATAACAGATAGCAGTAGAATATCTTCAAAGGGTTAAGAGAATATTAAGCATCAATCTAGATGACAGCAATAATATAAGAACATTTTCAGGGTCAGGGCACCGAGGTGGCTCAGTCAAGCATCTGACTCTTGATTTCAACTCAGGTAATGATCTCAAGGTCCTGGGATCGAGCCCCTAGTCAGGTTCTGCAATCAACAGGGAATCCACTTGAGATTCTTGCTCTCCCTCTCCCTCTGCCTCTCCCACCATTTGTGCACTCTCTCTTTCTCTCTCCCACTCTCTCCCTCTCTCTCAAACAAATAAATAAAATCTTAAAAAAAAAAAAAAGAACATTTTCAGGATCCAAAATGAAAACTCTATGCTTTAGAGAATCTCGCTAAAATAATCACTAGTGGATGTTCTCAACAAATGAAGAAATTAAATCAAAGAAGAAATAAATGGGTTTAAGAAGCCATGGTCAAGTAAAAGACTAATAGATCAGAGCATCTGCAAGTAAATATTAACTATGAAAAACAATACCTAAGAACTAGTAAGAGTTAAATAAAGGAACTAAGTTAAATAAAGAGGAAATAAAATGGAAAATAACTGCATGCAAGATGGGACGGCGTGACTGAAATGAGAGTACTACAAACCCTGGTCTGATTTGAGAAGGAGAGAGATTTGGACTAGTCTTTACTTGGTGAAAGCTCTAGAGGTGACCACTAGAAGCAACAAGAAAGAGTGATAACTCCCAAATAAGTGCATGGAAGGAAATCTCAATGAATCAAATGGAAGGCATAAAAGCAGGGGGAAAAAATTAAAAATCAAGTCCAACAAAATCAAAATAAATATAAATGGATTTTCATACTAGATTTAAAAAGCAATACAATCCAGCTATATGCTGCTTACAAGAAACAAACTTAAAAATCATAAGGAATGGATGAAAATGAAATAAACACATACCAGGCTGAGACTCAAAGCAACAACAAAGTAATATAACAATATTAATATCAGACAACATAAACAAAGGTAGAAAACCTTGTTAGGGGTGAGAAAGATCATAAAAGGAATAATTCACTGAGAAGATATAATGACCTTAAATCTGCAATCATTTAAGCAGCATATCATTCAAAAACTTAAAACTGTGAGAACTAAAAAGAGAAAGTGCCATTACATGATGCTAGTGGGAAGTCTTAATATCTTCTACCAGAAACTGAGACATCAGACAAAAAACTTGTCTTAATAAGAGAATTTTAACAACCCAATAATCAATGTTGAACCAATGAATTTAACATAGGGCACTGCACTGAACTGTTAGAGAAAGCAATGTTTTGTCACCACTCAAGGAACAATAAAACAAATAAAAATCTGACCAGTGAGTCTCTACAAATACTGATGAACAATATTAAATTTCATCTAATTAGGTAGCAGTAACACAAACACAGCAACTCTCCAATCCTCCAACACCTGTTATATATTTGGACACTCAAAAGCACACTTCTAAATATTTCATAAGCTAAAGAAAAAAAATTTATAGAAATTAGAAAATATTTGGATTCTAAATGACAATGCCAAAATTGTGAAATGCAACTTGGTTTAAAAGATGAAATGTATCTATTACAGAGTAGAAAAAAAATACTGAAAATTAAAGGTTTAGTGTGCAAATCAAGAAGTTAATAAACAAACTAGAAAAATCTGAGAAAGAAGGAAGGATTACAAAAATAAGAGTATACATTCATGAAATAGGAAAGGACAATGAAGACCATCAACACCAAAAGAAGGGGTACTGTTTTTGTTTTTTTGTATTAGATTAATGGAAGAGATATACCTCTGGTCAGACTTGGTATAAATATAGAGAAATGAAAGGTAGAGACATAATTCTAGATATAGTATACAAGGAACATACAATGAAAAATAGATTTTAAGTGGCATAGTACTATGACTTAACCCAATATCTTTGAAGACCAACTATTTTTAAGTTTATATTCAAATTTGAAATAGAAAACCTGACTAAATTTGCAAAAATTTAAAAAAACTGATAAACAGGCAACCTCCCATACCCCACATACACACAGAATATATATTATAAGTTGCCCTAAAGATGAGTTTTACCAGTCCATTAAGGAACTCTTCCACCACTTCATTTTGTACATATTCCAGAGAATAAGTTTATAAAGGAATATTTCCAATCCACTTCATGAAGTTAATATAACCTTTATTCAAAAATAAGGACAAACAAGAACAGTATAAGAGAAAAAAATTATCTTCTCCCATTCCATGGGTTGACTCTTAGTTTTGTAGGTTCCTCAAGACATTAAAAATAGAGCTACCCGACAACCCAGCAATTGCACTACCTGGTATTTATCCCAAAGACACAGATGTGAAAAGAAGGGGCACATGTACCCCAATGTTCATAGCAGCAATGTCCACAATAGCCAAACTGTGGAAGGAGCCAAGATGCCCTTCAACAGATGAATGGATAAAGAAGATGTGGTTCATACATACAATGGAATATACTCAGCCATCAGAAAGGATGAATACCTACCATTTGCATCCACATGGATGCAACTGGAGGGGATTATGCTAAGTGAAATAAGTCAAGCAGAGAAAGTCAATTATCATACGGTTTCACTCATATGCGGAACATAAGGAATAGTGCAGAGGACCACAGGGGAAGGAAGGGAAAACTGAATGGGAAGAAATCAGAGAGGGAGACAAACCGTGAGAGACTGTGGACTCCGGGAAACAAGCTGAGGGTTACAGAAGGGAGGGGGTGGGGGTGGGGGTAACCGGGTGATGGGTATTAAGGAGGGCACGTGTGGTGATGAGCACTGCGTGTTATGTGCAACTAATGAACTGTTGAGCACTACATCAAAAACTAATGATGTACTCTATATGTTGGCTAACTGAACATAATAAAAATTTTAAAAAGAGAAAAAAATTATCAAACAATATGACACGAAAAAGTACAAAAGTTATATCATTTAAAAAAAACTCTAAAGCAAATCTGACAAACTCTAACATTTGTTTAGTCAAGGAGCTAGCTACATAGGTGTCGGCTTTATCAGCATCTGTATTTTTCTATATGTTTAAAGTATTTCACAGCTGGAAAAAAAAATAAAGACCACAAGGAGAGCAGAATTAGGGAGAAGCTTCTTTTCTCAGCAGTGAAGGCAAAGGCAAAACCTAGAGACAGAAATGTTGTGAAATATAGGAAAGGAGTCTGTTTAATTCTCATTTATGACTAAATAATCTCAAATGAAGGAGTTGAGGTCATTTACCAAGAGTGATTCTGATGGGGGAGTGCTGGGGAAATAAAATTGTAAGACTTTGAAACATATATTATAAGCAATGTGAAAAGCAGGACTTATGCTGTAGGTTACTATTTAGTATGGTTCAAAATCTTTAAGAATATCATGGGGTGCCTGGGTGGCTCAGTCGTTAAGTGTCTGCTTTCAGCTCACGTCATGATCCCGGGGTCCTGGGATTGAGCCCCGCCTCAGGCTCCCTGCTCAGCGGGAAGCCTGCTTCTCCCTCTCACACGCCCCCCTGCTTGTGATCCCTCTCTCCCTCTCTCTCTCTCTCTCTCTCTGTCAAATAAATAAATAAATTTTTTTTAAAAAGTCTTTAAGAGTATCATTGATAAAAGAATATTCAGAGAGGTACATAATCTTTAATGACAAACCCAAAAGATTTCAAAGATGCCCAACTAAGCAAGAACACGTTCCATAATTTTGGAACAAAGACAGAGCAGATGAACTTATTGCTAAATTTGTAGCCACACAGGATGTTTAATCCCATTTTAATTATCCTTACACACTTACTCCTAATTGGCTTAAGAACAATCCAATTATATCTGATCGTCTTATCTCATTAGAGCTGGTACCTCATCTCCCTACAGCATTCAGAGGAAGAAAAAGATGTCATTTTAGCATCTAATTCCTGGACACCAGAGAGAATAAAGTAGCTGAAGTCCATAGAAGGACAGAAGAGAAGTATCAGTTGCCAAATTACCACACTGAGAGTCTAGGCCATACAAGAAGAGACTAGGCTGACCTCATGATAAAAATCATGGGGAGTATGTCCAATCAGGGTCAGGGAAATTCTCCATTATTTTGACCAAAGGGAGTTTGGTCTGCAACTGCAGACCAAACTCCCTTTGGTTTGGGGAGCTGCAGACTCTGGTGTACTTGTTGATCAATGGGTAGTCTGCAGGCTTAAAAACTCCTATTTCCACCCAAAGAGGTTTTAGGCATAAAATGTACAAAACACAGAGACACAGACATAACACTCACCTGGGGGGAAGGAGCCCAGGCAAGAGGCAGACCAGGGTCTTTTGTTACAAGAGGAACTACCCAAAGAAATACAAAAAGAGTTCAAAACGAAAGAATTCTTCATTGTCTCAAAGAAATTAGAGAGGAATGATTCTAAAAGAGCTCAGAGAAAAACAGGCTTTCAAAGATTCAGTCCAAGGGGAAAAAAAAAAATTTATCATAGGACAAAAGCAAATCATCTACAGTGTGATTCAACATAGCCTTCACAAATGAAGTATCTGTATAATGAGTTTATCGGGTAGCAGTGAATCCATTAAAAAATAGTACTGAGGTTAAAGAACTATGGAGATTACGGTTATAAAACAGAACATAAACGTTAGCAACCTTGATGTTTAAAAATAATGAAACTAACAAAAACATGGAGGTAGGAGGGTCTGTAATTGTAATAATTCATACACCCTTCATAATAGATTGTCCAAAGTTGTAATGAGTAATCAAAAAAATAATCACTCTTATTTCAGTTTTTCATATGTTAATACCTTTGGAGAGAACTTTTAGATATGAATGTATCTCGTGGCAATGTTCAGCAATTTAATTTTTTTGGTTTTACTTTTTTACTATTCAGCTAAAATTAATTAAACTTAGTACTTTTAATTAAAATGGTTCATACAGTTTTTCCAAGATGATCTCTGGCTATAGAAACACAATAAGAGATGTCAAATCACTTTCTTCCACCAGGAGAGGATAAGAGAAGTCTGACTCAGAAGAGGGCCTTCACCTGACTCTGCTGGCACCGCGATCTCAGACTTTCAGTCTCCAGAAATGGAATAAAGATGGCAGAGTAGTAGGAGAACCCTATGCTTGCCTCATACCTCCAACACAGCTAGATAAATATTGGATCATTCTGAACACCCAAGGAATTGATCTGAGGACCGACAGAAGAAGCTGCACAACTAGAGGGAGAGAAGAGGCCACAGTGTGGAGGGTAGGGGGTACGGAGAGATGATTTGGCGAGAAAAGGATCGTGTCTGCTGCAGAGGGGAAGAAGCCTTGATTGCAGAGAGAGGAGAGGAAGAGAGAGTGCCAGCGAGCGAACAATGCACAGGGGATCACACAAGAAAGACTTCTCTCTAAAGCCACTGACTGGGAAAACAAGGGGGCTGATTATGTGGAGTGTTTACAACCAGTGGAGCTCCAAGACTGGAGTTTTAGAGTTCCATGCTATGGCCGGTGTGGAGCCTGGGGGGTGTAAAGGCGCTCCCATGGAGAAGGAGGCCAGAGGCCCAGGAGTAGATGGCGCAATCTGAGGATCCTCTGGGATACACTGGGAGAGATTTTTCCCCCTTCTTATAGTGCATCTGGGAGAGGTGGCTCTGCCTTTCAGGAGATAAAAGAGCCAGCAGGTGCTGTTGTACTGTCCTATTCATTAGCAGAAGCCCAGAGACATCTGGGGGCGTCTAACCTGAACTCATGCTTTTTGCTGTACTTTACTCTGAACTGCAAGCTCCTGTGCACTGGTGTGACTGCCCTTCGGGGACAGAGCGGCACCAGCCCCGGCACAGCTAGACCCTCCCCAAGACAACCAGTGCAGGTCCACGCTGCACTGGGTCACTAAAGTTTGGAGTTTTGAAACAGCCAGTGTGCCTGAGATCAAACACACATGCACTGTGTTGCGGGGCGAGCAGACGGCCCAGACACGGACGGAGTGAAGGCAGGAATCCGAGGGACGCCTGGGACACGAGGGGAGACTATTTGCTCTTCTGTGAAGGCTTCCTGGACAGCAGTAGGTGTCCGTCCCTGGGGACAAGGGAGAGGGGCTGATGCCATTTTAACCCATCAACATGGACGGGCTTCAGTGAGCAGCACAGCACCCACACTTACACCAAGCCTCACCCCACTGCGCTCTGCAGGTGCTTCTTTACCAGGGCAAGGGAGTCTGAGAGCCAGAGCAGCAGGCCCCTCCCCCAGAAGACCACATAACCCCCACAACCCTGCCAAAGCACCAAGTCTACTGACCACAGGAGAGCTTCAGCTCTGCTGGAAATAGGATCAGGCCTCTTTTAACAAGCAGACCCAGCACACACTTAGGTAAAACTTGCCACACTCTGGATGAGATCTAAACACTTCTCACTGCAGGCAAGTAGAAATTCTGCAGACGACTGACCTGAGGGAAAGATCAGCCAAAACACAGCAGCAGAGTGCACACAGTATTCACCAGAAACACTTCCTGAAGTACCAGACTCTGGACAGCATATGACCTCTTCTTAATAAAGCCATTGTTCTGAGGAGCAGGAAACATAACAGGCTTTCCTCACACACAGAAGAAGACAGAGACCTAGACAAAATGCCAAGATGGAGGAATTCATCCCAAATAAAAGAAAAGGTCACAGCCAGGGATCTAATTGAAACAGATATAAGTAATATGTCTGAACCAGAATTTAAAACAAAAATCATAAGGACACTAGTTGGGCTTGAGAAAAACAGAAGACACCAGGAAGTCCCTTACCACAGAGATATAAAGTCAGGCCAAAAAATAAAAATAAAAATGCTATAACCGAAATGTGAAACTGACTGGATATAATGACTACAAGGATGGGAGAAACAGAAGAACAAATAAGTGATACAGAAGAACTAATTATGGAAAATAATGAAGCTGAAAAGAACAGGGAAAGAAGAATACTGAATCATGAATGTAGACTTAGGCCACTCAGTGACTCCATAAAGTATAACATTCGTATCATAGGAGTCCCAGAAGAAGAAGAGAGGAGTAAAGGGGGCAGAAGGTTTACTGGAGCAAATTATAGCTAAAAACTTCCCTAAACTGGGGAAGGAAACAGACATCCAATTCCAGGAGGCACAGAGAACTCCCATCAAAATCAACAAAATCAGGACAGCACTAAGACATATCGTAGTAAAATTTGCAAAATATAGAGATAAGGAAAAAATCCTAAAAATAACAATGGAAAGAAATCCCTAACTTACAAAGGAAGACAAATAAGCTTAGCAGCAGACCTCTCCACAGAAACATGGCAGGCCAGAAGAAAGTGGCATGACATAATCAATGTGTTGAATGGGAAAAATATGTAGCCAAGAATACTTTATCCAGCAAGGCTGTCATTCAGAATAGAAGGAGAAATAAAGAGTTTCCCAGACAAACAAAACCTAAAGGAGTTCGTGACCACTAAACCAGCCGTGCAAGAAATATTAAAGGGGACTCTGAGAGGGAAAGAAAGATCAAAAACAACAAAGACTAGAAAGGAACAGAGAAAATCTCCAGAAACAATAACTTATCAGTTAATACAATGGCACTAAGTTCACATCTATCAACATCACTGACTGTAAATGGACTAAATGCTCCACTCAAAAGACATAGGGTATCAGAATGGATAAAAAACAAAACAAAAAACAAACAAACAAAAAACAAGACCCTTCCAAATGCTTCCTACAAGAGACTCATTTTTGACCTAAAGACACCTGCATATGGAAAGTGATGGCATGGAGAACTATTTATCATGCTGATGGCCATCAAAAGAAAGCCAGAGTAGTCATACTTACATCAGACAAACTAGATTTTAAACCAAAGACTGTAACAAGAGATGAGAAGGGCACTATAACATAATAAAGGGATCTATCCAACAAGAAGATCTAAGAATTGTAAATATTTATGCCTCCAACATGGGAGCACCTGAATATATAAATCAATTAATAACCAACATAAAGAAACTAATCGATATTAATGCAATAATAACAGGGGACTTTAACACCCTGCTTACAGCAATGGACAGATCATCTAAGTAGAAAATCAACAAGGAAACAATGGCTTTGAATGACACACCAGACCAGATGGACTTCACAGATATATTCAGAACATTTCATCCTAAAAAAGCAGAATACACATTCTTTTCGAGTGCACATGGGACATTCTCCAGAAGAGATCACATACTGAGTCACAAATCAGGCCTCAACAAATACAAAAAGACTGAGATCATACCATGCATATTTTCTGACCATAATGCTATGAAACTTGAAGTCAAACACAAGAAAAAATTTGGAAAGACCACAAATACAAGGAATCTAAAGAACATCCTACTGAAGAATGAATGGGTTAACCAGGAAATTAAAGAAGAAATTAAAAAAAATACATGGAAACATCTGAAAATGAAAGTTTAATGGTCCAAAACCTTTAGGATGCAGGAAAAGGGGTCTTGAGAGGGAACTATATAGCAATAAAGGCCTACCTCAAGAAGCAAGAAAAGTCTCAAATACACAAACTAACCTTACACCTAAGGGAACTAGAAAACAAACAGCAAATGAAGCCTAAAGCCAGCAGAAGGGAAATAAGATTAGAAAAGAAATAAATGATATAGAAACAACAACAACAACAACAAAACAAAAACAGTAGAACAGATCAATGAAACTAGGAGCTGGTTTTTGAAAGAATTAATAAAATAGATAAATTCCTAGCCAGATTTATCAAAAAGAAAAGAGAAAGGACCCAAATAAATAAAACCACAAATTGAAGAGGAGAGATCACAACCAACACCACAGAAACACAAACAATTATAAAAGAATATTATGAAAAATTATATGGCAACAAATTGGGCAATCTGGAAGAAATGGATAAATTACTAGAAACATATAAACTACCAAAACTGAACCAGGAAGAAACAGAAAATTTGAACAGTCCCATAAGCAGCAAAGAAATTAAAAGAGTAATAAAAAATCTCCCAACAAACAAAAGTCCAGGGCCAGATGGCTTCCCAGGGGAATTCTACCAGACATTTAAAGAAGAATTAACATCTATTCTTCTTGAACTATTCCAAAAAATAGAAATGGAAGGAAAACTTCCAAACTCATTCTACAAGGCCAGCATTACCTTGATTCCAAAACCAGACAAAGACTCCACTAAAAAGAATTACAGGCCAATATCCCTGATGAACATGGATGCAAAAATTCTCAAAAAGATACTAGTACATTAAAAGAACTATTCACCAAGATCAAGTGGGATTTATTCCTGGGCTGCAGGGGTGATTTAGTATCTGCAAATCAATCAATGTGATACACCACATTAATAAAAAAAAGGATAAGAACCATATGATCCTCTCAATAGATGAAGAAAAAGCATCTGACAAAGTACAGCATCCATTCTTGATAAAAACCCTCACCAAAGTAGGGACGGATTGAATATACCTCAACATCATAAAGGCCATATATGAAAGACCCACAGCTAATATCATCTTCAATAGGTAAAAACTGAAAGCTTTTCCTCTATGGTCAGGAACAAGACAGGGATGTTCCTGAGAATTATACTAGTTAACTCTCAGCATTGTTATTTAAAACAGTACTAGATATCCTAGCCTCAGCAATCAGACAACACAAAGATATAAAAGGCATCCAAATCAGCAAGGAAGAAGTCAAACTGTCACTATTCACAGATGACATGATACTCTATGTAGAAAACCCAAAAGACTCCATCAAGGGGCACCTGGGTGGCTGTCGGTTAAGTGTCTGCCTTCAGCTCAGGTCCCGCGATCAAGGCTCGCGTCGGGCTCCCTGCTCAGCGGGGAGTCTGCTTGTCCCTCTGCCCCTCTCGTGCTCTCTCTTTTGAATAAATAAATAAAATATTTTTTAAAAAGACCCCACTAAAAAATTGCTAGAACTGATACGTTAATTCAGTAAAGTCACAGGATACAAAATCAACATACAGAAATCTGTGGAATTGCTATACACCAATAATGAAGCAGCAGAAAGTTAAATCAAGGAATTGATCCTGCTTACAATTGCACCCAAAACAATAAGATGCCTAGGGGGGCGCCTGGGTGGCTCAGTCAGTTAAGCATCTGCCTTCAGCTCAGGTCATGATCCCAGAGTTCTGGGATCGAGCCCTGGATTGGCTCCCTGTTCAGTGGGGAGCCTGCTTCTCCCTCTCCCTCTGCTGCTCCCCCTGCTTGTGTGCTCTCTCTCTGTCAAATAAATAAGTAAAATCTTTAAAAAAAAAAAAGATACCTAGGAATAAACCTAAACAAAGAGGTAAATGATTTGTACTCTAAAAACTACAGTGTTCTATAAGTGTTCTATAGAAACTAAGTGTTCAATAACACTTATGAAAGAAACTGAAGATGACACAAATAAATGGAAAAACATTCCACGCTCATGGACTGGAAGAAAAAATATCGTTAGAATTCTATACTACCCAAAGCAGTCTACACATTTAATGCAATCCCTATCAAAATACCACTAGCATTTTTCACAGAGCTAGAACAAACAATCCTAAAATTTGTATGGAACCACAAAAGACCCTGAAGAGCCAAAGCAATCTTGAAAAAGAAAAGCAAAGCTGGAAGCATCAAAATTCCAGACTTCCAGCTCTATTACAAAGCTGTCGTCATCATGACAGTATGGTACTGGCACAAAAACATACACATAGATCAACAGAACCAAATAGAAGACCCAGAAATGGACCTACAACTATATGGTCAACTGATGTTTGACAAAGCAGGAAAGAATATCCAATAGAAAAACGTCCCTTCAAAATGGTGTTGGGAAAGCTGAACAGCCACATGCAGAAGAATGAAACTGGACCACTTTCTTACACCATATACAAAAATAAATTCAAAATGGATTAAAGACCTAAATGTGAGACAGGAATCCATCAACATCCTAGAGGAGAACACAGGCAGCAACCTCTTTGACATCGGCCTTAGCTGATGGGGAACCCACTTACACTCCTGGTGGAAATGCAAGCTGGTGCAGCCCCTTTGGAAAACAGTATGGAGGTTCCTCAGAAAGTCAAAAACAGAGCTACCCTATGACCTAGCAATTGCACTACCAGGTATTTACTCAAAGGATACAAAAATACTGATTCAAAGGGGCACGTGCACCCAATGTCTATAGCAGCATTATCAATAGCCAAAATATGGAAAGAGCCCAACTGTCAATCAACTGATGAATGGATAAAGAAGTGTTATGTACATATGATGGAATATTACTCAGTCATCAAAAAGAATGAAATTTTGCCATTTGCAAAGACACAGATGGAGCACAGTGTATTATGTTAAGCAAAATAATTTAGTCAGTGAAATACAAATACCATATGATTTCATTCATATGTCAAATTTAAGAAACAAAAATGATGAACAGAAGGGAAAGAAAAAAGAGAGAGAGAGACAGAGAGGCAAACCACAAGAGACTCTTAGCTATTAAGAACAAACTGATGGTTGCTGGAGGGGAGGTGGAAAGGGGGATGGACTAGATGGGTGATGGGTATTAAGAAGGGCCCTCCTTGTGATGAGCACTGAGTGTTATATGTATATGCTTATAAAAAAAAGATGTCAAATCATGTTTATACAACACAGAAAATTATTTTGGATGATAGGATTTAGGGATATTATTCAAATTTTATTTTAATTTTCTTGCATTAATTTTTAAAGTATATAACATTTTATGAACCAGCAAAGTTGTAATTTTTCACTACAAAAAGATTAAACCGAATAAAATACACTGGCATGAATCCTAGAAGTTGGGCTCAGTAAAGACATTCATTAAAAACCCCTTAGAGATAATCCATTAGAAGCTTAGATTTGTTTAGCAAGTACTTTTTAAACTCCTACTGTGTGACCAGGTAGGAAAAAGTATAATTAAAAACTGGTTTAGCTCAATGACCCCTAATTCAAGGAACTTACATTTCAGTTAGGGAAAAATGTGAGAAATTAATACAAAACAAGTAGAAGGAGAGAATATCATTAAACAATTTTTTAAAATGTTTACAACCCATCCTGTAAGTGCCCTGAAGACCATGAGATGAAAATGTACCAGGGTTAGCTCAGAAAGCTCCATAGGGGTAGGTTTAAAATGAGTTCCATCTTTTGCTAAGGCCAGGAGAAACTGATGAGGCAAGAAAACATATACTTCAAACCCTATTTTCAGCCGTCACCAACCTTTCATCTCACCAGCTGCGGTTTCTACTGCCTTTTTACTTGGTAATCTAATATTTACTGTGATACTAATTTGCAAGACCTTTGACAAAAGAGCCAGTAGATATTGCTAGCATTTGTTTGTATGCTTATCAGAATAGTGTTTCTACCATGTATGATGTAAAAATGGGTAACAGACGTATTTTTATTTTCACATCATTAGAGAAATAGTCTTTAGACCCATTAATTTATTCAATTGCACCCACTCACTCTGTTACCATGTCTATTCAATCAGAGAGCTACTCGTAGAAATAGTGTCATAATTTTCATACATAACCCTGGACAAGACCAAACCAAACCAACCAAACAAACAAAAACCTATGTTAGAAGTAATGGGTTCCCATGCTAAGTGATATATTTCTCATAAAAGTTTCAAGATCACCATCAGAAGAACTAGAATGACTGAGGGATACAAAAGTTCAATGATTTTTTTAAAAGATTTATTTATTTGTTTTAGAGAGAGAGAAAGAGCAAGTGAGGAGAGGGGCAGAGGGAGAGAATCTTCAAGCAGACTTCCCACTGAGTGCATGACTCTGAGATCATGACCTGAGCTGAAACGAAGAGTCGGACGCTTAACCAACTGAGCCACCCAGGAGCCCCCTAGTAATTTTTTATTGTGTGCTCCTCACCTTCTCCAGGGAAACTGGCATATGAAGGGACCTGAAGGAGGTTTATGGTGTGTTCTTCCCACAGTGTCCTCAGGGAAGTGCACCAGGCCCTGGGCTACATGCATGAGATTCCAAGACCCAAGTGAAATCTCTACCTGAATAGGGTGACTAGCCTGCAATTTGACTGAGTAATTGCCACAGACCAAAAGGAAGTACTTAGGGGACAATGAGAAGTATTTTATATCCTGTTAGGGAAATCTCACAATAAGGATGACAATTTAGACTTACACCCTAACCTCTGATTTTGACTGGATTTAGTTTCAGGGTTACCAATTTAAGTTAGAAAAGATTTACACCATTGGTTTTAATTCAGAATGGTTTCAACAGGTTAGGAGTTATATACAGTTACCTCCACCTAGAGAAGGCAATGATGTGGTTCAAAGCATATTTCTAAAACTGTATGAATTAGACGTCTAACCCTGATGGGGAAAACACAGGGGAGAACCAGCTCTCCCTGTCTGGCTGGCTCCTGGGTGTTGCCTGGGTTCATCTTTCTTTGCACTGTATCTGCAGCTCTACAAGAATGACCCTCCCCAGGAGCACAGGACCATTTTTATTCAAGGGTATGTAAGCATGCTGAAACCTACAGGATGCCTCATTCATCCAACTTACTATCCCTTCAGCTACTTAAACATAATTCATTCAAAACTCATCCAGCACCTACTAAACGAGAAGGGCATAATGGGTGTGGTGAGGACCTCAAAGACAGACAGGAAGATCACTGTACCCAAGGAATTAACAACTTAATGGCAAAGAGGGGAGAGCAAAATATAAATAAATATGCCTTAAGGAATCTTAAATACCATTCCGATTCGAAAATGCTTCACAGCATTGAGATTCTTTTATTCTGTAAGATTCCTAAGGTCATAGAACATCAAACATACTACTTTCTAAAAGAGACATGGGGCATTGTCTAGAAATGGTTACATTTAAGGCTCTTTCTTTCATTTCATTCTTCCATTTTTTCACTTTTTATTTTACAGTGCTGGGCCTCTACTGGAAGTTTCATAAGCCCCACTGACTTCATTGGCGCAGAATAAGCCACTCCCCCCAGTTGCTTGCTGCTTAGGCATCACTCCCATCGCCTTCCTAGTAATCACCTTCAGCTTCTCTTCGGCAGTTTTTTACCTTAATTGACTTATTTTAAGTCCCATCTTCTTCTTCCATCCGCCCTGATTTTACAGGATCAGACAGGAAATCAGAGTTGCTAGCTCTCTCTTCTATGGGTAACTAGTGAATCTGCATTTTAACGCTTACGGTGGACTTGTGACGTCACAGAGCGCCCTGCCGCTCCTCAGTGGTGCCTGCAGGTCTGCGATATGGGCTGGATGATGCGACATTTGGACCCCCAAGATAATGGTTTAGACCTTGGAGCTAGCTATGCCTTGGCTAGTATCTTAGCCATGTCATCTATGGGAAACCTCCTTAACACCCTCTGGGCCTCGGTTTCTTCAGCTGAAAAATGGGAATAATTCTACTGTACATAACTGAAGGCTGTACTAGACGAGATGAGGTACCTAGACCATTGCATTAAATATGGGCAGTGACTATGATTTCACTTCTACATCCCTTCACTAAGGTAGCTTCATTATTCTATTACTTTGCAGTCTTTAAAAAAAAAAAAAAAAGCAGGTTAAAATGAACACAGTGGTCTCCTTTATCAACTCTTTACTTTGCTAACAAGTCAGCTGAAATACTCTGACAATACAGTTTTTAACATGTAAGATGGTTATTGCCACGCAGGGCTTCTCGGTAACAACAGTTAGAATACAAGAGCTCCTGACTAAAGACCGGAACACCTGACAGGATCCTGAGGACATAATACACACTCTTCTTGACTCCCAGTCCTGAAGTTAGCCAAGTAATTAAATAGGGAGGCCCGTGTGCCTTGATTTTTTTTTTTTAATTCATGATACGGCACTGACTTCACTGACGTTGGTAGCAGGCCATTTTTAACCGAAGGTCACTGACTTTTAAATTACTTAGGGTATCATAACATGGCGTTTTTTTAGTACATTCTTTACATATCACTCTCCCATTATAGTTTTCTATTTTAGAAGCTACTCCTATTAAAGTACTTACTTTACAACCCCCAAAAGACTAGAAAAAAATCACAACAGTGTATCTGTAAGTGAGGTTATATACAAACACACATGCATACATTTTGGGCTACACAAAAATTATAAAATTATTTAGCCTTGGAAATAATGCAAAAGAGGTAATTATGCTCCATGCCAAGAATGTAAAACAAAAATAAATTCTGCCTCCCTAAAGAGATCTTATCTAAGGATATATAAATTCTATTCAAAGACTTTTTATTGAAAGCATGCTCCCAGGATTTAGCAAAATTCCTGGTATACAATAGGCAATCAGTAAACCTTTACTATATATAACTATCTCTCTCTCTCTCTACATATATATATATATAGAGAGAGAGAGAGAGAGAGAGAGAAAGTAAAACTCTTGTTTGAATTTTATAAACAGATGAACTGCAAATAAGAATTGCCCTAAGTTGTCAAGAAAGTACATGGCAGAACCAATAATAAAGTTCAGGTCAGTAACATTGTAGTTTCCACCAACCATTTTATAAAACATCACAATGATCCAGGTCATTATCATTACCCTTCCTCAGAGGTGAAATAACTGAGAGAGAGAAATGAAGCCAGTAGGTCCAGACATCCAATGAGGCAGGTTCGGTAGAGAATTACAATGTTCAGCCCTGGATATGTTTATTTTTGTCTCTTTAATTCTCATGTTACGTTTTCCCTGAATGCTGCTGTTGAGTTCCTGACACAAGTGATCAGGAAGGAAATCTGCAGAAGAAAAGCTGGTGCTGACTTGCAGGACCCAGGGACGGTGTCTCCTACACTTCTCAGCAATTTTACACTGTTTTTCCGACAAGCACTACTGAATATTTCAAGCAGCACGGATAACAAGCAAAGCACAGCAGCTTTACTGAAGCAGACCCCAATGACAATGTCCCTGACGGCTGAATGAACTCTTTACCAAAAGTTGCATTTTCCCCCCCCAATACAGTATATTCCAATAAACGGAAATCCAGTTGCAGGAACAAAACATGGCACGGTAGATAAAACCATGACTTGGCAGATCATTTCTTGAATACAGTGATCACTTTAAATCTCCTACCTTTACCCAATAATATCATTTGCAAATTCAGCAATAGGCTTAAGCCCAATCTCTTGGAACTGTATTTTCTTATTTGGTATCCTTTTTGGTTTCGATAAACTGGGAAGATTTTTAAGTTTCTTTGTTTAACCATTAAAACATTTGTTCTAAGAATTTTCCATCATTTCCTTGAAAAAGATACAAATCTCTAAAATGTGAAATGTCATAGTCTATTGAACACTCACCCAAACCAGACTTTTTTAATCGTTTTAAGTGCTGACTTGTTTGTTTTCCAGTGGGAGATTTTTGCCCATGTTTCATTTCTTTATCTGAACTGTCTGCTTCACCATTTTTAGATTCGGATCCTAAAAAAGGAAATAGTTATTATGTCATTATCTTCCTCTTACTGTCCTTGAAAAGAAAAATCTAAAATTATTTCAAAAACCATAGATATAATCTCCTTTTCTATAAGTTAATTCACTACCTTTGGCCACAATCTGATTCCTCTGCTGGATATAAAGAGAAAAGCCCAATAAATCAATCAAACAGAACAAAAAGCAAGAACAGATGGCCTAATAGTGGAGTCAAAAACACATTCACTGATCTGATAGCTTTTAAAAGAAACACTCAGATCTTTTGTAAAAACACACAGATAAGCTTTGACAATTCTATACAGTTTAGAGACGATGCAAGACAGAGATAGAAACGTGAAGGAAGAAGAGAAATTTGAAGAGAAGGAGAGATCATACCTTTCTAAATAACTTTACGTGGAAACAGGAACAGAAAATGCAAACATCAATCTATAATAAATAGAATGGTACCGAGCTGATAAAGTGACAGAAGGTAAATTAGAAGAAAAGGTCAGGGCTTCACTGAGGTGAGAAGAATGTTCCCAGAACACAGAAACTAATAAAGGATGCCTGATTTTGCAGCAGAAGACTGAAAAACAAATTCACACTCACGGAAGAACTGTTTTTGATGGCATTACACATCAGCATGTGGTCTACCATTAAAGTTCAACATTCAAACAAAAGCCAAGGCAACAACAAAAAAATCCACGGAGCAGTACCACACATTTTCTTACACCTATTGACATTAGCAAATGAAGTCCTTTGATGATGAGCGAGCTGGTGCCTTTTATTTATTTATTTATTTTTTTAAGAGCGAAATGCCCTATTATTTTGGACTCCCTGAAAGAGTCAAAAGTATAAAAAAATTAAAATGAAACCTCAAGTAGAAATATTATTCGGTTGTAGAGAAAATTCGTGACATCTCTCTCAGTGAAGAAGTCTCCTCCGGGAAGAAACTGGCCAAGCATACACTATTTTAGCTCTTTACCTGAAGGCGAATCCGACTGCTCATCAGACACCTTCAATGGTGTCAAAACAACACGCGGGACAGTCTTGTTTACCATCATTGAGACTCCATTTCTTCTCTTCTGCTGCTGCCTCAAAGCCTACAAAACATGATAATAAAATGTAACATAAAAATATAGCCAAAATGATTTCTCATAATGGAATTAAATGATCCATTTGCCCATCATTAGCTACAACCTCTTAAGAGACTTAAATTCCACAGAGTCACTAATTGGTCCTGATTCTCAACAGTCAACTTCATGTCATTTTCCCTCAAAAGCAGAAAATCAGGCTTTGGCAAAGGGCAGCAACCTGAGACCATTTGGAGTATAGTTCTGAAAACAAAGCAGCGCTTAAAGGTTTGTTCTACCTTAGCCGTGTGGCTTGGGAGCCCATGGAACTTGAAACCATGACTCCCAAGTAAAATAAATGTAAAATAAATGTTTCGAGACCAGGATAAAAATAGATGTGTCTGCACTCCTCTTGCAGGTGCGTCCTCCCCGTGCACTGTTCGGTCAATCAAGTTAACACCGAGTGTCATCAGTATGTACAGTAGGAAAGGACTATAGTATTGATGCACTCACTCAGCCGTGGGGAGCGCGCTGCACAAAATCACTGAACATGGCAGGAATCATTTATTTCTGTGAAGGGAATCAGTCCTAATCTTGGAAACCTTGCAGCACTTGGCTTCTGTCTGCTTGACTTTGGGCATTAACCTTCAGAACACGAACATGACGGCATTCTGGCAAATCCAGGGGAAAAAAAAAAAAATTGAGATGAGCATAAATCTCTCCAAATGGGAGTGCTTTGTGTTTCATAAATGAATCAACCACGGTGGTGATAATGTAATAAAAGACATTTAAAAGTTTTGAAATACAGCTTATCCAGCAGATCGCTTTACACAGAAAATTACCTGTAATAAAAAGGGTCTTCAGCACACCAAACTGAAGAGACATTAAATTCACAGTCACAGGGATGCTAAAACTCCTCAAAAGGTGAAAAGGCTGACCACAGACAGCCTCAAACATTTTTATTCCTGGCTTCTGTGTCATTTCTACCAATTTTATAACAACTCAGTTACTTGATTAATGTTCTTCGACTAGAAGTTGTCACAACCTCCTAAAATACTGCCTTGGCTGTATATCCCCTGCTGTCAGAAACAGTGTCATTGTATTTGCGAAGGGTATTAGTTGAATGTCCAACTTACAGATCATAAAATTTAGCAACCAAATAATTACAGAAGTAAAAAATTAAATACCATTTAAATGAGAGAAGGCCTATTCAGATGAGATTTAGAACCAGATGGAAAAGTGGATGGCTTGGAAAATCTATTACTAATGATACTGTGGGCTAATGATAACACAAGCAACTTCCCTTCGATTCTGACATCTACTGAACTTTTAGAAAGCACCGGGCACTGCGTGGGGGTCCAGGGTTACAAAAATGAACAAAATGCCCTCCTCCTCACCTTCAGCTTGCTGTCAATAATATATTTAATGACAGCATGTGTGCTATAAAATATTTAAGACATTTACCCTTTCTTTCATCAAGGTGTACACAACTGCATAAATCTCTACAGCCTCGTGGAAGAGCTCAGAGCACTTTATAGACATTAACCCATCAATCCAATAATAAAATGGACTGAGGCAACACGGTGCCTTATATTACGATTAAGTCCATTTTGCCCACTACATAAGACAATAAAACTTGTACAAGGAATGATTAATTTTTAGGAGTCTATATACATCATACACTTCAACTACTTCCCTTGGCAATCCAAGTGGGTATTTTAAAAGCATTCATTTTATGTTGGGGTGGGTATATATTTGAAAATACTGGTAAGAAAAAAAGAGGTGAAATAACAAAGGGCCTACCTAGAACCTGGAATCATAAAGGCGACATGTCTTTTTATAGCACTTGTGGTAAATAATTATTAAAGTAATAAAAATTTTGCCCTCAAGTTTTAGAGCTGAGAGGACTCTACTATAGACAAATTAGTAGTTGGACAGAAAGGAACCATGACAGAGATAATAATAATAATAACCCATAGTATCAAGGTGGAGCCAAGGCAGGGATAAAGGAATACTAATCAATATTGAGACCAATCAATGATATTTTTTCTAAATATGTATTTCCTACTCAGAAATTTGGACAAATATATCTGAATATGGTATTTCTTAAATGCTGAAATGAAACAATGTATCTATAAGTGACCAAAACTAAATGACCACCATATTAAAAAAAATTATCTTAAGTGTATTTAAAATATGCATACTTTTTGTTTTATTTCTGAAAAACATGCATTATATCTGGCCCTGAATAATGTTTCTAGGGGCAGACAGCAAAAACTGGGAAGTTTTTGTTTCCTACGAGGCCAGTCACAGCAGTGAAAGCAGCAAGCTACTAGGCAAACTTGAGGAGCATCACGGCTCAGTTATCAGAAGGGGCATCTCGATCACATTTACTAGATCCACAGTCACTTTAGGCTAAGTTGCAGATTCCAGTTCACTTCCCAGAAAGCAGGGTTTATCTGACTCTGGACACTAGGGAAACTTCCAAGCAGATCAGAACGTGAACGGGGGTGGAGAAAACAAGCTCAGTAACTGAGATGTCTGGGACAGTGTGGGCTCCACACAAGAGAACTCTGGCACCTGCCATGGGCATGAGGCAGGCGGTACAGCGGCTCCTACATTATAGTGATTCCTATTCTCTTGCTGTAGGGTGTTCATCCTGCAAGGAAAGAAGCTAGCTGTTCATGAGTTTTCGGGTTGTGTAGCTCTATTTCTGCAACTATGTGCACATCAACCACTCAAACATATGCTGCATGTCTCCTCACAATGCCCTGAAAAATGTGCAATGCTTTTTTGGACATTGGGGTAAGACAGTGGCAGAGGGGGAGACTGAAGTGAGTGAAAAAAGTACATACCCCATTGGAGGAGGTAGTAACTACTCAAGAGATGCAACACAACTGGATTTTTAGGTGAGTTTTCCTGTTTTTAAACAAAGTACCAGGCAAAACAAAGATGACTCTGAGCTAAATTCAGCCTGAGGGCACCAATCTTTGAGACCTACTACACACCATTCCCAATGCACCTCACCTCCCCCAAATGAGTCTGACCACTGCCCAACAGGTGTGTTAAAATCCCCCTCTTCTAATGTGCTGACCTGCAGAAGATTGGGGACCGGTGCAGAGCCATCTTAATGACTATGTGGGGTGATGGGTTGCAGAGTCAGAGAAAGAATGAAATAATCAGCTGAGTATGCTGGGTAAATTACTTGATTAAAATGTCCCTATGAAACAAAGACAATAGCGTTGGTAAGGTGTTTTAAATAGGAAATCCACAGAACAGTACTGAACGCTATTTGTAGCACATAGTAAATATTCAATAAATATTACTTCTTACATTATTTACCCATTCGGCAATGAATGCATTTTTTGAGGATTTACTCTGTTGGTAGTACACTGCTGATCCACAGTAATGAAAAAGACAAAAAAAAAATTGTTTTATTTTACATTTTAGCCAAAGACTGACAAGGAATCACAGAAAATAAACATAACAATTTTACACACATACAAGCACTAAGAAAATTATGCCATATCAAGGAGGTAGAGTAACTGGGGTGGGAAGAAAAATCTCTTGAGAAGTGACAGTGGAGACGAAACCCCAAATGACAAAGAGAACCAGCCATGTGAAGATGGCAGAAATTCCAGTCAGGGAAAGAAATAGTATTAAGACCTCTATCAGGAAACGTCTTTGGTGGTTCAAGGAATTAATAGCTGGGGTAGCTTGGAAGAAGGACTAGGAAGATTACAGAAATGGAAAAGAATTCCCTGAAATGATTGCCAAGGGTTTATATTAGGATCAGGAGATTTATGTTCAAAACAAAGGCACCCCTCAACCCCAGTCTCTCCCCACAGCCTGCAGGGTCCACTCTAGCACTTCTGCCCCGAAGATGCAACAGAGGCCCAGCAAAGAGAAAGCACAGTGTGTCTTCCAGCAAAGGATCGCCCTTGGCCTTTATGCACTGCTTCAGAATACATTTTAAGGTCCCACTGCATGAAGTACATTGCATCTCACACCTTGGACAAGCTTCCTAACAGTTCTGAACATTTTGAGCAATTTAGGGAAGGGGGTCCTTAAACACTCCAGGAAGCCTTCTGCCTCAGAGCCTCTGCATGAATTCTCTTCTGTGCATGGTACACTCTTCCCTCAGACATCCGGCTCAGTTCCTCAAATACTTGAGACTTTACTCATTGCCTTAGCCCATTGGGCTGCTCTAACAATATACCCCAGGCTGGGTAACCTGTAAACCACAGAAATTCAGTCTCCACAGTCTGGAGGCTGGAGGCGGTAGATCACAGTGCCAGTGTGATCCTGTGAGGGCCCCTCCTCTGGACTGCGGGCTTCTCCCTCGTTGTACCCTCACATGGCAGACAGGGGCCAGGGAGCTCTGGTGGGGTCTCTTTTGTAAGTATACTGATCCCATTTATAATGGCTCCATGCTCGTAAGTTAAGCACCTCCCAAAGACCACATCTCCAAATACCACCACATTGAACCTTAGGATTCCAACATATGAATTTTGGGGGACACAAACATTCAAATCACACACTCTTTACTGCTTTTCCCACCATATTCTCTATCCCCACCATCCACTCTAATTTATTTTCCCCCCATGGAAAATATATTATACCGTGTGATGTCATTTTGTCTTCCCATCCCCAACCTAGAATACAGACTCCGAAAGACAGGGATTTTCATCTTTTTTTGTTCACTGACATATCCCCAAGTGCCCAGAAGATTACCTAGGCTACCCTAGGTGTTCAGGAAATAATTACTAAGGATAAATAAAAACTCTTAAAAATAATTTTAATAAAAATAGAAAAGCCCTCTTCTCTCTTTAAAATATATAACTGGTTTATTCAAAAGGCAGAAATCAGCATGAAACAATCAAGAAATAATTTTATTCTCTTAATATTGCCTTCACACATTTCTGACCAATTTCCCTTTCTCATTTCTGGACAATATTTTACATAGAACACATAGCTTCTTGGGTCGCCTTCAAGTATTTATACAGTCTCATTTTCAGGCTT
The DNA here is from genome assembly GCF_964656455.1 of Halichoerus grypus. Lineage (NCBI taxonomy): Eukaryota > Metazoa > Chordata > Mammalia > Carnivora > Phocidae > Halichoerus > Halichoerus grypus. The sequence goes on from NC_135724.1 coordinate 38,251,952, forward strand.
AAAAACACGAGGTCTAATATGAAGTCTTCTTTCTGCTCTCCCCAGGCTACACCTATGTCTCAGGTAAAAAAAACTTCATTAGCAAAGAAATTCCTGATTTTACTCTTCCTCCATTTCCTTCCTCTCCTTTGGCTTCCCCAGGATCGGAGTTGAAAATGAGGAGAAGAACAGGTCAAAGTTGTCTTACCTAGTGTTATCATAGACTCAGCATCACAATCTTTGCGGAGACAGAAGGCCAGCTGCTACATCTGTATGGTGTACATTATCTAGTTACACAGATACTGTTAACCATATATCTATTACCCAGTTACAACTATATATATAGCGTAGATTCTTAGAAAGAAGTAGGTGGGAAAAAAAGAGAAACAAAGTCCAGTAGCTTTATAGGCATAAATGTAGTAAAAAAAAAAAAAAAAGATTAAAATAAACCTTCATGCAAAATAAGCTAGACATAATTTCTCAGATCTGAGGCCTCCATAGCCACCCGAAGCATGTTGCCATAGAGAATGGGTCCTTTTACTTTGCAATACTGCTAACTGCAGTATAATTACAGGCTGGGCAATATGGAGGCTATAATGTCCCTTGACTATTGACATAGAATATTTTCATTGCTTCCAAATATTTGGGTCCATTTTACTTTCTCATCATCAAAATGTTAGTTAACATCCTATGTTAGATATAATTGCATGAATAATATATTGTTCTCTTAGTAGATTTTTTTTTTCTGAATAAGCATATTCCAAATAAACATATTCAGAAGCCTCTGGAGAGTAGTTACAACTATATATATGCTTATATATAGTTATATGTATAACTATATATATATATATATATATATAGTATATATCACACACATATATATACATATACATATTTGTCTGTGTGTCTGTGTGTGCGCATGCCTCCCAACAGTGTGTGAGGTACCAGGTTCCCCTCCTGGGAAAATTCCACCCTTCAGGAGTGTTTCTCTCTGCGTCTTCCTCTCACTTAGGCTGTACCTCCTTTCACCGAGAAAGAGGGGATGTAGCAGAGCTCTATCCACTTTTATAAAATCCCTTTAATTAATGCTCCTTCAAGTGAATCCTGAACTATCTTTATATTGGCTGTTGGGGGATGGTCCGGGGCCATCTGGCCTCTCTCACTAAGTCCTCTGAGGTCGTGTCTAGCACCTCTCTTTCCAACAGGTACACTTGTATCCCACTGTCCTCAGCTTTGAGCTTTAGCTAAAATTCCAGAAGAACAAGAAAATTCCTGTTTTACATTATATGTTACAAATATAATAGAAGTTAAATGCAACTTAACATTACTAAAATTTGGATATCCCATAGCCTGGAAAATATAAAGCCATGTAATAGATTAAGAAAATAAGACTAGGAGGGTCACTTTAGATGGTCAGGGGAGGTTTGGTCTGCATAAGGGTACCGTGAAAGGGGAGATTTTATTTTGTTGTGACAAATTACGAGAGGTGGCTTTTTCTACTCCACCCTAAAGGTCTCAATTAGCTAGAGGTGGCCCTGTTGCTCAATCTGTAACATGGTTTTATTTTGACACTGACATTATATAATAAGTCTTACTGTATTAGTCTAGATTAAATTAAGAGGGATGATATCAATGAGGTACTTTCCAACTACTCAAGCCTTAGCTACAGTTTGAAATGCTAATGGAATATCTTATTGAACAACTTTAAATCCTGTAATTTCAAATCCAGAAAGAAACGCCATCAAAACTTAAATAAGGGTGTCTAGGCGGTTCAGTTGGCTGAGCCTCTGCCTTCAGCTCAGGTCATGATCTCAGGGTCCTGGGATCCAGCCCTACATCTGGCTCCCTGCTCAGCGGGGAGCCTGCTTCTTCCTCTCCCACTGACCCTCCCCCCACTTGTGCGAGCGTGCGCCCTCTCTCTCTCTCAGATAAACAAATAAAATCTTAAAAAAAAAAAACTTAAATAAGAAGATGGCAAGTGTAAATGCAGTCTACTGTGAAGGAATGTACCTTTAAGCCGCCCATATATATAACGTCCAACATGACCAAGCTCCACAGAGTACACAGTACTAACCAAATTTAATATTTCCAGGTATTATTCAGTATGAAAGAAATTTACAGGCTTAAACTTGGAAATAAACTTATTTTTTAAAGGAAACACGTAACAGAGCTAAATCAGTCAGGAAAGGTAAAGATCCTATCATGCATCAATTACAATTCTGGCTTTAAGCAAAAGGAAAGAAATCAAAAGATGAGGACTGAGCATACTTTTCTCTAGAGATGTATTGTGATATTCTCCTATAAAAAGAAACCAAAAAAAAAAAAAAGCTAACCCTTTAAATAAACATTTTATTTTTTCAACAGAAAGCTTGTCAGATAACTCTAAAAAAATGGAATGGTTTCTCATTTCTACTCTAATGAAAAATAAAATAAAACCTCAAATCACAGGCTTTTGTGTTAACTTGGAATTTGCATAAACAAGTAATGCCTGTTTTATTGTAATAGAAAAACAACACTAACAATGTAACTTAAGAATGCACTGAATGCAATAAGCCCTTCACTGAAAAATGTGAAAATATCACATGCTGTGAATGCTAAAATAATTAGAAATACACACATATGAAACAGCTGGCTGAGTCAGGCCCCACCAACTTGCATTGTTGCTCTTACGCTAAATGTCAACGCCCATGTTCAAGAAACTGCTATCATGCAACATAACCTTTGGAATTTCACAGTATTGGTCAAACATATAAAGCTAAAGCAAAATACCAACACTGTATCTGTTTTGTGATAAGAAGAGAGGGCAAAATACCTGCAACTTTATGAATAAATTCTACCACCTTAAGTAAATAATGAAGTCAAATAAAACAACAGCAACAACATAGAAAGGTTCTGTTCCACACCATGTTATATCCCATCATCACAGAACTCACCCTTCCTTAATCTTTCATGTGATTCTGCTGTTTAAAAACTTCCAAAATTTAATCTTTCTTAATTATCCTTCTTTAAAATTCAAAATCTAATCATTTCTTATTTTTTAGGGTCATTATAACTAAAATAACAAGGCAGAAAGAAGACAGGGAACAAGGTAATAATCAGCAAGCTACTACTCTCCAGAGGCTTCTGAATATGTTTATTTGGAATATGCTTATTCAGAAAAAAAAAATCTACTAAGAGAACAATATATTATTCATGCAATTATATCTAACATAGGATGTTAACTAACATTTTGATGATGAGAAAGTAAAATGGACCCAAATATTTGGAAGCAATGAAAATATTCTATGTCAATAGTCAAGGGACATTATAGCCTCCATATTGCCCAGCCTGTAATTATACTGCAGTTAGCAGTATTGCAAAGTAAAAGGACCCATTCTCTATGGCAACATGCTTTGGGTGGCTATGGAGGCCTCAGATCTGAGAAATTATGTCTAGCTTATTTTGCATGAAGGTTTATTTTAAATTTTTTTTTTTTTACTACATTTATGCCTATAAAGCTACTGGACTTTGTTTCTCTTTTTTTCCCACCTACTTCTTTCTAAGAATCTACACTGGCCAATGTACAGTCAAATTACTGAAGGCCGACTGACCCAGAATATACTTCTAGTAAAATAATAAGAGCTATATAAAGATATATTTGAGTTTCTGCCAATAACATGTGTTGATACTGAATATAAACAGTCTGTGTTCAAAAATAATATTCTCAATGATTATGCTGTGTTGCTTTCCTTACATTATACGAATACTGAAGAATGTAAATTTCTTCAGATAATGTCAAAAATTCATCTATCATATTATATACCATATGCTAAAAGGCAGTATCAGTTAAGAGGGAAGAATCTAAAACTACGATTCTGGGCTCAAGTGTCATCTCCAAAATGTACTCGCTGAACAATTGTGGGCAAGTAATCTAATTCTCTGGGCCTTATTTCCCTCACTTGAAAACTGGGAATGCTAGTACATACATTAAAGGATTTCTATGAGGATTAAATGACATAGTATATATAAAATACAGAGCAGAATGTCTAGAATTCAGAAAAGTAAATATCAGCTAATGTAACTGTTATTAGGGTCATTCAGCTGGCCCTACACTCATGAGATGATTTATACATGCATATATACACACAAAACATATATTCACGAATGCAGAACACATATATATGTACGTACACATGTGTATATATACACTTACAAAGAATTCTACGTGGTCATAGCCATTCAAGTACCCAAAAGAAAAGAAAGCTGCAGATTTGCTGAGGCCGCTACAATTTAAAATGCCTCATGTTGGGGCGCCTGGGTGGCTCAGACGGTTAAGCATCTGCCTTCGGCTCAGGTCATGATCCCAGGGTCCTGGGATCGAGGCCCACATTGGGCTCCCTGCTCCGCGGGAAGCCTGCTTCTCCCTCTCCCACTCCCCCCTGCTTGTGTTCCCTCTCTCGCTGTGTCTCTCTCTGTCAAAAAATAAATAAAATCTTAAAAAAATAAAATAAAATAAAATAAAATAAAATGCCTCATGTTCCGTCGATTTTTGAAATGCTGTCTTAAGAAATTCAGCAATTACAGGGAATCTGGGCAAAATTCTGCAAGAGCAGCTTTTTTCTAATGTATTTCCAATATGAATTTGATTATTAATCAAACATTAGCGTATCTGCCACATATTGTGCCCTATTCCTACAGTAGCTAATGTGCTATTTGGCTACACAGTACGAAGTTTTAAGAAATTAATACACGGCTCTTCCAGGACATTAAGAAGCTTATAGGACAGGTTTCTTAAAACAAGGCTCAGATCCTAAGCAAGTAAGTGGCACTTTCCGTGAACACATGCTCTGCAACAACACAAAAATACTAACTCAAAGTTGTGAAATGATTTAGTCATTGTAAAAAAGGTTCAAATGATATGAAACCAAAATGGAGAAAGTAAAAAATAGTGAGACATGACAAGACATAGATCTGAATCTTTATCTTTACATTCATGTACAGGACTATTTCATGGTGTACACATTTTCTAAATCACTGTCTTTCAGAAGTATGACTTTCATTTATGACTGCATCTATGTTTCTTAAATGCTGCAAGTACCGGTATCCAGCTTTGTATCCTTTGTTCTCTCCTGGTTAGTATTTTATTATCTGCATTCCATTTGCTGCCTGAATAAGCCTTTTCCTGGACTTCCCTACTGTCATCCATCCTTTATTTCATCAATTAAAAAGGGATCTCCACACTGAATTCAATTTTGTTCTTTGGTCTAAAACATTGTACAAGATATTAATGGCAAGCTCACCAAAGATTATTTGATGTAACACTAATTACCTTAAATATAATACCAATGAAAGGAAATACTGCAATTTCAATAATTAATACAGAATAGAAAAGTAACGTAATTCAGTGCAAAAATGTTGATTTTCTTTCCTAAGTTTCCTTGTTTGAAGTAGAGGAGAAGGTAGGGGCAGACATTCTAAGTCTAGGAAACTGGATAAGATTATTAAGAAGCTTTACAGGTTAGTGAGACTTAAAAAAATTAACTTTTTTTTTAAAACATGGCTTCTCTTGTTATGTCACTAGAATGATACTTCTATTCCTACGCTTGGTAAGGGTCTGCAGGAGGTGTGATGGAGGGGGCTGTCATAGAAAGAGCAAAATAAATATAGAAGAGGAAGGCAGTTAAACAAGGGAAAATCATGAATTTTCACATGAACGGTCACATATATAAGCTTTCCACTTATCGACCACATTACCGTCATGCAATGTCCCCTTCTAACCATAGCGTCTCCTCCTCCCTCTTTCATGCGCAATTCGGAATTGGCCGGCGTGGCAGCAATAGTTAACATCTACTGAGTGGCTATCAGGGGTCACTCATTCTGCAATGTGCTTTCAATGTCTCACCTCAGAGACTTCTCAGATCATTCCCATGTGAAAGGTACTATTATTTTCCACATCCTCTAGAGATGAAATTCAAGATTCAGAGAAGAAAAGTGTCTTGCTCAGAGTTGCAGGAATTCAAACCAGGGTATTTCAGAGCCTAGCGGCCAATCTTGCAGCCATTCCCTCCCATCACCATCTCGGCGCAAGGACACAGAGATCAGGACCGCTTAGGTAATATCAAGATGATATTGCACATTAACCTCCATTCAGCACCAAACACTGGTAGACATTCTCGATAAAAGTAAGCCACAATTCCTACTTTTCTTAGTTGTAACTTAATGCATCTCAGTCACAAGGAAGAAATTATCTGTTTATTTTTTATATCAACTATTAGTTAAGCATGAGGCCACAGAGACATTATTTTCAAGATATGCAATGCATTTATGGAACCTAAAATGTTTACTATAAACCTCACACAAGAAAATCTTAATATAAGTTTTTATGGTTCCAAGCACATTCTCCCTCTTCTACTTTACATTAAGGTTCTCAGCCAAGCCTCTCTAGTTTTTAGCATAGAGTAAAATTAGCGTATGAATATTATGGAAGTGGTTGAATTCAGGACATCTCTGTTGCTCTCTGGCGACTGTGCTCTAACTGATTTCACCTTCTCTACCTCACACCCATTACTTTAAGGAGGTCGAACAAAGAATGAATGCTAGCTCTCTTACCTGTTTAAGAGCCTTTTTGGTGTGTTGCTGAAAGGAAGACGCCAACTTGCTTTGCACTGCTGTGTTAGTAAGGCTTGAATCTCGAGTGGAAGACGCTTCATCAGTTACCTGCTTCGCACAAACTAGAAACAGAGAGAGATAATGATATTACTAATTTGAATTCCTTTTTTTATATCCACTGTAATTAACTCACTTGGAGCTTCTCTCCAATTGAAAATGGATACCTAAAATAAAGCCAAATAGCACAGTGAAAAGAAGAGTATCTAGATTTGAGAGAAGAGATCACTTAATAACTGTGTGGTCACAGTTACAAGTAACCTTTCTACTCCCCCGTTTCCTTACTCACTAATTGATGATAATTCCTATGTCATAGGGCTATTGTGTGGACACACAAAAAAAGAGCATAATATCTGCCTCAAGACTTGGGTGTCAGTAGATACTTTCCAAATCTGAATATGCAGAT